>NW_027362766.1:2388109-2869769 GCF_046119375.1 Phyllobates terribilis | reverse complement strand
AGCTGACACTGAGGACAGGGTAATGGTAAAGAGCAGGAGACACTGCTGTACTATAAGTCTGTACAGGAGCTGACACTGAGGACAGGGTAATGGTAAAGAGCAGGAGACACTGCTGTACTATAAGTCTGTACAAGGGCTGACACTGAGGACAGGGTAATGGTAAAGAGCAGGAGACACTGCTGCACTATAAGTCTATACAGGAGCTGACACTGAGGACAGGGTAATGGTAAAGAGCAGGAGACACTGCTGTACTATAAGTCTATACAGGAGCTGACACTGAGGACAGGGTAATGGTAAAGAGCAGGAGACACTGCTGCACTATAAGTCTATACAGGAGCTGACACTGAGGACAGGACAATGGTAAAGAGCAGGAGACACTGCTGCACTATAAGTCTATACAGGAGCTGACACTGAGGACAGGGCAGGGGTAAAGAGCAGGAGACACTGCTGCACTATAAGTCTATACAGGAGCTGACACTGAGGACAGGGTAATGGTAAAGAGCAGGAGACACTGCTGCACTATAAGTCTATAGAGGAGCTGACACTGAGGACAGGATAATGGTAAAGAGCAGGAGACACTGCTGCACTATAAGTCTATACAGGAGCTGACACTGAGGACAGGGTAATGGTAAAGAGCAGGAGACACTGCTGCACTATAAGTCTGTACAGGAGCTGACACTGAGGACAGGGTAATGGTAAAGAGCAGGAGACACTGCTGTACTATAAGTCTGTACAGGAGCTGACACTGAGGACAGGGTAATGGTAAAGAGCAGGAGACACTGCTGCACTATAAGTCTGTACAGTAACTGACACTGAGGACAGGGTAATGGTAAAGAGCAGGAGACACTGCTGTACTATAAGTCTGTACAGGAGCTGACACTCAGGACAGGGTAATGGTAAAGAGCAGGAGACACTGCTGCACTATAAGTCTGTACAGGAGCTGACACTGAGGACAGGGTAATTGTAAAGAGCAGGAGACACTGCAGTACTATATGTCTGTACAGGGGCTGACACTGAGGACAGGGTAATGGTAAAAAGCAGGAGACACTGCTGCACTATAAGTCTGTACTGGAGCTGACACTGAGGACAGGGTAATGGTAAAGAGCAGGAGACACTGCTGTACTATAAGTCTGTACAGGGGCTGACACTGAGGACAGGGTAATGGTAAAGAGCAGGAGACACTGCTGTATTATAAGTCTATAGAGGAGCTGACACTGAGGACAGGGTAATGGTAAAGAGCAGGAGACACTGCTGCACTATAAGTCTATAGAGGAGCTGACACTGAGGACAGGGTAATGGTAAAGAGTAGGAGACACTGCTGCACTATAAGTCTATACAGGAGCTGACACTGAGGACAGGGTAATGGTAAAGAGCAGGAGACACTGCTGTACTATAAGTCTGTACAAGGGCTGACACTGAGGACAGGGTAATGGTAAAGAGGAGGAGACACTGCTGCACTATAAGTCTGTACAGGAGCTGACACTGAGGACAGGGTAATGGTAAAGAGCAGGAGACACTGCTGTACTATAAGTCTGTACAGGAGCTGACACTGAGGACAGGGTAATGGTAAAGAGCAGGAGACACTGCTGTACTATAAGTCTATACAGGAGCTGACACTGAGGACAGGGTAATGGTAAAGAGCAGGAGACACTGCTGCACTATAAGTCTATACAGGAGCTGACACTGAGGACAGGGTAATGGTAAAGAGCAGGAGACACTGCTGCACTATAAGTCTATACAGGAGCTGACACTGAGGACAGGGTAATGGTAAAGAGCAGGAGACACTGCTGTACTATAAGTCTATACAGGAGCTGACACTGAGGACAGGGTAATGGTAAAGAGCAGGAGACACTGCTGCACTATAAGTCTATACAGGAGCTGACACTGAGGACAGGACAATGGTAAAGAGCAGGAGACACTGCTGCACTATAAGTCTATACAGGAGCTGACACTGAGGACAGGGTAATGGTAAAGAGCAGGAGACACTGCTGCACTATAAGTCTATACAGGAGCTGACACTGAGGACAGAACAATGGTAAAGAGCAGGAGACACTGCTGCACTATAAGTCTATACAGGAGCTGACACTGAGGACAGGGTAATGGTAAAGAGCAGGAGACACTGCTGTACTATAAGTCTATACAGGAGCTGACACTGAGGACAGGGTAATGGTAAAGAGCTGGAGACACTGCTGCACTATAAGTCTGTATAGGAGCTGACACTGAGGACAGGGTAATGGTAAAGAGTAGGAGACACTGCTGCCCTATAAGTCTATACAGGAGCTGACACTTAGGACAGGGTAATGCTAAAGAGCAGGAGACACTGCTGCACTATAAGTCTGTACAGGAGCTGACACTGAGGACAGGGTAATGGTAAAGAGCAGGAGACACTGCTGCACTATAAGTCTATACAGGAGCTGACACTGAGGACAGGGTAATGGTAAAGAGCAGGAGACACTGCTGCACTATAAGTCTATACAGGAGCTGACACTGAGGACAGAGTAATGGTAAAGAGCAGGAGACACTGCTGCACTATAAGTCTGTACAGGAGCTGACACTGAGGACAGGGTAATGGTAAAGAGCAGGAGACACTGCTGCACTATAAGCCTGTACAGGAGCTGACACTGAGGACAGGGTAATGGTAAAGAGCAGGAGACACTGCTGCACTATTAGTCTATACAGGAGCTGACACTGAGGACAGGGTAATGGTAAAGAGCAGGAGACACTGCTGCACTATAAGTCTGTACAGGAGCTGACACTGAGGACAGGGTAATGGTAAAGAGCAGGAGACACTGCTGCACTATAAGTCTGTACAGGAGCTGACACTGAGGACAGGACAATGCTAAAGAGCAGGAGACACTGCTGCACTATAATTCTGTACAGGATCTGACACTGAGGACAGGGTAATGGTAAAGAGCAGGAGACACTGCTGTACTATAAGTCTGTATAGGAGCTGACACTGAGGACAGGGTAATGGTAAAGAGCAGGAGACACTGCTGCACTCTAAGTCTATACAGGAGCTGACACTGAGGACAGGGTAATGGTAAAGAGCAGGAGACACTGCTGCACTATAAGTCTATACAGGAGCTGACACTGAGGACACGGTAATGGTAAAGAGAAGGAGACACTGCTGCACTATAAGTCTATAAAGGAGCTGACACTGAGGACAGGGTAATGGTAAAGAGCAGGAGACACTGCTGCACTATAAGTCTATACAGGAGCTGACACTGAGGACAGGGTAATGGTAAAGAGCAGGAGACAATACTGCACTATAAGTCTATACAGGAGCTGACACTGAGGACAGGACAATGGTAAAGAGCAGGAGACACTGCTGCACTATAAGTCTATACAGGAGCTGACACTGAGGACAGGACAATGGTAAAGAGCAGGAGACACTGCTGCACTATAAGTCTGTACAGGAGCTGACACTGAGGCAGGACAATGCTAAAGAGCAGGAGACACTGCTGCACTATAAGTCTATACAGGAGCTGACACTGAGGACAGGGTAATGGTACAGAGCAGGAGACACTGCTGTACTATAAGTCTATACAGGAGCTGACACTGAGGACAGGGTAATGGTAAAGAGCAGGAGACACTGCTGTACTATAAGTCTATACAGGAGCTGACACTGAGGACAGGGTAATGGTAAAGAGCAGGAGACACTGCTGCACTATAAGTCTGTACAGGAGCTGACACTGAGGACAGGGTAATGGTAAAGAGCAGGAGACACTGCTGCACTATAAGTCTATACAGGAGCTGACACTGAGGACAAGGTAATGGTAAAGAGCAGGAGACACTGCTGTACTATAAGTCTGTACAGGAGCTGACACTGAGGACCGGGTAATGGTAAAGAGTAGGAGACACTGCTGCACTATAAGTCTATACAGGAGCTGACACTGAGGACAGGGCAATGGTAAAGAGCAGGAGACACTGCTGCCCTATAAGTCTGTACAGGAGCTGACACTGAGGACAGGGTAATGGTAAAGAGCAAGAGACACTGCTGCACTATAAGTCTATACAGGAGCTGACACTGAGGACAGGGTAATGGTAAAGAGCAGGAGACACTGCTGCACTATAAGTCTATACAGGAGCTGACACTGAGGACAGGGTAATGGTAAAGAGCAGGAGACAATGCGGCACTATAAGTCTATACAGGAGCTGACACTGAGAGCAGGGTAATGCTGAAGAGTAGGAGACACTGCTGCACTATAAGTCTGTACAGGAGCTGACACTGAGGACAGGGTAATGGTAAAGAGCAGGAGACACTGCTGCACTATAAGTCTATACAGGACCTGACACTGAGGACAGGGTAATGGTAAAGAGCAGGAGACACTGCTGCACTATAAGTCTGTACAGGAGCTGACACTGAGGACAGGGTAATGGTAAAGAGCAGGAGACACTGCTGTACTATAAGTGTGTACAGGAGCTGACACTGAGGACAGGGTAATGGTAAAGAGCAGGAGACACTGCTGCACTATAAGTCTATACCGGAGCTGACACTGAGGACAGGGTAATGGTAAAGAGCAGGAGACACTGCTGTACTATAAGTGTGTACAGGAGCTGACACTGAGGACAGGGTAATGGTAAAGAGCAGGAGACACTGCTGCACTATAAGTCTGTACAGGAGCTGACACTGAGGACAGGGTAATGGTAAAGAGCAGGAGACACTGCTGTACTATAAGTGTGTACAGGAGCTGACACTGAGGACAGGGTAATGGTAAAGAGCAGGAGACACTGCTGCACTATAAGTCTATACAGGAGCTGACACTGAGGACAGGGTATTGGTAAAGAGCAGGAGACACTGCTGTACTATAAGTGTGTACAGGAGCTGACACTGAGGACAGGGTAATGGTAAAGAGCAGGAGACACTGCTGCACTATAAGTCTGTACAGGAGCTGACACTGAGGACAGGGTAATGGTAAAGAGCAGGAGACACTGCTGTACTATAAGTCTGTACAGGAGCTGACACTGAGGACAGGGTAATGGTAAAGAGCAGGAGACACTGCTGTTCTATAAGTCTATACAGGAGCTGACACTGAGGACAGGGTAATGGTAAAGAGCTGGAGACACTGCTGCACTATAAGTCTATACAGGAGCTGACACTGAGGACAGGGTAATGGTAAAGAGCAGGAGACACTGCTGCACTATAAGTCTGTACAGGAGCTGACACTGAGGACAGGACAATGGTAAAGAGCAGGAGACACTGCTGCACTATAAGTCTATACAGGAGCTGACACTGAGGACAGGGTAATGCTAAAGAGCAGGAGACAATGCTGCACTATAAGTCTGTACAGGGGCTGACACTGAGGACAGGGTAATGGTAAAGAGCAGGAAACACTGCTGCACTATAAGTCTGTACAGGAGCTAACACTGAGGACAGGGTAATGGTAAAGAGCAGGAGACACTGCTGCACTATAAGTCTGTACTGGAGCTGACACTGAGGACAGGGTAATGGTAAAGAGCAGGAGACACTGCTGCACTATAAGTCTGTACAGGAGCTGACACTGAGGATAGGGTAATGGTAAAGAGGAGGAGACACTGCTGCACTATCAGTCTATACAGGAGCTGACACTGAGGACAGGTTAATGGTAAAGAGCAGGAGACACTGCTGCACTATAAGTCTGTACAGGAGCTGACACTGAGGACAGGGTAATGGTAAAGAGCAGTAGACACTGCTGCACTATAAGTCTGTACAGGAGCTGACACTGAGGACAGGGTAATGGTAAAGAGCAGGAGACAGTGCTGCACTATAAGTCTGTACAGGAGCTGACACTGAGGACAGGGTAATGGTAAAGAGCAGGAGACACTGCTGCACTATAAGTCTGTACAGGAGCTGACACTGAGGACAGGGTAATGGTAAAGAGCAGGAGACACTGCTGCACTATAAGTCTGTACAGGAGCTGACACTGAGGACAGGGTAATGGTAAAGAGCAGGAGACAGTGCTGCACTATAAGTCTGTACAGGAGCTGACACTGAGGACAGGGTAATGGTAAAGAGCAGGAGACACTGCTGCACTATAAGTCTGTACAGGAGCTGACACTGAGGACAGGGTAATGGTAAAGTGCAGGAGACACTGCTGCACTATAAGTCTATACAGGAGCTGACACTGAGGACAGGGTGATGGTAAAGAGCAGGAGACACTCCTGTACTATAAGTCTATACAGGAGCTGACACTGAGGACAGGGTAATGGTAAAGAGCAGGAGACACTGCTGTACTATAAGTCTGTACAGGAGCTGACACTGAGGATAGGGTAATGCTAAAGAGCAGGAGACACTGCTGCACTATAAGTCTATACAGGAGCTGACACTGAGGACAGGGTAATGGTAAAGAGCAGGAGACACTGCTGCACTATACGTCTGTACAGGAGCTGACACTGAGGACAGGGTAATGGTAAAGAGCAGGAGACACTGCTGTACTATAAGTCTATACAGGAGCTGACACTGAGGACAGGGTAATGGTAAAGAGCAGGAGACACTGCTGCACTATAAGTCTATACAGGAGCTGACACTGAGGACAGGGTAATGGTAAAGAGCAGGAGACACTGCTGCACTATAAGTCTATACAGGAGCTGACACTGAGGACAGGACAATGCTAAAGAGCAGGAGACACTGCTGCACTATAAGTCTGTACAGGAGCTGACACTGAGGACAGGACAATGGTAAAGAGCAGGAGACACTGCTGCACTATAAGTCTGTACAGGAGCTGACACTGAGGACAGGGTAATGGTAAAGAGCAGGAGACACTGCTGCACTATAAGTCTATACAGGAGCTGACACTGAGGACAGGGTAATGGTAAAGAGCAGGAGACACTGCTGCACTATAAGTCTATACAGGACCTGACACTGAGGACAGGGTAATGGTAAAGGGCAGGAGACACTGCTGCACTATAAGTCTATACAGGAGCTGACACTGAGGACAGGGTAATGGTAAAGAGCAGGAGACACTGCTGCACTATAAGTCTATACAGGAGCTGACACTGAGGACAGGGTAATGGTAAAGAGCAGGAGACACTGCTGCACTATAAGTCTATACAGGAGCTGACACTGAGGACAGGACAATGCTAAAGAGCAGGAGACACTGCTGCACTATAAGTCTGTACAGGAGCTGACACTGAGGACAAGGTAATGGTAAAGAGCAGGAGACACTGCTGCACTATAAGTCTGTACAGGAGCTGACACTGAGGACAAGGTAATGGTAAAGAGCAGGAGACACTGCTGCACTATAAGTCTATACAGGAGCTGACACTGAGGACATGGTAATGGTAAAGAGCAGGAGACACTGCTGCACTATAACCCTGTACAGGAGCTGACACTGAGGACAGGATAATGGTAAAGAGCAGGAGACACTGCTGTACTATAAGTCTGTACAGGAGCTGACACTGAGGACAGGGTAATGGTAAAGAGCAGGAGACACTGCTGTACTATAAGTCTGTACAGGAGCTGACACTGAGGACAGGGTAATGGTAAAGAGCAGGAGACACTGCTGCACTATAAGTCTATACAGGAGCTGACACTGAGGACAGGGTATTGGTAAAGAGCAGGAGACACTGCTGCACTATAAGTCTATACAGGAGCTGACACTGAGGACAGGGTAATGGTAAAGAGTAGGAGACACTTCTGTACTATAAGTCTGTACAGGAGCTGATACTGAGGACAGGGTAATGGTAAAGAGCAGGAGACACTGCTGCACTATAAGTCTATACAGGAGCTGACACTGAGGACAGGGTAATGGTAAAGAGCAGGAGACACTGCTGCACTATAAGTCTATACAGGAGCTGACACTGAGGACAGGGTAATGGTAAAGAGCAGGAGACACTGCTGCACTATAAGTCTGTACAGGAGCTGACACTGAGGACAGGGTAATGGTAAAGAGCAGGAGACACTGCTACACTATAAGTCTATACAGGAGCTGACACTGAGGACAGGGTAATGGTAAAGAGCAGGAGACACTGCTGTACTATAAGTCTGTATAGGAGCTGACACTGAGGACAGGGTAATGGTAAAGAGCAGGAGACACTGCTGTACTATAAGTCTGTACAGGAGCTGACACTGAGGACAGGGTAATGGTAAAGAGCAGGAGACACTGCTGCACTATAAGTCTATACAGGAGCTGACACTGAGGACAGGACAATGCTAAAGAGCAGGATACACTGCTGCACTATAAGTCTATACAGGAGCTGACACTGAGGACAGGGTAATGGTAAAGAGCAGGAGACACTGCTGCACTATAAGTCTATACAGGAGCTGACACTGAGGACAGGGTAATGGTAAAGAGCAGGAGACACTGCTGCACTATAAGTCTATACAGGAGCTGACACTGAGGACAGGGTAATGGTAAAGAGCAGGAGACACTGCTGTACTATAAGTCTGTACAGGAGCTGACACTGAGGACAGGACAATGCTAAAGAGCAGGATACACTGCTGTACTATAAGTCTGTACAGCAGCTGACACTGAGGACAGGGTAATGGTAAAGAGCAGGAGACACTGCTGTACTATAAGTCTATACAGGAGCTGACACTGAGGACAGGGTAATGGTAAAGAGCAGGAGACACTGCTGTACTATAAGTGTATACAGGAGCTGACACTGAGGACAGGGTAATGGTAAAGAGCAGGAGACACTGCTGCACTATAAGTCTATACAGGGGCTGACACTGAGGACAGGGTAATGGTAAAGAGGAGGAGACACTGCTGCACTATAAGTCTATACAGGAGCTGACACTGAGGACAGGGTAATGGTAAAGAGCAGGAGACACTGCTGCACTATATGTCTATACAGGAGCTGACACTGAGGACAGGGTAATGGTAAAGAGCAGGAGACACTGCTGCACTATAAGTCTGTACAGGAGCTGACACTGAGGACAGGGTAATGGTAAAGAGCAGGAGACACTGCTGTACTATAAGTCTATACAGGAGCTGACACTGAGGACAGGGTAATGGTAAAGAGCAGGAGACACTGCTGCACTATAAGTCTATACAGGAGCTGACACTGAGGACAGGGTAATGGTAAAGAGCAGGAGACACTGCTGCACTATAAGTCTATACAGGAGCTGACACTGAGGACAGGACAATGCTAAAGAGCAGGAGACACTGCTGCACTATAAGTCTGTACAGGAGCTGACACTGAGGACAGGACAATGGTAAAGAGCAATAGACACTGCTGCACTATAAGTCTGTACAGGAGCTGACACTGAGGACAGGGTAATGGTAAAGAGCAGGAGACACTGCTGCACTATAAGTCTATACAGGAGCTGACACTGAGGACAGGGTAATGGTAAAGAGCAGGAGACACTGCTGCACTATAAGTCTATACAGGACCTGACACTGAGGACAGGGTAATGGTAAAGGGCAGGAGACACTGCTGCACTATAAGTCTATACAGGAGCTGACACTGAGGACAGGGTAATGGTAAAGAGCAGGAGACACTGCTGCACTATAAGTCTATACAGGAGCTGACACTGAGGACAGGACAATGCTAAAGAGCAAGAGACACTGCTACACTATAAGTCTGTACAGGAGCTGACACTGAGGACAAGGTAATGGTAAAGAGCAGGAGACACTGCTGCACTATAAGTCTGTACAGGAGCTGACACTGAGGACAAGGTAATGGTAAAGAGCAGGAGACACTGCTGCACTATAAGTCTATACAGGAGCTGACACTGAGGACATGGTAATGGTAAAGAGCAGGAGACACTGCTGCACTATAAGCCTGTACAGGAGCTGACACTGAGGACAGGATAATGGTAAAGAGCAGGAGACACTGCTGTACTATAAGTCTGTACAGGAGCTGACACTGAGGACAGGGTAATGGTAAAGAGCAGGAGACACTGCTGTACTATAAGTCTGTACAGGAGCTGACACTGAGGACAGGGTAATGGTAAAGAGCAGGAGACACTGTTGCACTATAAGTCTATACAGGAGCTGACACTGAGGACAGGGTAATGGTAAAGAGCAGGAGACACTGCTGCACTATAAGTCTATACAGGAGCTGACACTGAGGACAGGGTAATGGTAAAGAGTAGGAGACACTTCTGTACTATAAGTCTGTACAGGAGCTGATACTGAGGACAGGGTAATGGTAAAGAGCAGGAGACACTGCTGCACTATAAGTCTATACAGGAGCTGACACTGAGGACAGGGTAATGGTAAAGAGCAGGAGACACTGCTGCACTATAAGTCTATACAGGAGCTGACACTGAGGACAGGGTAATGGTAAAGAGCAGGAGACACTGCTGCACTATAAGTCTGTACAGGAGCTGACACTGAGGACAGGGTAATGGTAAAGAGCAGGAGACACTGCTACACTATAAGTCTATACAGGAGCTGACACTGAGGACAGGGTAATGGTAAAGAGCAGGAGACACTGCTGTACTATAAGTCTGTACAGGAGCTGACACTGAGGACAGGGTAATGGTAAAGAGCAGGAGACACTGCTGTACTATAAGTCTGTACAGGAGCTGACACTGAGGACAGGGTAATGGTAAAGAGCAGGAGACACTGCTGCACTATAAGTCTATACAGGAGCTGACACTGAGGACAGGGTAATGGTAAAGAGCAGGAGACACTGCTGCACTATAAGTCTATACAGGAGCTGACACTGAGGACAGGGTAATGGTAAAGAGCAGGAGACACTGCTGTACTATAAGTCTGTACAGGAGCTGACACTGAGGACAGGACAATGCTAAAGAGCAGGATACACTGCTGTACTATAAGTCTGTACAGCAGCTGACACTGAGGACAGGGTAATGGTAAAGAGCAGGAGACACTGCTGTACTATAAGTCTATACAGGAGCTGACACTGAGGACAGGGTAATGGTAAAGAGCAGGAGACACTGCTGTACTATAAGTGTATACAGGAGCTGACACTGAGGACAGGGTAATGGTAAAGAGCAGGAGACACTGCTGCACTATAAGTCTATACAGGGGCTGACACTGAGGACAGGGTAATGGTAAAGAGGAGGAGACACTGCTGCACTATAAGTCTATACAGGAGCTGACACTGAGGACAGGGTAATGGTAAAGAGCAGGAGACACTGCTGCACTATATGTCTATACAGGAGCTGACACTGAGGACAGGGTAATGGTAAAGAGCAGGAGACACTGCTGCACTATAAGTCTATACAGGAGCTGACACTGAGGACAGGATAATGGTAAAGATCAGGAGACACTGCTGTACTATAAGTCTGTACAGGAGCTGACACTGAGGACAAGGTAATGGTAAAGAGCAGGAGACACTGCTGCACTATAAGTCTATACAGGAGCTGACACTGAGGACAGGATAATGGTAAAGATCAGGAGACACTGCTGTACTATAAGTCTGTACAGGAGATGACACTGAGGACAAGGTAATGGTAAAGAGCAGGAGACACTGCTGCACTATAAGTCTATACAGGAGCTGACACTGAGGACAGGATAATGGTAAAGATCAGGAGACACTGCTGTACTATAAGTCTGTACAGGAGATGACACTGAGGACAGGGTAATGGTAAAGAGCAGGAGACACTGCTGCACTATAAGTCTATACAGGAGCTGACACTGAGGACAGGGTAATGGTAAAGAGCAGGAGACACTGCTGCACTATAAGTCTACACAGGAGCTGACACTGAGGACAGGGTAATGGTAAAGAGTAGGAGACACTGCTGTACTATAAGTCTGCACAGGAGCTGATACTGAGGACAGGGTAATGGTAAAGAGCAGGAGACACTGCTGCACTATAAGTCTATACAGGAGCTGACACTGAGGACAGGGTAATGGTAAAGAGCAGGAGACACTGCTGCACTATAAGTCTATACAGGAGCTGACACTGAGGACAGGACAATGCTAAGGAGCAGGAGACACTGCTGCACTATAAGTCTATATAGGAGCTGACACTGAGGACAGGGTAATGGTAAAGAGCAGGAGACACTGCTGCACTATAAGTCTGTACAGGAGCTGACACTGAGGACAGGGTAATGGTAAAGAGTAGGAGACACTGCTACACTATAAGTCTATACAGGAGCTGACACTGAGGACAGGGTAATGGTAAAGAGCAGGAGACACTGCTGTACTATAAGTCTGTACAGGAGCTGACACTGAGGACAGGGTAATGGTAAAGAGCAGGAGACACTGCTGTACTATAAGTCTGTACAGGAGCTGACACTGAGGACAGGGTAAAGGTAAAGAGCAGGAGACACTGCTGCACTATAAGTCTATACAGGAGCTGACACTGAGGACAGGGTAATGGTAAAGAGCAGGAGACACTGCTGCAGTATAAGTCTAAACAGGAGCTGACACTGAGGACAGGGTAATGGTAAAGAGTAGGAGACACTGCTGTACTATAAGTCTGTACAGGAGCTGATACTGAGGACAGGGTAATGGTAAAGAGCAGGAGACACTGCTGTACTATAAGTCTGTACAGGAGCTGACACTGAGGACAGGGTAATGGTAAAGAGCAGGAGACACTGCTGCACTATAAGTCTATACAGGAGCTGACACTGAGGACAGGGTAATGGTAAAGAGCAGGAGACACTGCTGCACTATAAGTCTATACAGGAGCTGACACTGAGGACAGGGTAATGGTAAAGAGCAGGAGACACTGCTGCACTATAAGTCTGTACAGGAGCTGACACTGAGGACAGGGTAATGGTAAAGAGCAGTAGACACTGCTGTACTATAAGTCTATACAGGAGCTGACACTGAGGACAGGGTAATGGTAAAGAGCAGGAGACACTGCTGCACTATAAGTCTATACAGGAGCTGACACTGAGGACAGGGTAATGGTAAAGAGCAGGAGACACTGCTGCACTATAAGTCTATACAGGAGCTGACACTGAGGACAGGGTAATGGTAAAGAGCAGGAGACACTGCTGCACTATAAGTCTATACAGGAGCTGACACTGAGGACAGGGTAATGGTAAAGAGCAGGAGACACTGCTGCACTATAAGTCTATACAGGAGCTGACACTGAGGACAGGGTAATGGTAAAGAGCAGGAGACACTGCTGCACTATAAGTCTGTACAGGAGCTGACACTGAGGACAGGGTAATGGTAAAGAGCAGTAGACACTGCTGTACTATAAGTCTATACAGGAGCTGACACTGAGGACAGGGTAATGGTAAAGAACAGGAGACACTGCTGCACTATAAGTCTGTACAGGAGCTGACACTGAGAACAGGGTAATGGTAAAGAGCAGGAGACACTGCTGTACTATAAGTCTATACAGGAGCTGACACTGAGGACAGGGTAATGGTAAAGAGCAGGAGACACTGCTGCACTATAAGTCTGTACAGGAGCTGACACTGAGGACAGGGTAATGGTAAAGAGCAGGAGACACTGCTGTACTATAAGTCTGTACAGGAGCTGACACTGAGGACAGGGTAATGGTAAAGAGCAGGAGACACTGCTGTACTATAAGTCTGTACAAGGAGCTGACACTGAGGACAGGGTAATGGTAAAGAGCAGGAGACACTGCTGCACTATAAGTCTGTACAGGAGCTGACACTGAGGACAGGGTAATGGTAAAGAGCAGGAGACACTGCTGCACTATAAGTCTGTACAGGAGCTGACACTGAGGACAAGGTAATGGTAAAGAGCAGGAGACACTGCTGCACTATAAGTCTATACAGGAGCTGACACTGAGGACATGGTAATGGTAAAGAGCAGGAGACACTGCTGCACTATAAGCCTGTACAGGAGCTGACACTGAGGACAGGATAATGGTAAAGAGCAGGAGACACTGCTGTACTATAAGTCTGTACAGGAGCTGACACTGAGGACAGGGTAATGGTAAAGAGCAGGAGACACTGCTGTACTATAAGTCTGTACAGGAGCTGACACTGAGGACAGGGTAATGGTAAAGAGCAGGAGACACTGCTGCACTATAAGTCTATACAGGAGCTGACACTGAGGACAGGGTAATGGTAAAGAGCAGGAGACACTGCTGCACTATAAGTCTATACAGGAGCTGACACTGAGGACAGGGTAATGGTAAAGAGTAGGAGACACTTCTGTACTATAAGTCTGTACAGGAGCTGATACTGAGGACAGGGTAATGGTAAAGAGCAGGAGACACTGCTGCACTATAAGTCTATACAGGAGCTGACACTGAGGACAGGGTAATGGTAAAGAGCAGGAGACACTGCTGCACTATAAGTCTGTACAGGAGCTGACACTGAGGACAGGGTAATGGTAAAGAGCAGTAGACACTGCTGTACTATAAGTCTATACAGGAGCTGACACTGAGGACAGGGTAATGGTAAAGAACAGGAGACACTGCTGCACTATAAGTCTGTACAGGAGCTGACACTGAGAACAGGGTAATGGTAAAGAGCAGGAGACACTGCTGTACTATAAGTCTATACAGGAGCTGACACTGAGGACAGGGTAATGGTAAAGAGCAGGAGACACTGCTGCACTATAAGTCTGTACAGGAGCTGACACTGAGGACAGGGTAATGGTAAAGAGCAGGAGACACTGCTGTACTATAAGTCTGTACAGGAGCTGACACTGAGGACAGGGTAATGGTAAAGAGCAGGAGACACTGCTGTACTATAAGTCTGTACAAGGAGCTGACACTGAGGACAGGGTAATGGTAAAGAGCAGGAGACACTGCTGCACTATAAGTCTGTACAGGAGCTGACACTGAGGACAGGGTAATGGTAAAGAGCAGGAGACACTGCTGCACTATAAGTCTGTACAGGAGCTGACACTGAGGACAAGGTAATGGTAAAGAGCAGGAGACACTGCTGCACTATAAGTCTATACAGGAGCTGACACTGAGGACATGGTAATGGTAAAGAGCAGGAGACACTGCTGCACTATAAGCCTGTACAGGAGCTGACACTGAGGACAGGATAATGGTAAAGAGCAGGAGACACTGCTGTACTATAAGTCTGTACAGGAGCTGACACTGAGGACAGGGTAATGGTAAAGAGCAGGAGACACTGCTGTACTATAAGTCTGTACAGGAGCTGACACTGAGGACAGGGTAATGGTAAAGAGCAGGAGACACTGCTGCACTATAAGTCTATACAGGAGCTGACACTGAGGACAGGGTAATGGTAAAGAGCAGGAGACACTGCTGCACTATAAGTCTATACAGGAGCTGACACTGAGGACAGGGTAATGGTAAAGAGTAGGAGACACTTCTGTACTATAAGTCTGTACAGGAGCTGATACTGAGGACAGGGTAATGGTAAAGAGCAGGAGACACTGCTGCACTATAAGTCTATACAGGAGCTGACACTGAGGACAGGGTAATGGTAAAGAGCAGGAGACACTGCTGCACTATAAGTCTATACAGGAGCTGACACTGAGGACAGGGTAATGGTAAAGAGCAGGAGACACTGCTGCACTATAAGTCTGTACAGGAGCTGACACTGAGGACAGGGTAATGGTAAAGAGCAGGAGACACTGCTACACTATAAGTCTATACAGGAGCTGACACTGAGGACAGGGTAATGGTAAAGAGCAGGAGACACTGCTGTACTATAAGTCTGTACAGGAGCTGACACTGAGGACAGGGTAATGGTAAAGAGCAGGAGACACTGCTGTACTATAAGTCTGTACAGGAGCTGACACTGAGGACAGGGTAATGGTAAAGAGCAGGAGACACTGCTGCACTATAAGTCTATACAGGAGCTGACACTGAGGACAGGACAATGCTAAAGAGCAGGATACACTGCTGCACTATAAGTCTATACAGGAGCTGACACTGAGGACAGGGTAATGGTAAAGAGCAGGAGACACTGCTGCACTATAAGTCTATACAGGAGCTGACACTGAGGACAGGGTAATGGTAAAGAGCAGGAGACACTGCTGCACTATAAGTCTATACAGGAGCTGACACTGAGGACAGGGTAATGGTAAAGAGCAGGAGACACTGCTGTACTATAAGTCTGTACAGGAGCTGACACTGAGGACAGGACAATGCTAAAGAGCAGGATACACTGCTGTACTATAAGTCTGTACAGCAGCTGACACTGAGGACAGGGTAATGGTAAAGAGCAGGAGACACTGCTTTACTATAAGTCTATACAGGAGCTGACACTGAGGACAGGGTAATGGTAAAGAGCAGGAGACACTGCTGTACTATAAGTGTATACAGGAGCTGACACTGAGGACAGGGTAATGGTAAAGAGCAGGAGACACTGCTGCACTATAAGTCTATACAGGGGCTGACACTGAGGACAGGGTAATGGTAAAGAGGAGGAGACACTGCTGCACTATATGTCTATACAGGAGCTGACACTGAGGACAGGGTAATGGTAAAGAGCAGGAGACACTGCTGCACTATAAGTCTGTACAGGAGCTGACACTGAGGACAAGGTAATGGTAAAGAGCAGGAGACACTGCTGCACTATAAGTCTATACAGGAGCTGACACTGAGGACAGGATAATGGTAAAGATCAGGAGACACTGCTGTACTATAAGTCTGTACAGGAGATGACACTGAGGACAGGGTAATGGTAAAGAGCAGGAGACACTGCTGCACTATAAGTCTATACAGGAGCTGACACTGAGGACAGGGTAATGGTAAAGAGCAGGAGACACTGCTGCACTATAAGTCTACACAGGAGCTGACACTGAGGACAGGGTAATGGTAAAGAGCAGGAGACACTGCTGTACTATAAGTCTGCACAGGAGCTGATACTGAGGACAGGGTAATGGTAAAGAGCAGGAGACACTGCTGCACTATAAGTCTATACAGGAGCTGACACTGAGGACAGGGTAATGGTAAAGAGCAGGAGACACTGCTGCACTATAAGTCTATACAGGAGCTGACACTGAGGACAGGACAATGCTAAGGAGCAGGAGACACTGCTGCACTATAAGTCTATATAGGAGCTGACACTGAGGACAGGGTAATGGTAAAGAGCAGGAGACACTGCTGCACTATAAGTCTGTACAGGAGCTGACACTGAGGACAGGGTAATGGTAAAGAGCAGGAGACACTGCTACACTATAAGTCTATACAGGAGCTGACACTGAGGACAGGGTAATGGTAAAGAGCAGGAGACACTGCTGTACTATAAGTCTGTACAGGAGCTGACACTGAGGACAGGGTAATGGTAAAGAGCAGGAGACACTGCTGTACTATAAGTCTGTACAGGAGCTGACACTGAGGACAGGGTAAAGGTAAAGAGCAGGAGACACTGCTGCACTATAAGTCTATACAGGAGCTGACACTGAGGACAGGGTAATGGTAAAGAGCAGGAGACACTGCTGCACTATAAGTCTAAACAGGAGCTGACACTGAGGACAGGGTAATGGTAAAGAGTAGGAGACACTGCTGTACTATAAGTCTGTACAGGAGCTGATACTGAGGACAGGGTAATGGTAAAGAGCAGGAGACACTGCTGTACTATAAGTCTGTACAGGAGCTGACACTGAGGACAGGGTAATGGTAAAGAGCAGGAGACACTGCTGCACTATAAGTCTATACAGGAGCTGACACTGAGGACAGGGTAATGGTAAAGAGCAGGAGACACTGCTGCACTATAAGTCTATACAGGAGCTGACACTGAGGACAGGGTAATGGTAAAGAGCAGGAGACACTGCTGCACTATAAGTCTGTACAGGAGCTGACACTGAGGACAGGGTAATGGTAAAGAGCAGTAGACACTGCTGTACTATAAGTCTATACAGGAGCTGACACTGAGGACAGGGTAATGGTAAAGAGCAGGAGACACTGCTGCACTATAAGTCTATACAGGAGCTGACACTGAGGACAGGGTAATGGTAAAGAGCAGGAGACACTGCTGCACTATAAGTCTATACAGGAGCTGACACTGAGGACAGGGTAATGGTAAAGAGCAGGAGACACTGCTGCACTATAAGTCTATACAGGAGCTGACACTGAGGACAGGGTAATGGTAAAGAGCAGGAGACACTGCTGCACTATAAGTCTATACAGGAGCTGACACTGAGGACAGGGTAATGGTAAAGAGCAGGAGACACTGCTGCACTATAAGTCTGTACAGGAGCTGACACTGAGGACAGGGTAATGGTAAAGAGCAGTAGACACTGCTGTACTATAAGTCTATACAGGAGCTGACACTGAGGACAGGGTAATGGTAAAGAACAGGAGACACTGCTGCACTATAAGTCTATACAGGAGCTGACACTGAGGACAGAGTAATGGTAAAGAGCAGGAGACACTGCTGCACTATAAGTCTGTACAGGAGCTGACACTGAGGACAGGGTAATGGTAAAGAGCAGTAGACACTGCTGTACTATAAGTCTATACAGGAGCTGACACTGAGGACAGGGTAATGGTAAAGAACAGGAGACACTGCTGCACTATAAGTCTATACAGGAGCTGACACTGAGGACAGGGTAATGGTAAAGAGCAGGAGACACTGCTGCACTATAAGTCTGTACAGGAGCTGACACTGAGAACAGGGTAATGGTAAAGAGCAGGAGACACTGCTGTACTATAAGTCTATACAGGAGCTGACACTGAGGACAGGGTAATGGTAAAGAGCAGGAGACACTGCTGCACTATAAGTCTGTACAGGAGCTGACACTGAGGACAGGGTAATGGTAAAGAGCAGGAGACACTGCTGTACTATAAGTCTGTACAGGAGCTGACACTGAGGACAGGGTAATGGTAAAGAGCAGGAGACACTGCTGTACTATAAGTCTGTACAAGGAGCTGACACTGAGGACAGGGTAATGGTAAAGAGCAGGAGACACTGCTGCACTATAAGTCTGTACAGGAGCTGACACTGAGGACAGGGTAATGGTAAAGAGCAGGAGACACTGCTGCACTATAAGTCTGTACAGGAGCTGACACTGAGGACAGGGTAATGGTAAAGAGCAGGAGACACTGCTGCACTATAAGTCTATACAGGAGCTGACACTGAGGACAGGGTAATGGTAAAGAGCAGGAGACACTGCTGCACTATAAGTCTATACAGGAGCTGACACTGAGGACAGGGTAATGGTAAAGAGCAGGAGACACTGCTGCACTATAAGTCTATACAGGAGCTGACACTGAGGACAGGGTAATGGTAAAGAGCAGGAGACACTGCTGCACTATAAGTCTATACAGGAGCTGACACTGAGGACAGGGTAATGGTAAAGAGCAGGAGACACTGCTGCACTATAAGTCTATACAGGAGCTGACACTGAGGACAGGGTAATGGTAAAGAGCAGGAGACACTGCTGCACTATAAGTCTATACAGGAGCTGACACTGAGGACAGGGTAATGGTAAAGAGCAGGAGACACTGCTGCACTATAAGTCTATACAGGAGCTGACACTGAGGACAGGGTAATGGTAAAGAGCAGGAGACACTGCTGCACTATAAGTCTATACAGGAGCTGACACTGAGGACAGGGTAATGGTAAAGAGCAGGAGACACTGCTGCACTATAAGTCTGTACAGGAGCTGACACTGAGGACAGGGTAATGGTAAAGAGCAGTAGACACTGCTGTACTATAAGTCTATACAGGAGCTGACACTGAGGACAGGGTAATGGTAAAGAGCAGGAGACACTGCTGCACTATAAGTCTATACAGGAGCTGACACTGAGGACAGGGTAATGGTAAAGAGCAGGAGACACTGCTGCACTATAAGTCTGTACAGGAGCTGACACTGAGAACAGGGTAATGGTAAAGAGCAGGAGACACTGCTGTACTATAAGTCTATACAGGAGCTGACACTGAGGACAGGGTAATGGTAAAGAGCAGGAGACACTGCTGCACTATAAGTCTGTACAGGAGCTGACACTGAGGACAGGGTAATGGTTAAAGAGCAGGAGACACTGCTGTACTATAAGTCTGTACAGGAGCTGACACTGAGGACAGGGTAATGGTAAAGAGCAGGAGACACTGCTGTACTATAAGTCTGTACAAGGAGCTGACACTGAGGACAGGGTAATGGTAAAGAGCAGGAGACACTGCTGCACTATAAGTCTGTACAGGAGCTGACACTGAGGACAGGGTAATGGTAAACAGCAGGAGACACTGCTGCACTATAAGTCTGTACAGGAGCTGACACTGAGGACAGGGTAATGGTAAAGAGCAGGAGACACTGCTGCACTATAAGTCTATACAGGAGCTGACACTGAGGACAGGGTAATGGTAAAGAGCAGGAGACACTGCTGCACTATAAGTCTGTACAGGAGCTGACACTGAGGACAGGGTAATTGTAAAGAGCAGGAGACACTGCTGTACTATAAGTCTATACAGGAGCTGACACTGAGGAAAGGGTAATGGTAAAGAGCAGGAGACACTGCTGCACTATAAGTCTGTACAGGAGCTGACACTGAGGACAGGGTAATGGTAAAGAGCAGGAGACACTGCTGCACTATAAGTCTGTACAGGAGCTGACACTGAGGACAGGGTAATGGTAAAGAGCAGGAGACACTGCTGCACTATAAGTCTATACAGGAGCTGACACTGAGGACAGGGTAATGGTAAAGAGCAGGAGACACTGCTGTACTATAAGTCTATACAGGAGCTGACACTGAGGACAGGGTAATGGTAAAGAGCAGGAGACACTGCTGTACTATAAGTCTATACAGGAGCTGACACTGAGGACAGGGTAATGGTAAAGAGCAGGAGACACTGCTGCACTATAAGTCTATACAGGAGCTGACACTGAGGACAGGGTAATGGTAAAGAGCAGGAGACACTGCTGCACTATAAGTCGATACAGGAGCTGACACTGAGGACAGAGTAATGGTAAAGAGCAGGAGACACTGCTGCACTATAAGTCGATACAGGAGCTGACACTGAGGACAGCACAATGGTAAAGAGCAGGAGACACTGCTGCACTATAAGTCTGTACAGGAGCTGACACTGAGGACAGGGTAATGGTAAAGAGCAGGAGACACTGCTGTACTATAAGTCTATACAGGAGCTGACACTGAGGAAAGGGTAATGGTAAAGAGCAGGAGACACTGCTGTACTATAAGTCTATACAGGAGCTGACACTGAGGACAGGACAATGCTAAAGAGCAGGAGACACTGCTGCACTATAAGTCTATACAGGAGCTGAAACTGAGGACAGGGTAATGCTAAAGAGCAGGAGACACTGCTGCACTATAAGTCTGTACAGGAGCTGACACTGAGGACAGGGTAATGGTAAAGAGCAGGAGACACTGCTGCACTATAAGTCTATACAGGAGCTGACACTGAGGACAGGGTAATGGTGAAGAGCAGGAGACACTGCTGCACTATAAGTCTATACAGGAGCTGACACTGAGGACAGGGTAATGGTAAAGAGCAGGAGACACTGCTGCACTATAAGTCTATACAGGAGCTGACACCGAGGACAGGGCAATGCTAAAGAGCAGGAGACACTGCTGCACTATAAGTCTATACAGGAGCTGACACTGAGGACAGGGTAATGATAAAGAGCAGGAGACACTGCTGCACTATAAGTCTGTACAGGAGCTGACACTGAGGACAGGGTAATGGTAAAGAGCAGGAGACACTGCTGCACTATAAGTCTGTACAGGAGCTGACACTGAGGACAGGGTAATGGTAAAGAGCAGGAGACACTGCTGCACTATAAGTCTATACAGGAGCTGACACTGAGGACAGGGTAATGGTAAAGAGCAGGAGACACTGCTGTACTATAAGTCTATACAGGAGCTGACACTGAGGACAGGGTAATGGTAAAGAGCAGGAGACACTGATACACTATAAGTCTGTACAGGAGCTGACACTGAGGATAGGGTAATGGTAAAGAGCAAGAGACACTGCTGGACTATAAGTCTATACAGGAGCTGACACTGAGGACAGGATAATGGTAAAGAGCAGGAGACACTGCTGTACTATAAGTCTGTACAGGAGCTGACACTGAGGACAGGGTAATGGTAAAGAGCAGGAGACACTGCTGCACTATAAGTCTGTACAGGAGTTGACACTGAGGACATGGTAATGGTAAAGAGCAGGAGACACTGCTGCACTATAAGTCTGTACAGGAGCTGACACTGAGGACAGGACAATGGTAAAGAGCAGGAGACACTGCTGCACTATAAGTCTGTACAGGAGCTGACACTGAGGACAGGGTAATGGTAAAGAGCAGGAGACACTGCTGCACTATAAGTCTATACAGGAGCTGACACTGAGGACAGGGTAATGGTAAAGAGCAGGAGACACTGCTGTACTATAAGTCTATACAGGAGCTGACACTGAGGACAGGGTAATGGCAAAGAGCAGGAGACACTGCTGCACTATAAGTCTATACAGGAGCTGACACTGAGGACAGGGTAATGGTAAAGAGCAGGAGACACTGCTGCACTCTAAGTCTGTACAGGAGCTGACACTGAGGACAGGGTAATGGTAAAGAGCAGGAGACACTGCTGCACTATAAGTCTATACAGGAGCTGACACTGAGGACAGGGTAATGGTAAAGAGCAGGAGACACTGCTGTACTATAAGTCTATACAGGAGCTGACACTGAGGACAGGGTAATGGTAAAGAGCAGGAGACACTGCTGTACTATAAGTCTATACAGGAGCTGACACTGAGGACAGGGTAATGGTAAAGAGCAGGAGACACTGCTGTACTATAAGTGTATACAGGAGCTGACACTGAGGACAGGGTAATGGTAAAGAGCAGGAGACACTGCTGCACTATAAGTCTATACAGGGGCTGACACTGAGGACAGGGTAATGGTAAAGAGGAGGAGACACTGCTGCACTATAAGTCTATACAGGAGCTGACACTGAGGACAGGGTAATGGTAAAGAGCAGGAGACACTGCTGCACTATAAGTCTATACAGGAGCTGACACTGAGGACAGGGTAATGGTAAAGAGCAGGAGACACTGCTGCACTATAAGTCTGTACAGGAGCTGACACTGAGGACAGGGTAATGGTAAAGAGCAGGAGACACTGCTGCACTATAAGTCTATACAGGGGCTGACACTGAGGACAGGGTAATGGTAAAGAGGAGGAGACACTGCTGCACTATAAGTCTATACAGGAGCTGACACTGAGGACAGGGTAATGGTAAAGAGCAGGAGACACTGCTGCACTATAAGTCTATACAGGAGCTGACACTGAGGACAGGGTAATGGTAAAGAGCAGTAGTCACTGCTGCACTATAAGTCTGTACAGGAGCTGACACTGAGGACAGGGTAATGGTAAAGAGTAGGAGAAACTGCTGCACTATAAGTCTATACAGGAGCTGACACTGAGGACAGGGTAATGGTAAAGAGCAGGAGACACTGCTGCACTATAAGTCTGTACAGAAGCTGACACTGAGGACAGGGTAATGGTAAAGAGGAGGAGACACTGCTGCACTATAAGTCTATACAGGAGCTGACACTGAGGACAGGGTAATGGTAAAGAGCAGGAGACACTGCTGCACTATAAGTCTATACAGGAGCTGACACTGAGGACAGGGTAATGGTAAAGAGCAGGAGACACTGCTGTATTATAAGTCTATACAGGAGCTGACACTGAGGACAGGGTAATGGTAAAGAGCAGGAGACACTGCTGCACTATAAGTCTGTACAGGAGCTGACACTGAGGACAGGGTAATGGTAAAGAGCAGGAGACACTGCTGCACTATAAGTCTATACAGGAGCTGACACTGAGGACAGGGTAATGGTAAAGAGCAGGAGACACTGCTGTACTATAAGTCTATACAGGAGCTGACACTGAGGACAGGGTAATGGTAAAGAGCAGGAGACACTGATACACTATAAGTCTGTACAGAAGCTGACACTGAGGATAGGGTAATGGTAAAGAGCAAGAGACACTGCTGGACTATAAGTCTATACAGGAGCTGACACTGAGGACAGGATAATGGTAAAGAGCAGGAGACACTGCTGTACTATAAGTCTGTACAGGAGCTGACACTGAGGACAGGGTAATGGTAAAGAGCAGGAGACACTGCTGCACTATAAGTCTGTACAGGAGCTGACACTGAGGACAGGACAATGGTAAAGAGCAGGAGACACTGCTGCACTATAAGTCTGTACAGGAGCTGACACTGAGGACAGGGTAATGGTAAAGAGCAGGAGACACTGCTGCACTATAAGTCTGTACAGGAGCTGACACTGAGGACAGGGTAATGGTAAAGAGCAGGAGACACTGCTGCACTATAAGTCTATACAGGAGCTGACACTGAGGACAGGGTAATGGTAAAGAGCAGGAGACACTGCTGTACTATAAGTCTATACAGGAGCTGACACTGAGGACAGGGTAATGGCAAAGAGCAGGAGACACTGCTGCACTATAAGTCTATACAGGAGCTGACACTGAGGACAGGGTAATGGTAAAGAGCAGGAGACACTGCTGCACTCTAAGTCTGTACAGGAGCTGACACTGAGGACAGGGTAATGGTAAAGAGCAGGAGACACTGCTGCACTATAAGTCTATACAGGAGCTGACACTGAGGACAGGGTAATGGTAAAGAGCAGGAGACACTGCTGTACTATAAGTCTATACAGGAGCTGACACTGAGGACAGGGTAATGGTAAAGAGCAGGAGACACTGCTGTACTATAAGTCTATACAGGAGCTGACACTGAGGACAGGGTAATGGTAAAGAGCAGGAGACACTGCTGTACTATAAGTGTATACAGGAGCTGACACTGAGGACAGGGTAATGGTAAAGAGCAGGAGACACTGCTGCACTATAAGTCTATACAGGGGCTGACACTGAGGACAGGGTAATGGTAAAGAGGAGGAGACACTGCTGCACTATAAGTCTATACAGGAGCTGACACTGAGGACAGGGTAATGGTAAAGAGCAGGAGACACTGCTGCACTATAAGTCTATACAGGAGCTGACACTGAGGACAGGGTAATGGTAAAGAGCAGTAGTCACTGCTGCACTATAAGTCTGTACAGGAGCTGACACTGAGGACAGGGTAATGGTAAAGAGTAGGAGAAACTGCTGCACTATAAGTCTATACAGGAGCTGACACTGAGGACAGGGTAATGGTAAAGAGCAGGAGACACTGCTGCACTATAAGTCTGTACAGAAGCTGACACTGAGGACAGGGTAATGGTAAAGAGGAGGAGACACTGCTGCACTATAAGTCTATACAGGAGCTGACACTGAGGACAGGGTAATGGTAAAGAGCAGGAGACACTGCTGCACTATAAGTCTATACAGGAGCTGACACTGAGGACAGGGTAATGGTAAAGAGCAGGAGACACTGCTGTATTATAAGTCTATACAGGAGGTGACACTGAGGACAGGGTAATGGTAAAGAGCAGGAGACACTGATACACTATAAGTCTGTACAGGAGCTGACACTGAGGATAGGGTAATGGTAAAGAGCAAGAGACACTGCTGGACTATAAGTCTATACAGGAGCTGACACTGAGGACAGGATAATGATAAAGAGCTGGAGACACTGCTGTACTATAAGTCTGTACAGCAGCTGACACTGTGGACAGGGTAATGGTAAAGAGCAGGAGACACTGCTGCACTATAAGTCTGTACAGGAGTTGACACTGAGGACATGGTAATGGTAAAGAGCAGGAGACACTGCTGCACTATAAGTCTGTACAGGAGCTGACACTGAGGACAGGACAATGGTAAAGAGCAGGAGACACTGCTGTACTATAAGTCTGTACAGGAACTGACACTGAGGACAGGGTAATGCTAAAGAGCAGGAGACACTGCTGCGCTATAAGTCTATACAGGAGCTGACACTGAGGACAGGGTAATGGTAAAGAGCAGGAGACACTGCTGTACTATAAGTCTATACAGGAGCTGACACTGAGGACAGGGTAATGGTAAAGAGCAGGAGACACTGCTGCACTATAAGTCTATACAGGAGCTGACACTGAGGACAGGGTAATGGTAAAGAGCAGGAGACACTGCTGCACTATAAGTCTGTACAGGAGCTGACACTGAGGACAGGGTAATGGTAAAGAGCAGGAGACACTGCTGCACTATAAGTCTATACAGGAGCTGACACTGAGGACAGGGTAATGGTAAAGAGCAGGAGACACTGCTGCACTATAAGTCTATACAGGAGCTGACACTGAGGAGAGGGTAATGGTAAAGAGCAGGAGACACTGCTGTACTATAAGTCTATACAGGAGCTGACACTGAGGACAGGGTAATGGTAAAGAGCAGGAGACACTGCTGTACTATAAGTGTATACAGGAGCTGACACTGAGGACAGGGTAATGGTAAAGAGCAGGAGACACTGGAGCACTATAAGTCTATACAGGGGCTGACACTGAGGACAGGGTAATGGTAAAGAGGAGGAGACACTGCTGCACTATAAGTCTATACAGGAGCTGACACTGCGGACAGGGTAATGGTAAAGAGCAGGAGACACTGCTGTACTATAAGTCTATACAGGAGCTGACACTGAGGACAGGGTAATGGTAAAGAGCAGGAGACACTGCTGTACTATAAGTGTATACAGGAGCTGACACTGAGGACAGGGTAATGGTAAAGAGCAGGAGACACTGCTGTACTATAAGTGTATACAGGAGCTGACACTGAGGACAGGGTAATGGTAAAGAGCAGGAGACACTGGAGCACTATAAGTCTATACAGGGGCTGACACTGAGGACAGGGTAATGGTAAAGAGTAGGAGACACTGCTGCACTATAACTCTATACAGGAGCTGACACTGAGGACAGGGTAATGGTAAAGAGCAGGAGACACTGCTGCACTATAAGTCTATACAGGAGCTGACACTGAGGACAGGGTAATGGTAAAGAGCAGGAGACACTGCTGCACTATAAGTCTATACAGGAGCTGACACTGAGGACAGGGCAATGGTAAAGAGCAGGAGACACTGCTGCACTATAAGTCTATACAGGAGCTGACACTGAGGACAGGGTAATGGTAAAGAGCAGGAGACACTGCTGCACTATAAGTCTATACAGGAGCTGACACTGAGGACAGGGTAATGGTAAAGAGCAGGAGACACTGCTGCACTATAAGTCTATACAGGTGCTGACACTGAGGATAGGGTAATGGTAAAGAGTAGGAGAAACTGCTGCACTATAAGTCTATACAGGAGCTGACACTGAGGACAGGGTAATGGAAAAGAGCAGGAGACACTGCTGTACTATAAGTCTGTACAGGAGCTGACACTGAGGACAGGGTAATGGTAAAGAGCAGGAGACACTGCTGCACTATAAGTCTATACAGGAGCTGACACTGAGGACAGGGTAATGGTAAAGAGCAGGAGACACTGCTGCACTATAAGTCTGTACAGGAGCTGACACTGAGGACAGGGTAATGGTAAAGAGCAGGAGACACTGCTGTACTATAAGTCTATACAGGAGCTGACACTGAGGACAGGGTAATGGTAAAGAGCAGGAGACACTGCTGCACTATAAGTCTATACAGGAGCTGACACTGAGAACAGGGTAATGGTAAAGAGCAGGAGACACTGCTGCACTATAAGTCTATACAGGAGCTGACACTGAGGACAGGGTAATGGTAAAGAGCAAGAGACACTGCTGCACTATAAGTCTATACAGGAGCTGACACTGCGGACAGGGTAATGGTAAAGAGCAGGAGACACTGCTGTACTATAAGTCTATACAGGAGCTGACACTGAGGACAGGGTAATGGTAAAGAGCAGGAGACACTGCTGTACTATAAGTCTATACAGGAGCTGACACTGAGGACAGGGTAATGGTAAAGAGCAGGAGACACTGCTGTACTATAAGTGTATACAGGAGCTGACACTGAGGACAGGGTAATGGTAAAGAGCAGGAGACACTGGAGCACTATAAGTCTATACAGGGGCTGACACTGAGGACAGGGTAATGGTAAAGAGTAGGAGACACTGCTGCACTATAACTCTATACAGGAGCTGACACTGAGGACAGGGTAATGGTAAAGAGCAGGAGACACTGCTGCACTATAAGTCTATACAGGAGCTGACACTGAGGACAGGGTAATGGTAAAGAGCAGGAGACACTGCTGCACTATAAGTCTATACAGGAGCTGACACTGAGGACAGGGCAATGGTAAAGAGCAGGAGACACTGCTGCACTATAAGTCTATACAGGAGCTGACACTGAGGACAGGGTAATGGTAAAGAGCAGGAGACACTGCTGCACTATAAGTCTATACAGGAGCTGACACTGAGGACAGGGTAATGGTAAAGAGCAGGAGACACTGCTGCACTATAAGTCTATACAGGTGCTGACACTGAGGATAGGGTAATGGTAAAGAGTAGGAGAAACTGCTGCACTATAAGTCTATACAGGAGCTGACACTGAGGACAGGGTAATGGAAAAGAGCAGGAGACACTGCTGTACTATAAGTCTGTACAGGAGCTGACACTGAGGACAGGGTAATGGTAAAGAGCAGGAGACACTGCTGCACTATAAGTCTATACAGGAGCTGACACTGAGGACAGGGTAATGGTAAAGAGCAGGAGACACTGCTGCACTATAAGTCTGTACAGGAGCTGACACTGAGGACAGGGTAATGGTAAAGAGCAGGAGACACTGCTGTACTATAAGTCTATACAGGAGCTGACACTGAGGACAGGGTAATGGTAAAGAGCAGGAGACACTGCTGCACTATAAGTCTATACAGGAGCTGACACTGAGAACAGGGTAATGGTAAAGAGCAGGAGACACTGCTGCACTATAAGTCTATACAGGAGCTGACACTGAGGACAGGGTAATGGTAAAGAGCAAGAGACACTGCTGCACTATAAGTCTATACAGGAGCTGACACTGAGGACAGGACAATGGTAAAGAGCAGGAGACACTGCTGTACTATAAGTATATACAGGAGCTGACACTGAGGACAGGGTAATGGTAAAGAGCAGGAGACACTGCTGCACTATAAGTCTGTACAGGAGCTGAAACTGAGGACAGGGTAATGGTAAAGAGCAGGAGACACTGCTGCACTATAAGTCTATACAGGAGCTGACACTGAGGACAGGGTAATGGTAAAGAGCAGGAGACACTGCTGTACTATAAGTCTATACAGGAGCTGACACTGAGGACAGGGTAATGGTAAAGAGCAGGAGACACTGCTGCACTATAAGTCTATACAGGAGCTGACACTGAGGACAGGGTAATGGTAAAGAGCAGGAGACACTGCTGCACTATAAGTCTATACAGGAGCTGACACTGAGGACAGGGTAATGGTAAAGAGCAGGAGACACTGCTGTACTATAAGTCTATACAGGAGCTGACACTGAGGACAGGGTAATGGTAAAGAGCAGGAGACACTGCTGCACTATAAGTCTATACAGGAGCTGACACTGAGGACAGGGTAATGGTAAAGAGCAGGAGACACTGCTGCACTATAAGTCTATACAGGAGCTGACACTGAGGAAAGGGTAATGGTAAAGAGCGGGAGACACTGCTGCACTATAAGTCTATACAGGAGCTGACACTGAGGACAGGGTAATGGAAAAGAGCAGGAGACACTGCTGCACTATAAGTCTATACAGGAGCTGACACTGAGGACAGGGTAATGGTAAAGAGCAGGAGACACTGCTGCACTATAAGTCTGTACAGGAGCTGACACTGAGGACAGGGTAATGGTAAAGAGCAGGAGACACTGCTGCACTATAAGTCTATACAGGTGCTGACACTGAGGATAGGGTAATGGTAAAGAGCAGGAGACACTGCTGCACTATAAGTCTATACAGGAGCTGACGCTGAGGACAGGGTAATGCTAAAGAGCAGGAGACACTGCTGTACTATAAGTCTATACAGGAGCTGACACTGAGGATAGGGTAATGGTAAAGTGTAGGAGACACTGCTGCACTATAAGTCTATACAGGAGCTGACACTGAGGACAGGGTAATGATAAAGAGCAGGAGACACTGCTGCACTATAAGTCTATACAGGAGCTGACACTGAGGACAGGGTAATGGTAAAGAGCAGGAGACACTGCTGCACTATAAGTCTATACAGGAGCTGACACTGAGGACAGGGTAATGATAAAGAGCAGGAGACACTGCTGTACTATAAGTCTGTACAGGAGCTGACACTGAGGACAGGGTAATGGTAAAGAGCAGGAGACACTGCTGCACTATAAGTCTATACAGGAGCTGACACTGAGGACAGGGTAATGGTAAAGTGCAGGAGACACTGCTGCACTATAAGTCTATACAGGAGCTGACACTGAGGACAGGGCAATGGTAAAGAGCAGGAGACACTGCTGCACTATAAGACTATACAGGAGCTGACACTGAGGACAGGGTAATGGTAAAGAGTAGGAGAAACTGCTGCACTATAAGTCTATACAGGAGCTGACACTGAGGACAGGGTAATGGAAAAGAGCAGGAGACACTGCTGCACTATAAGTCTGTACAGGAGCTGACACTGAGGACAGGGTAATGGAAAAGAGCAGGAGACACTGCTGCACTATAAGTCTGTACAGGAGCTGACACTGAGAACAGGGTAATGGTAAAGAGCAGGAGACACTGCTGCACTATAAGTCTATACAGCAGCTGACACTGAGCACAGGGTAATGGTAAAGAGCAGGAGACACTGCTGCACTATAAGTCTGTACAGGAGCTGACACTGAGTACAGGGTAATGGAAAAGAGCAGGAGACACTGCTGTACTATAAGCCTGTACAGGAGCTGACACTGAGGACAGGACAATGGTAAAGAGCAGTAGACACTGCTGCACTATAAGTCTGTACAGGAGCTGACACTGAGGACAGGGTAATGGTAAAGAGCAGGAGACACTGCTGTACTATAAGTCTGTACAGGAGCTGACACTGAGGACAGGGTAATGGTAAAGAGCAGGAGACACTGCTGTACTATAAGCCTGTACAGGAGCTGACACTGAGGACAGGGTAATGGTAAAGAGCAGGAGACACTGCTGCACTATAAGTCTATACAGGAGCTGACACTGAGGACAGGGTAATGGTAAAGAGCAGGAGACACTGCTGCACTATAAGTCTGTACAGGAGCTGACACTGAGGACAGGGTAATGGTAAAGAGCAGGAGACACTGCTGCACTATAAGTCTGTACAGGAGCTGACACTGAGGACAGGGTAATGGTAAAGAGCAGGAGACACTGCTGTACTATAAGCCTGTACAGGAGCTGACACTGAGGACAGGGTAATGGTAAAGAGCAGGAGACACTGCTGCACTATAAGTCTATACAGGAGCTGACACTGAGGACAGGGTAATGGTAAAGAGCAGGAGACACTGCTGCACTATAAGTCTGTACAGGAGCTGACACTGAGGACAGGGTAATGGAAAAGAGCAGGAGACACTGCTGCACTATAAGTCTGTACAGGAGCTGACACTGAGGACAGGGTAATGGTAAAGAGCAGGAGACACTGCTGTACTATAAGTCTATACAGGAGCTGACACTGAGGACAGGGTAATGGTAAAGAACAGAAGACACTGCTGCACTATAAGTCTATAGAGGATCTGACACTGAGGACAGGGTAATGGTAAAGAGCAGGAGACACTGCTGCACTATAAGTCTATACAGGAGCTGACACTGAGGAAAGGGTAATGGTAAAGAGCAGGAGACACTGCTGCACTATAAGTCTGTACAGGAGCTGACACTGAGGACAGGACAATGGTAAAGAGCAGGAGACACTGCTGTACTATAAGTCTATACAGGAGCTGACACTGAGGACAGGGTAATGGTAAAGAGCAGGAGACACTGCTGCACTATAAGCCTATACAGGAGCTGACACTGAGGACAGGGTAATGGTAAAGAGCAGGAGACACTGCTGCACTATAAGTCTATACAGGAGCTGACACTGAGGACAGGGTAATGGTAAAGAGCAGGAGACACTGCTGCACTATAAGTCTGTACAGGAGCTGACACTGAGGACAGGACAATGGTAAAGAGCAGGAGACACTGCTGTACTATAAGTGTATACAGGAGCTGACACTGAGGACAGGGTAATGGTAAAGAGCAGGAGACACTGGAGCACTATAAGTCTATACAGGGGCTGACACTGAGGACAGGGTAATGGTAAAGAGGAGGAGACACTGCTGCACTATAAGTCTATACAGGAGCTGACACTGAGGACAGGGTAATGGTAAAGAGCAGGAGACACTGCTGCACTATAAGTCTATACAGGAGCTGACACTGAGGACAGGGTAATGGAAAAGAGCAGTAGACACTGCTGCACTATAAGCCTGTACAGGAGCTGACACTGAGGACAGGGTAATGGTAAAGAGCAGGAGACACTGCTGCACTATAAGTCTGTACAGGAGCTGACACTGAGGACAGGACAATGGTAAAGAGCAGTAGACACTGCTGCACTATAAGTCTATACAGGAGCTGACACTGAGGACAGGGTAATGGTAAAGAGCAGGAGACACTGCTGCACTATAAGTCTATACAGGAGCTGACACTGAGGACAGGGTAATGGTAAAGAGCAGGAGACACTGCTGTACTATAAGTCTGTACAGGAGCTGACACTGAGGACAGGGTAATGGTAAAGAGCAGGAGACACTGCTGCACTATAAGTCTATACAGGAGCTGACACTGAGGACAGGACAATGCTAAACAGCAGGATACACTGCTGCACTATAAGTCTGTACAGGAGCTGACACTGAGGACAGGGTAATGGTAAAGAGCAGGAGACACTGCTGTACTATAAGTCTGTACAGGAGCTGACACTGAGGACAGGGTAATGGTAAAGAGCAGGAGACACTGCTGCACTATAAGTCTATACAGGAGCTGACACTGAGGACAGGACAATGCTAAACAGCAGGAGACACTGCTGCACTATAAGTCTATACAGGAGCTGACACTGAGGACAGGGTAATGCTAAAGAGCAGGAGACACTGCTGCACTATAAGTCTATACAGGAGCTGACACTGAGGACAGGGTAATGGTAAAGAGCAGTAGTCACTGCTGCACTATAAGTCTGTACAGGAGCTGACACTGAGGACAGGGTAATGGTAAAGAGTAGGAGAAACTGCTGCACTATAAGTCTATACAGGAGCTGACACTGAGGACAGGGTAATGGTAAAGAGCAGGAGACACTGCTGCACTATAAGTCTGTACAGAAGCTGACACTGAGGACAGGGTAATGGTAAAGAGGAGGAGACACTGCTGCACTATAAGTCTATACAGGAGCTGACACTGAGGACAGGGTAATGGTAAAGAGCAGGAGACACTGCTGCACTATAAGTCTATACAGGAGCTGACACTGAGGACAGGGTAATGGTAAAGAGCAGGAGACACTGCTGTATTATAAGTCTATACAGGAGCTGACACTGAGGACAGGGTAATGGTAAAGAGCAGGAGACACTGATACACTATAAGTCTGTACAGGAGCTGACACTGAGGATAGGGTAATGGTAAAGAGCAAGAGACACTGCTGGACTATAAGTCTATACAGGAGCTGACACTGAGGACAGGATAATGATAAAGAGCTGGAGACACTGCTGTACTATAAGTCTGTACAGCAGCTGACACTGAGGACAGGGTAATGGTAAAGAGCAGGAGACACTGCTGCACTATAAGTCTGTACAGGAGTTGACACTGAGGACATGGTAATGGTAAAGAGCAGGAGACACTGCTGCACTATAAGTCTGTACAGGAGCTGACACTGAGGACAGGACAATGGTAAAGAGCAGGAGACACTGCTGTACTATAAGTCTGTACAGGAACTGACACTGAGGACAGGGTAATGCTAAAGAGCAGGAGACACTGCTGCGCTATAAGTCTATACAGGAGCTGACACTGAGGACAGGGTAATGGTAAAGAGCAGGAGACACTGCTGTACTATAAGTCTATACAGGAGCTGACACTGAGGACAGGGTAATGGTAAAGAGCAGGAGACACTGCTGCACTATAAGTCTATACAGGAGCTGACACTGAGGACAGGGTAATGGTAAAGAGCAGGAGACACTGCTGCACTATAAGTCTGTACAGGAGCTGACACTGAGGACAGGGTAATGGTAAAGAGCAGGAGACACTGCTGCACTATAAGTCTATACAGGAGCTGACACTGAGGACAGGGTAATGGTAAAGAGCAGGAGACACTGCTGTACTATAAGTCTATACAGGAGCTGACACTGAGGACAGGGTAATGGTAAAGAGCAGGAGACACTGCTGTACTATAAGTCTATACAGGAGCTGACACTGAGGACAGGGTAATGGTAAAGAGCAGGAGACACTGCTGTACTATAAGTGTATACAGGAGCTGACACTGAGGACAGGGTAATGGTAAAGAGCAGGAGACACTGGAGCACTATAAGTCTATACAGGGGCTGACACTGAGGACAGGGTAATGGTAAAGAGGAGGAGACACTGCTGCACTATAAGTCTATACAGGAGCTGACACTGCGGACAGGGTAATGGTAAAGAGCAGGAGACACTGCTGTACTATAAGTCTATACAGGAGCTGACACTGAGGACAGGGTAATGGTAAAGAGCAGGAGACACTGCTGTACTATAAGTCTATACAGGAGCTGACACTGAGGACAGGGTAATGGTAAAGAGCAGGAGACACTGCTGTACTATAAGTGTATACAGGAGCTGACACTGAGGACAGGGTAATGGTAAAGAGCAGGAGACACTGGAGCACTATAAGTCTATACAGGGGCTGACACTGAGGACAGGGTAATGGTAAAGAGTAGGAGACACTGCTGCACTATAATTCTATACAGGAGCTGACACTGAGGACAGGGTAATGGTAAAGAGCAGGAGACACTGCTGCACTATAAGTCTGTACAGGAGCTGACACTGAGGACAGGGTAATGGTAAAGAGCAGGAGACACTGCTGCACTATAAGTCTATACAGGAGCTGACACTGAGGACAGGGTAATGGTAAAGAGCAGGAGACACTGCTGCACTATAAGTCTATACAGGAGCTGACACTGAGGACAGGGCAATGGTAAAGAGCAGGAGACACTGCTGCACTATAAGTCTATACAGGAGCTGACACTGAGGACAGGGTAATGCTAAAGAGCAGGAGACACTGCTGCACTATAAGTCTGTACTGTAGCTGACACTGAGGACAGGGTAATGGTAAAGAGCAGGAGACACTGCTGTACTATAAGTCTATACAGGAGCTGACACTGAGGACAGGGTAATGCTAAAGAGCAGGAGACACTGCTGCACTATAATTCTATACAGGAGCTGACACTGAGGACAGGGTAATGGTAAAGAGCAGGAGACACTGCTGCACTATAAGTCTGTACAGGAGCTGACACTGAGGACAGGGTAATGGTAAAGAGCAGGAGACACTGCTGCACTATAAGTCTATACAGGAGCTGACACTGAGGACAGGGTAATGGTAAAGAGCAGGAGACACTGCTGTACTATAAGTCTGTACAGGAGCTGACACTGAGGACAGGGTAATGGTAAAGAGCAGGAGACACTGCTGCACTATAAGTCTATACAGGAGCTGACACTGAGGACAGGACAATGCTAAACAGCAGGATACACTGCTGCACTATAAGTCTGTACAGGAGCTGACACTGAGGACAGGGTAATGGTAAAGAGCAGGAGACACTGCTGTACTATAAGTCTGTACAGGAGCTGACACTGAGGACAGGGTAATGGTAAAGAGCAGGAGACACTGCTGCACTATAAGTCTATACAGGAGCTGACACTGAGGACAGGACAATGCTAAACAGCAGGAGACACTGCTGCACTATAAGTCTATACAGGAGCTGACACTGAGGACAGGGTAATGCTAAAGAGCAGGAGACACTGCTGCACTATAAGTCTATACAGGAGCTGACACTGAGGACAGGGTAATGGTAAAGAGCAGTAGTCACTGCTGCACTATAAGTCTGTACAGGAGCTGACACTGAGGACAGGGTAATGGTAAAGAGTAGGAGAAACTGCTGCACTATAAGTCTATACAGGAGCTGACACTGAGGACAGGGTAATGGTAAAGAGCAGGAGACACTGCTGCACTATAAGTCTGTACAGAAGCTGACACTGAGGACAGGGTAATGGTAAAGAGGAGGAGACACTGCTGCACTATAAGTCTATACAGGAGCTGACACTGAGGACAGGGTAATGGTAAAGAGCAGGAGACACTGCTGCACTATAAGTCTATACAGGAGCTGACACTGAGGACAGGGTAATGGTAAAGAGCAGGAGACACTGCTGTATTATAAGTCTATACAGGAGCTGACACTGAGGACAGGGTAATGGTAAAGAGCAGGAGACACTGATACACTATAAGTCTGTACAGGAGCTGACACTGAGGATAGGGTAATGGTAAAGAGCAAGAGACACTGCTGGACTATAAGTCTATACAGGAGCTGACACTGAGGACAGGATAATGATAAAGAGCTGGAGACACTGCTGTACTATAAGTCTGTACAGCAGCTGACACTGAGGACAGGGTAATGGTAAAGAGCAGGAGACACTGCTGCACTATAAGTCTGTACAGGAGTTGACACTGAGGACATGGTAATGGTAAAGAGCAGGAGACACTGCTGCACTATAAGTCTGTACAGGAGCTGACACTGAGGACAGGACAATGGTAAAGAGCAGGAGACACTGCTGTACTATAAGTCTGTACAGGAACTGACACTGAGGACAGGGTAATGCTAAAGAGCAGGAGACACTGCTGCGCTATAAGTCTATACAGGAGCTGACACTGAGGACAGGGTAATGGTAAAGAGCAGGAGACACTGCTGTACTATAAGTCTATACAGGAGCTGACACTGAGGACAGGGTAATGGTAAAGAGCAGGAGACACTGCTGCACTATAAGTCTATACAGGAGCTGACACTGAGGACAGGGTAATGGTAAAGAGCAGGAGACACTGCTGTACTATAAGTGTATACAGGAGCTGACACTGAGGACAGGGTAATGGTAAAGAGCAGGAGACACTGGAGCACTATAAGTCTATACAGGGGCTGACACTGAGGACAGGGTAATGGTAAAGAGGAGGAGACACTGCTGCACTATAAGTCTATACAGGAGCTGACACTGCGGACAGGGTAATGGTAAAGAGCAGGAGACACTGCTGTACTATAAGTCTATACAGGAGCTGACACTGAGGACAGGGTAATGGTAAAGAGCAGGAGACACTGCTGTACTATAAGTCTATACAGGAGCTGACACTGAGGACAGGGTAATGGTAAAGAGCAGGAGACACTGCTGTACTATAAGTGTATACAGGAGCTGACACTGAGGACAGGGTAATGGTAAAGAGCAGGAGACACTGGAGCACTATAAGTCTATACAGGGGCTGACACTGAGGACAGGGTAATGGTAAAGAGTAGGAGACACTGCTGCACTATAATTCTATACAGGAGCTGACACTGAGGACAGGGTAATGGTAAAGAGCAGGAGACACTGCTGCACTATAAGTCTGTACAGGAGCTGACACTGAGGACAGGGTAATGGTAAAGAGCAGGAGACACTGCTGCACTATAAGTCTATACAGGAGCTGACACTGAGGACAGGGTAATGGTAAAGAGCAGGAGACACTGCTGCACTATAAGTCTATACAGGAGCTGACACTGAGGACAGGGCAATGGTAAAGAGCAGGAGACACTGCTGCACTATAAGTCTATACAGGAGCTGACACTGAGGACAGGGTAATGCTAAAGAGCAGGAGACACTGCTGCACTATAAGTCTGTACTGTAGCTGACACTGAGGACAGGGTAATGGTAAAGAGCAGGAGACACTGCTGTACTATAAGTCTATACAGGAGCTGACACTGAGGACAGGGTAATGCTAAAGAGCAGGAGACACTGCTGCACTATAATTCTATACAGGAGCTGACACTGCGGACAGGGTAATGGTAAAGAGCAGGAGACACTGCTGCACTATAAGTCTGTACAGGAGCTGACACTGAGGACAGGGTAATGGTAAAGAGCAGGAGACACTGCTGCACTATAAGTCTATACAGGAGCTGACACTGAGGACAGGGTAATGGTAAAGAGCAGGAGACACTGCTGCACTATAAGTCTATACAGGAGCTGACACTGAGGACAGGGTAATGGTAAAGAGCAGGAGACACTGCTGCACTATAAGTCTATACAGGAGCTGACACTGAGGACAGGGTAATGGTAAAGAGCAGGAGACACTGCTGCACTATAAGTCTATACAGGTGCTGACACTGAGGATAGGGTAATGGTAAAGAGTAGGAGAAACTGCTGCACTATAAGTCTATACAGGAGCTGACACTGAGGACAGGGTAATGGAAAAGAGCAGGAGACACTGCTGTACTATAAGTCTGTACAGGAGCTGACACTGAGGACAGGGTAATGGTAAAGAGCAGGAGACACTGCTGCACTATAAGTCTATACAGGAGCTGACACTGAGGACAGGGTAATGGTAAAGAGCAGGAGACACTGCTGCACTATAAGTCTGTACAGGAGCTGACACTGAGGACAGGGTAATGGTAAAGAGCAGGAGACACTGCTGTACTATAAGTCTATACAGGAGCTGACACTGAGGACAGGGTAATGGTAAAGAGCAGGAGACACTGCTGCACTATAAGTCTATACAGGAGCTGACACTGAGGACAGGGTAATGGTAAAGAGCAAGAGACACTGCTGCACTATAAGTCTATACAGGAGCTGACACTGAGGACAGGACAATGGTAAAGAGCAGGAGACACTGCTGTACTATAAGTATATACAGGAGCTGACACTGAGGACAGGGTAATGGTAAAGAGCAGGAGACACTGCTGCACTATAAGTCTGTACAGGAGCTGAAACTGAGGACAGGGTAATGGTAAAGAGCAGGAGACACTGCTGCACTATAAGTCTATACAGGAGCTGACACTGAGGACAGGGTAATGGTAAAGAGCAGGAGACACTGCTGTACTATAAGTCTATACAGGAGCTGACACTGAGGACAGGGTAATGGTAAAGAGCAGGAGACACTGCTGCACTATAAGTCTATACAGGAGCTGACACTGAGGACAGGGTAATGGTAAAGAGCAGGAGACACTGCTGCACTATAAGTCTATACAGGAGCTGACACTGAGGACAGGGTAATGGTAAAGAGCAGGAGACACTGCTGTACTATAAGTCTATACAGGAGCTGACACTGAGGATAGGGTAATGGTAAAGAGCAGGAGACACTGCTGCACTATAAGTCTATACAGGAGCTGACGCTGAGGACAGGGTAATGCTAAAGAGCAGGAGACACTGCTGTACTATAAGTCTATACAGGAGCTGACACTGAGGATAGGGTAATGGTAAAGAGTAGGAGACACTGCTGCACTATAAGTCTATACAGGAGCTGACGCTGAGGACAGGGTAATGCTAAAGAGCAGGAGACACTGCTGTACTATAAGTCTATACAGGAGCTGACACTGAGGACAGGGTAATGGTAAAGAGCAGGAGACACTGCTGCACTATAAGTCTATACAGGTGCTGACACTGAGGATAGGGTAATGGTAAAGAGTAGGAGAAACTGCTGCACTATAAGTCTATACAGGAGCTGACACTGAGGACAGGGTAATGGAAAAGAGCAGGAGACACTGCTGTACTATAAGTCTGTACAGGAGCTGACACTGAGGACAGGGTAATGGTAAAGAGCAGGAGACACTGCTGCACTATAAGTCTATACAGGAGCTGACACTGAGGACAGGGTAATGGTAAAGAGCAGGAGACACTGCTGCACTATAAGTCTGTACAGGAGCTGACACTGAGGACAGGGTAATGGTAAAGAGCAGGAGACACTGCTGTACTATAAGTCTATACAGGAGCTGACACTGAGGACAGGGTAATGGTAAAGAGCAGGAGACACTGCTGCACTATAAGTCTATACAGGAGCTGACACTGAGGACAGGGTAATGGTAAAGAGCAAGAGACACTGCTGCACTATAAGTCTATACAGGAGCTGACACTGAGGACAGGACAATGGTAAAGAGCAGGAGACACTGCTGTACTATAAGTATATACAGGAGCTGACACTGAGGACAGGGTAATGGTAAAGAGCAGGAGACACTGCTGCACTATAAGTCTGTACAGGAGCTGAAACTGAGGACAGGGTAATGGTAAAGAGCAGGAGACACTGCTGCACTATAAGTCTATACAGGAGCTGACACTGAGGACAGGGTAATGGTAAAGAGCAGGAGACACTGCTGTACTATAAGTCTATACAGGAGCTGACACTGAGGACAGGGTAATGGTAAAGAGCAGGAGACACTGCTGCACTATAAGTCTATACAGGAGCTGACACTGAGGACAGGGTAATGGTAAAGAGCAGGAGACACTGCTGCACTATAAGTCTATACAGGAGCTGACACTGAGGACAGGGTAATGGTAAAGAGCAGGAGACACTGCTGTACTATAAGTCTATACAGGAGCTGACACTGAGGATAGGGTAATGGTAAAGAGCAGGAGACACTGCTGCACTATAAGTCTATACAGGAGCTGACGCTGAGGACAGGGTAATGCTAAAGAGCAGGAGACACTGCTGTACTATAAGTCTATACAGGAGCTGACACTGAGGATAGGGTAATGGTAAAGAGTAGGAGACACTGCTGCACTATAAGTCTATACAGGAGCTGACACTGAGGACAGGGTAATGATAAAGAGCAGGAGACACTGCTGCACTATAAGTCTATACAGGAGCTGACACTGAGCACAGGGTAATGATAAAGAGCAGGAGACACTGCTGTACTATAAGTCTGTACAGGAGCTGACACTGAGGACAGGGTAATGGTAAAGAGCAGGAGACACTGCTGCACTATAAGTCTATACAGGAGCTGACACTGAGGACAGGGTAATGGTAAAGAGCAGGAGACACTGCTGCACTATAAGTCTATACAGGAGCTGACACTGAGGACAGGGTAATGGTAAAGAGCAGGAGACACTGCTGCACTATAAGTCTATACAGGTGCTGACACTGAGGACAGGGTAATGGTAAAGAGCAGGAGACACTGCTGCACTATAAGTCTATACAGCAGCTGACACTGAGCACAGGGTAATGGTAAAGAGCAGGAGACACTGCTGCACTATAAGTCTGTACAGGAGCTGACACTGAGGACAGGGTAATGGTAAAGAGCAGGAGACACTGCTGTACTATAAGCCTGTACAGGAGCTGACACTGAGGACAGGACAATGGTAAAGAGCAGTAGACACTGCTGCACTATAAGTCTGTACAGGAGCTGACACTGAGGACAGGGTAATGGTAAAGAGCAGGAGACACTGCTGTACTATAAGTCTGTACAGGAGCTGACACTGAGGACAGGGTAATGGTAAAGAGCAGGAGACACTGCTGCACTATAAGTCTATACAGGAGCTGACACTGAGGACAGGGTAATGGTAAAGAGCAGGAGACACTGCTGTACTATAAGCCTGTACAGGAGCTGACACTGAGGACAGGGTAATGGTAAAGAGCAGGAGACACTGCTGCACTATAAGTCTATACAGGAGCTGACACTGAGGACAGGGTAATGGAAAAGAGCAGGAGACACTGCTGTACTATAAGCCTGTACAGGAGCTGACACTGAGGACAGGGTAATGGTAAAGAGCAGGAGACACTGCTGCACTATAAGTCTATACAGGAGCTGACACTGAGGATAGGGTAATGGTAAAGAGCAGGAGACACTGCTGCACTATAAGTCTGTACAGGAGCTGACACTGAGGACAGGGTAATGGAAAAGAGCAGGAGACACTGCTGCACTATAAGTCTGTACAGGAGCTGACACTGAGGACAGGGTAATGGTAAAGAGCAGGAGACACTGCTGTACTATAAGTCTATACAGGAGCTGACACTGAGGACAGGGTAATGGTAAAGAACAGGAGACACTGCTGCACTATAAGTCTATACAGGATCTGACACTGAGGACAGGGTAATGGTAAAGAGCAGGAGACACTGCTGCACTATAAGTCTATACAGGAGCTGACACTGAGGAAAGGGTAATGGTAAAGAGCAGGAGACACTGCTGCACTATAAGTCTGTACAGGAGCTGACACTGAGGACAGGACAATGGTAAAGAGCAGGAGACACTGCTGTACTATAAGTCTATACAGGAGCTGACACTGAGGACAGGGTAATGGTAAAGAGCAGGAGACACTGCTGCACTATAAGCCTATACAGGAGCTGACACTGAGGACAGGGTAATGGTAAAGAGCAGGAGACACTGCTGCACTATAAGTCTATACAGGAGCTGACACTGAGGACAGGGTAATGGTAAAGAGCAGGAGACACTGCTGCACTATAAGTCTGTACAGGAGCTGACACTGAGGACAGGACAATGGTAAAGAGCAGGAGACACTGCTGTACTATAAGTGTATACAGGAGCTGACACTGAGGACAGGGTAATGGTAAAGAGCAGGAGACACTGGAGCACTATAAGTCTATACAGGGGCTGACACTGAGGACAGGGTAATGGTAAAGAGCAGGAGACACTGCTGCACTATAAGTCTATACAGGAGCTGACACTGAGGACAGGGTAATGGTAAAGAGCAGGAGACACTGCTGCACTATAAGTCTATACAGGAGCTGACACTGAGGACAGGGTAATGGAAAAGAGCAGTAGACACTGCTGCACTATAAGCCTGTACAGGAGCTGACACTGAGGACAGGGTAATGGTAAAGAGCAGGAGACACTGCTGCACTATAAGTCTGTACAGGAGCTGACACTGAGGACAGGACAATGGTAAAGAGCAGTAGACACTGCTGCACTATAAGTCTATACAGGAGCTGACACTGAGGACAGGGTAATGGTAAAGAGCAGGAGACACTGCTGCACTATAAGTCTATACAGGAGCTGACACTGAGGACAGGGTAATGGTAAAGAGCAGGAGACACTGCTGTACTATAAGTCTGTACAGGAGCTGACACTGAGGACAGGGTAATGGTAAAGAGCAGGAGACACTGCTGCACTATAAGTCTATACAGGAGCTGACACTGAGGACAGGACAATGCTAAACAGCAGGAGACACTGCTGCACTATAAGTCTGTACAGGAGCTGACACTGAGGACAGGGTAATGGTAAAGAGCAGGAGACACTGCTGTACTATAAGTCTGTACAGGAGCTGACACTGAGGACAGGGTAATGGTAAAGAGCAGGAGACACTGCTGCACTATAAGTCTATACAGGAGCTGACACTGAGGACAGGGTAATGGTAAAGAGCAGGAGACACTGCTGCAATATAAGTCTGTACAGGAGCTGACACTGAGGACAGGACAATGGTAAAGAGCAGGAGACACTGCTGTACGATAAGTCTATACAGGAGCTGACACTGAGGACAGGGTAATGGTAAAGAGCAGGAGACACTGCTGCAATATAAGTCTGTACAGGAGCTGACACTGAGGACAGGACAATGGTAAAGAGCAGGAGACACTGCTGCACTATAAGCCTATACAGGAGCTGACACTGAGGACAGGGAAATGGTAAAGAGCAGGAGACACTGCTGCACTATAAGTCTATACAGGAGCTGACACTGAGGACAGGGTAATGGTAAAGAGCAGGAGACACTGCTGCACTATAAGTCTATACAGGAGCTGACACTGAGGACAGGGTAATGGTAAAGAGCAGGAGACACTGCTGCACTATAAGTCTGTACAGGAGCTGACACTGAGGACAGGGTAATGGTAAAGAGCAGGAGACACTGCTGCACTATAAGTCTATACAGGAGCTGACACTGAGGACAGGACAATGGTAAAGAGCAGGAGACACTGCTGTACTATAAGTCTATACAGGAGCTGACACTGAGGACAGGGTAATGGTAAAGAGCAGGAGACACTGCTGCACTATAGGTCTATACAGGAGCTGACACTGAGGACAGGGTAATGGTAAAGAGCAGGAGACACTGCTGCACTATAAGTCTGTAGAGGAGCTGACACTGAGGACAGGACAATGGTAAGGAGCAGGAGACACTGCTGCACTATAAGTCTATACAGGAGCTGACACAGAGGACAGGGTAATGGTAAAGAGCAGGAGACACTGCTGCACTATAAGTCTATACAGGAGCTGACACTGAGGACAGGGTAATGGTAAAGAGCATGAGACACTGCTGCACTATAAGTCTGTACAGGAGCTGACACTGAGGACAGGGTAATGGTAAAGAGCAGGAGACACTGCTGCACTATAAGTCTGTACAGGAGCTGACACTGAGGACAGGGTGATGGTAAAGAGCAGGAGACACTGCTGTACTATAAGTCTATACAGGAGCTGACACTGAGGACAGGGTAATGGTAAAGAGCAGGAGACACTGCTGCACTATAAGTCTATACAGGAGCTGACACTGAGGAAAGGGTAATGGTAAAGAGCAGGAGACACTGCTGTACTATAAGTCTATACAGGAGCTGACACTGAGGACAGGACAATGCTAAGGAGCAGGAGACACTGCTGCACTATAAGTCTATACAGGAGCTGACACTGAGGACAGGGTAATGGTAAAGAGCAGGAGACACTGCTGCACTATAAGTGTGTACAGGAGCTGACACTGAGGACAGGGTAATGGTAAAGAGCAGGAGACACTGCTGCACTATAAGTCTATACAGGTGCTGACACTGAGGACAGGACAATGGTAAAGAGCAGGAGACACTGCTGCACTATAAGTCTATACAGGAGCTGACACTGAGGACAGGGTAATGGTAAAGAGCAGGAGACACTGCTGCACTATAAGTCTATACAGGAGCTGACGCTGAGGACAGGGTAATGCTAAAGAGCAGGAGACACTGCTGTACTATAAGTCTATACAGGAGCTGACACTGAGGATAGGGTAATGGTAAAGAGTAGGAGACACTGCTGCACTATAAGTCTATACAGGAGCTGACACTGAGGACAGGGTAATGATAAAGAGCAGGAGACACTGCTGCACTATAAGTCTATACAGGAGCTGACACTGAGCACAGGGTAATGATAAAGAGCAGGAGACACTGCTGTACTATAAGTCTGTACAGGAGCTGACACTGAGGACAGGGTAATGGTAAAGAGCAGGAGACACTGCTGCACTATAAGTCTATACAGGAGCTGACACTGAGGACAGGGTAATGGTAAAGAGCAGGAGACACTGCTGCACTATAAGTCTATACAGGAGCTGACACTGAGGACAGGGTAATGGTAAAGAGCAGGAGACACTGCTGCACTATAAGTCTATACAGGTGCTGACACTGAGGATAGGGTAATGGTAAAGAGTAGGAGAAACTGCTGCACTATAAGTCTATACAGGAGCTGACACTGAGGACAGGGTAATGGAAAAGAGCAGGAGACACTGCTGCACTATAAGTCTGTACAGGAGCTGACACTGAGGACAGGGTAATGGTAAAGAGCAGGAGACACTGCTGCACTATAAGTCTATACAGCAGCTGACACTGAGCACAGGGTAATGGTAAAGAGCAGGAGACACTGCTGCACTATAAGTCTGTACAGGAGCTGACACTGAGGACAGGGTAATGGAAAAGAGCAGGAGACACTGCTGTACTATAAGCCTGTACAGGAGCTGACACTGAGGACAGGACAATGGTAAAGAGCAGTAGACACTGCTGCACTATAAGTCTGTACAGGAGCTGACACTGAGGACAGGGTAATGGTAAAGAGCAGGAGACACTGCTGTACTATAAGTCTGTACAGGAGCTGACACTGAGGACAGGGTAATGGTAAAGAGCAGGAGACACTGCTGCACTATAAGTCTATACAGGAGCTGACACTGAGGACAGGGTAATGGTAAAGAGCAGGAGACACTGCTGTACTATAAGCCTGTACAGGAGCTGACACTGAGGACAGGGTAATGGTAAAGAGCAGGAGACACTGCTGCACTATAAGTCTATACAGGAGCTGACACTGAGGACAGGGTAATGGAAAAGAGCAGGAGACACTGCTGTACTATAAGCCTGTACAGGAGCTGACACTGAGGACAGGGTAATGGTAAAGAGCAGGAGACACTGCTGCACTATAAGTCTATACAGGAGCTGACACTGAGGATAGGGTAATGGTAAAGAGCAGGAGACACTGCTGCACTATAAGTCTGTACAGGAGCTGACACTGAGGACAGGGTAATGGAAAAGAGCAGGAGACACTGCTGCACTATAAGTCTGTACAGGAGCTGACACTGAGGACAGGGTAATGGTAAAGAGCAGGAGACACTGCTGTACTATAAGTCTATACAGGAGCTGACACTGAGGACAGGGTAATGGTAAAGAACAGGAGACACTGCTGCACTATAAGTCTATACAGGATCTGACACTGAGGACAGGGTAATGGTAAAGAGCAGGAGACACTGCTGCACTATAAGTCTATACAGGAGCTGACACTGAGGAAAGGGTAATGGTAAAGAGCAGGAGACACTGCTGCACTATAAGTCTGTACAGGAGCTGACACTGAGGACAGGTCAATGGTAAAGAGCAAGAGACACTGCTGTACTATAAGTCTATACAGGAGCTGACACTGAGGACAGGGTAATGGTAAAGAGCAGGAGACACTGCTGCACTATAAGCCTATACAGGAGCTGACACTGAGGACAGGGTAATGGAAAAGAGCAGGAGACACTGCTGCACTATAAGTCTATACAGGAGCTGACACTGAGGACAGGGTAATGGTAAAGAGCAGGAGACACTGCTGCACTATAAGTCTGTACAGGAGCTGACACTGAGGACAGGACAATGGTAAAGAGCAGGAGACACTGCTGTACTATAAGTGTATACAGGAGCTGACACTGAGGACAGGGTAATGGTAAAGAGCAGGAGACACTGGAGCACTATAAGTCTATACAGGGGCTGACACTGAGGACAGGGTAATGGTAAAGAGGAGGAGACACTGCTGCACTATAAGTCTATACAGGAGCTGACACTGAGGACAGGGTAATGGTAAAGAGCAGGAGACACTGCTGCACTATAAGTCTATACAGGAGCTGACACTGAGGACAGGGTAATGGAAAAGAGCAGTAGACACTGCTGCACTATAAGCCTGTACAGGAGCTGACACTGAGGACAGGGTAATGGTAAAGAGCAGGAGACACTGCTGCACTATAAGTCTGTACAGGAGCTGACACTGAGGACAGGGTAATGGTAAAGAGCAGGAGACACTGCTGTACTATAAGTCTGTACAGGAGCTGACACTGAGGACAGGGTAATGGTAAAGAGCAGGAGACACTGCTGCACTATAAGTCTATACAGGAGCTGACACTGAGGACAGGGTAATGGTAAAGAGCAGGAGACACTGCTGTACTATAAGTCTGTACAGGAGCTGACACTGAGGACAGGGTAATGGTAAAGAGCAGGAGACACTGCTGCACTATAAGTCTATACAGGAGCTGACACTGAGGACAGGACAATGCTAAACAGCAGGAGACACTGCTGCACTATAAGTCTGTACAGGAGCTGACACTGAGGACAGGGTAATGGTAAAGAGCAGGAGACACTGCTGTACTATAAGTCTGTACAGGAGCTGACACTGAGGACAGGGTAATGGTAAAGAGCAGGAGACACTGCTGCACTATAAGTCTATACAGGAGCTGACACTGAGGACAGGACAATGCTAAACAGCAGGAGACACTGCTGCACTATAAGTCTATACAGGAGCTGACACTGAGGACAGGGTAATGGTAAAGAGCAGGAGACACTGCTGCACTATAAGTCTATACAGGAGCTGACACTGAGGACAGGGCAATGGTAAAGAGCAGGATACACTGCTGCACTATAAGTCTATACAGGAGCTGACACTGAGGACAGGGTAATGGTAAAGAGCAGGAGACACTGCTGCACTATAAGTCTATACAGGAGCTGACACTGAGGACAGGGTAATGGTAAAGAGCAGGAGACACTGCTGCAATATAAGTCTGTACAGGAGCTGACACTGAGGACAGGACAATGGTAAAGAGCAGGAGACACTGCTGTACGATAAGTCTATACAGGAGCTGACACTGAGGACAGGGTAATGGTAAAGAGCAGGAGACACTGCTGCAATATAAGTCTGTACAGGAGCTGACACTGAGGACAGGACAATGGTAAAGAGCAGGAGACACTGCTGCACTATAAGCCTATACAGGAGCTGACACTGAGGACAGGGAAATGGTAAAGAGCAGGAGACACTGCTGCACTATAAGTCTATACAGGAGCTGACACTGAGGACAGGGTAATGGTAAAGAGGAGGAGACACTGCTGCACTATAAGTCTATACAGGAGCTGACACTGAGGACAGGGTAATGGTAAAGAGCAGGAGACACTGCTGCACTATAAGTCTGTACAGGAGCTGACACTGAGGACAGGGTAATGGTAAAGAGCAGGAGACACTGCTGCACTATAAGTCTATACAGGAGCTGACACTGAGGACAGGACAATGGTAAAGAGCAGGAGACACTGCTGTACTATAAGTCTATACAGGAGCTGACACTGAGGACAGGGTAATGGTAAAGAGCAGGAGACACTGCTGCACTATAGGTCTATACAGGAGCTGACACTGAGGACAGGGTAATGGTAAAGAGCAGGAGACACTGCTGCACTATAAGTCTGTAGAGGAGCTGACACTGAGGACAGGACAATGGTAAAGAGCAGGAGACACTGCTGCACTATAAGTCTATACAGGAGCTGACACTGAGGACAGGGTAATGGTAAAGAGCATGAGACACTGCTGCACTATAAGTCTGTACAGGAGCTGACACTGAGGACAGGGTAATGGTAAAGAGCAGGAGACACTGCTGCACTATAAGTCTGTACAGGAGCTGACACTGAGGACAGGGTGATGGTAAACAGCAGGAGACACTGCTGTACTATAAGTCTATACAGGAGCTGACACTGAGGACAGGGTAATGGTAAAGAGCAGGAGACACTGCTGCACTATAAGTCTATACAGGAGCTGACACTGAGGAAAGGGTAATGGTAAAGAGCAGGAGACACTGCTGTACTATAAGTCTATACAGGAGCTGACACTGAGGACAGGACAATGCTAAAGAGCAGGAGACACTGCTGCACTATAAGTCTATACAGGAGCTGACACTGAGGACAGGACAATGCTAAGGAGCAGGAGACACTGCTGCACTATAAGTCTATACAGGAGCTGACACTGAGGACAGGGTAATGGTAAAGAGCAGGAGACACTGCTGCACTATAAGTGTGTACAGGAGCTGACACTGAGGACAGGGTAATGGTAAAGAGCAGGAGACACTGCTGCACTATAAGTCTATACAGGAGCTGACACTGAGGACAGGGTAATGGTAAAGAGCAGTAGACACTGCTGTACTATAAGTCTGTAAATGAGCTGACACTGAGGACAGGACAATGCTAAAGAGCAGGAGACACTGCTGCACTATAAGTCTATACAGGAGCTGACACTGAGGACAGGACAATGCTAAGGAGCAGGAGACACTGCTGCACTATAAGTCTATACAGGAGCTGACACTGAGGACAGGGTAATGCTAAAGAGCAGGAGACACTGCTGCACTATAAGTCTATACAGGAGCTGACACTCAGGACAGGGTAATGGTAAAGAGCAGGAGACACTGCTGCACTATAAGTGTGTACAGGAGCTGACACTGACGACAGGGTAATGGTAAAGAGCAGGAGACACTGCTGCACTATAAGTCTATACAGGAGCTGACACTGAGGACAGGGTAATGCTAAAGAGCAGGAGACACTGCTGCGCTATAAGTCTATACAGGAGCTGACACTGAGGACAGGGTAATGGTAAAGAGCAGGAGACACTGCTGTACTATAAGTCTATACAGGAGCTGACACTGAGGACAGGGTAATGGTAAAGAGCAGGAGACACTGCTGTACTATAAGTCTATACAGGAGCTGACACTGAGGACAGGGTAATGGTAAAGAGCAGGAGACACTGCTGTACTATAAGTCTATACAGGAGCTGACACTGAGGACAGGGTAATGGTAAAGAGCAGGAGACACTGCTGTACTATAAGTGTATACAGGAGCTGACACTGAGGACAGGGTAATGGTAAAGAGCAGGAGACACTGGAGCACTATAAGTCTATACAGGGGCTGACACTGAGGACAGGGTAATGGTAAAGAGGAGGAGACACTGCTGCACTATAAGTCTATACAGGAGCTGACACTGAGGACAGGGTAATGGTAAAGAGCAGGAGACACTGCTGCACTATAAGTCTATACAGGAGCTGACACTGAGGACAGGGTAATGGTAAAGAGCAGGAGACACTGCTGCACTATAAGTCTGTACAGGAGCTGACACTGAGGACAGGGTAATGGTAAAGAGCAGGAGACACTGCTGCACTATAAGTCTATACAGGAGCTGACACTGAGGACAGGGTAATGGTAAAGAGCAGGAGACACTGCTGTACTATAAGTCTGTACAGGAGCTGACACTGAGGACAGGGTAATGCTAAAGAGCAGGAGACACTGCTGCGCTATAAGTCTATACAGGAGCTGACACTGAGGACAGGGTAATGGTAAAGAGCAGGAGACACTGCTGTACTATAAGTCTGTACAGGAACTGACACTGAGGACAGGGTAATGCTAAAGAGCAGGAGACACTGCTGCGCTATAAGTCTATACAGGAGCTGACACTGAGGACAGGGTAATGGTAAAGAGCAGGAGACACTGCTGTACTATAAGTCTATACAGGAGCTGACACTGAGGACAGGGCAATGCTAAAGAGCAGGAGACACTGCTGCACTATAAGTCTGTACAGGAGCTGACACTGAGGACAGGGTAATGGTAAAGAGCAGGAGACACTGTTGCACTATAAGTCTATACAGGAGCTGACACTGAGGACAGGACAATGGTAAAGAGCAGGAGACACTGCTGCACTATAAGTCTGTACAGGAGCTGACACTGAGGACAGGGTAATGGTAAAGAGCAGGAGACACTGCTGCACTATAAGTCTAAACAGGAGCTGACACTGAGGACAGGGCAATGCTAAAGAGCAGGAGACACTGCTGCACTATAAGTCTGTACAGTAGCTGACACTGAGGACAGGGTAATGGTAAAGAGCAGGAGACACTGCTGCACTATAAGTCTATACAGGAGCTGACACTGAGGACAGGACAATGGTAAAGAGCAGGAGACACTGCTGCACTATAAGTCTATACAGGAGCTGACACTGAGGACAGGGTAATGGTAAAGAGCAGGAGACACTGCTGCACTATAAGTCTGTACAGCAGCTGACACTGAGGACAGGGTAATGGTAAAGAGCAGGAGACACTGCTGCACTATAAGTCTATACAGGAGCTGACACTGAGGACAGGACAATGCTAAACAGCAGGAGACACTGCTGCACTATAAGTCTATACAGGAGCTGACACTGAGGACAGGGTAATGGTAAAGAGCAGGAGACACTGCTGCACTATAAGTCTATACAGGAGCTGACACTGAGGACAGGGCAATGGTAAAGAGCAGGATACACTGCTGCACTATAAGTCTATACAGGAGCTGACACTGAGGACAGGGTAATGGTAAAGAGCAGGAGACACTGCTGCACTATAAGTCTATACAGGAGCTGACACTGAGGACAGGGTAATGGTAAAGAGCAGGAGACACTGCTGCAATATAAGTCTGTACAGGAGCTGACACTGAGGACAGGACAATGGTAAAGAGCAGGAGACACTGCTGCACTATAAGCCTATACAGGAGCTGACACTGAGGACAGGGAAATGGTAAAGAGCAGGAGACACTGCTGCACTATAAGTCTATACAGGAGCTGACACTGAGGACAGGGTAATGGTAAAGAGCAGGAGACACTGCTGCACTATAAGTCTATACAGGAGCTGACACTGAGGACAGGGTAATGGTAAAGAGCAGGAGACACTGCTGCACTATAAGTCTGTACAGGAGCTGACACTGAGGACAGGGTAATGGTAAAGAGCAGGAGACACTGCTGCACTATAAGTCTATACAGGAGCTGACACTGAGGACAGGACAATGGTAAAGAGCAGGAGACACTGCTGTACTATAAGTCTATACAGGAGCTGACACTGAGGACAGGGTAATGGTAAAGAGCAGGAGACACTGCTGCACTATAGGTCTATACAGGAGCTGACACTGAGGACAGGGTAATGGTAAAGAGCAGGAGACACTGCTGCACTATAAGTCTGTAGAGGAGCTGACACTGAGGACAGGACAATGGTAAAGAGCAGGAGACACTGCTGCACTATAAGTCTATACAGGAGCTGACACTGAGGACAGGGTAATGGTAAAGAGCAGGAGACACTGCTGCACTATAAGTCTATACAGGAGCTGACACTGAGGACAGGGTAATGGTAAAGAGCATGAGACACTGCTGCACTATAAGTCTGTACAGGAGCTGACACTGAGGACAGGGTAATGGTAAAGAGCAGGAGACACTGCTGCACTATAAGTCTGTACAGGAGCTGACACTGAGGACAGGGTGATGGTAAACAGCAGGAGACACTGCTGTACTATAAGTCTATACAGGAGCTGACACTGAGGACAGGGTAATGGTAAAGAGCAGGAGACACTGCTGCACTATAAGTCTATACAGGAGCTGACACTGAGGAAAGGGTAATGGTAAAGAGCAGGAGACACTGCTGTACTATAAGTCTATACAGGAGCTGACACTGAGGACAGGACAATGCTAAAGAGCAGGAGACACTGCTGCACTATAAGTCTATACAGGAGCTGACACTGAGGACAGGACAATGCTAAGGAGCAGGAGACACTGCTGCACTATAAGTCTATACAGGAGCTGACACTGAGGACAGGGTAATGGTAAAGAGCACTAGACACTGCTGCACTATAAGTGTGTACAGGAGCTGACACTGAGGACAGGGTAATGGTAAAGAGCAGGAGACACTGCTGCACTATAAGTCTATACAGGAGCTGACACTGAGGACAGGGTAATGGTAAAGAGCAGGAGACACTGCTGTACTATAAGTCTGTAAATGAGCTGACACTGAGGACAGGACAATGCTAAAGAGCAGGAGACACTGCTGCACTATAAGTCTATACAGGAGCTGACACTGAGGACAGGACAATGCTAAGGAGCAGGAGACACTGCTGCACTATAAGTCTATACAGGAGCTGACACTGAGGACAGGGTAATGCTAAAGAGCAGGAGACACTGCTGCACTATAAGTCTATACAGGAGCTGACACTCAGGACAGGGTAATGGTAAAGAGCAGGAGACACTGCTGCACTATAAGTGTGTACAGGAGCTGACACTGAGGACAGGGTAATGGTAAAGAGCAGGAGACACTGCTGCACTATAAGTCTATACAGGAGCTGACACTGAGGACAGGGTAATGCTAAAGAGCAGGAGACACTGCTGCGCTATAAGTCTATACAGGAGCTGACACTGAGGACAGGGTAATGGTAAAGAGCAGGAGACACTGCTGTACTATAAGTCTATACAGGAGCTGACACTGAGGACAGGGTAATGGTAAAGAGCAGGAGACACTGCTGTACTATAAGTCTATACAGGAGCTGACACTGAGGACAGGGTAATGGTAAAGAGCAGGAGACACTGCTGTACTATAAGTCTATACAGGAGCTGACACTGAGGACAGGGTAATGGTAAAGAGCAGGAGACACTGCTGTACTATAAGTGTATACAGGAGCTGACACTGAGGACAGGGTAATGGTAAAGAGCAGGAGACACTGCTGCACTATAAGTCTGTACAGGAGCTGACACTGAGGACAGGGTAATGGTAAAGAGCAGGAGACACTGCTGCACTATAAGTCTATACAGGAGCTGACACTGAGGACAGGGTAATGGTAAAGAGCAGGAGACACTGCTGTACTATAAGTCTGTACAGGAGCTGACACTGAGGACAGGGTAATGCTAAAGAGCAGGAGACACTGCTGCGCTATAAGTCTATACAGGAGCTGACACTGAGGACAGGGTAATGGTAAAGAGCAGGAGACACTGCTGTACTATAAGTCTGTACAGGAACTGACACTGAGGACAGGGTAATGCTAAAGAGCAGGAGACACTGCTGCGCTATAAGTCTATACAGGAGCTGACACTGAGGACAGGGTAATAGTAAAGAGCAGGAGACACTGCTGTACTATAAGTCTATACAGGAGCTGACACTGAGGACAGGGCAATGCTAAAGAGCAGGAGACACTGCTGCACTATAAGTCTGTACAGGAGCTGACACTGAGGACAGGGTAATGGTAAAGAGCAGGAGACACTGTTGCACTATAAGTCTATACAGGAGCTGACACTGAGGACAGGACAATGGTAAAGAGCAGGAGACACTGCTGCACTATAAGTCTGTACAGGAGCTGACACTGAGGACAGGGTAATGGTAAAGAGCAGGAGACACTGCTGCACTATAAGTCTAAACAGGAGCTGACACTGAGGACAGGGCAATGCTAAAGAGCAGGAGACACTGCTGCACTATAAGTCTGTACAGTAGCTGACACTGAGGACAGGGTAATGGTAAAGAGCAGGAGACACTGCTGCACTATAAGTCTATACAGGAGCTGACACTGAGGACAGGACAATGGTAAAGAGCAGGAGACACTGCTGCACTATAAGTCTATACAGGAGCTGACACTGAGGACAGGGTAATGGTAAAGAGCAGGAGACACTGCTGCACTATAAGTCTGTACAGCAGCTGACACTGAGGACAGGGTAATGGTAAAGAGCAGGAGACACTGCTGCACTATAAGTCTATACAGGAGTTGACACTGAGGACAGGGTAATGGTAAAGAGCAGGAGACACTGCTGCACTATAAGTCTGTACAGGAGCTGACACTGAGGACAGGGTAATGGTAAAGAGCAGGAGACACTGCTGCACTATAAGTCTATACAGGAGCTGACACTGAGGACAGGGTAATGGTAAAGAGCAGGAGACACTGCTGTACTATAAGTCTATACAGGAGCTGACACTGAGGACAGGGTAATGGTAAAGAGCAGGAGACACTGCTGTACTAAAAGTCTATACAGGAGCTGACACTGAGGACAGGGTAATGGTAAAGAGCAGGAGACACTGCTGTACTATAAGTGTATACAGGAGCTGACACTGAGGACAGGGTAATGGTAAAGAGCAGGAGACACTGGAGCACTATAAGTCTATACAGAGGCTGACACTGAGGACAGGGTAATGGTAAAGAGGAGGAGACACTGCTGCACTATAAGTCTATACAGGAGCTGACACTGAGGACAGGGTAATGGTAAAGAGCAGGAGACATTGCTGCACTATAAGTCTGTACAGGAGCTGACACTGAGGACAGGGTAATGGTAAAGAGCAGGAGACACTGCTGCACTATAAGTCTATACAGGAGCTGACACTGAGGATAGGGTAATGGTAAAGAGCAGGAGACACTGCTGCACTATAAGTCTATACAGGAGCTGACACTGAGGACAGGGTAATGGTAAAGAGCAGGAGACACTGCTGCACTATAAGTCTGTACAGGAGCTGACACTGAGGACAGGACAATGGTAAAGAGCAGTAGACACTGCTGCACTATAAGTCTATACAGGAGCTGACACTGAGGACAGGGTAATGGTAAAGAGCAGGAGACACTGCTGCACTATAAGTCTATACAGGAGCTGACACTGAGGACAGGGCAATGCTAAAGAGCAGGAGACACTGCTGCACTATAAGTCTATACAGGAGCTGACACTGAGGACAGGGTAATGGTAAAGAGCAGGAGACACTGCTGTACTATAAGTCTGTACAGGAGCTGACACTGAGGACAGGGTAATGCTAAAGAGCAGGAGACACTGCTGCACTATAAGTCTACACAGGAGCTGACACTGAGGACAGGGCAATGCTAAAGAGCAGGAGACACTGCTGCACTATAAGTCTATACAGGAGCTGACACTGAGGACAGGGTAATGGTAAAGAGCAGGAGACACTGCTGCACTATAAGTCTATACAGGAGCTGACACTGAGGACAGGGTAATGGTAAAGAGCAGGAGACACTGCTGCACTATAAGTCTATACAGGAGCTGACACTGAGGACAGGGTAATGGTAAAGTGCAGGAAACACTGCTGTACTATAAATCTGCTGACACTGAGGACAGGGTAATGGTAAAGAGCAGGAGACACTGCTGCACTATAAGTCTATACAGGAGCTGACACTGAGGACAGGGTAATGGTAAAGAGCAGGAGACACTGCTGCACTATAAGTCTATACAGGAGCTGACACTGAGGACAGGGTAATGGGAAAGAGCAGGAGACACTGCTGCACTATAAGTCTATACAGGAGCTGACACTGAGGACAGGGTAATGGTAAAGAGCAGGAGACACTGCTGCACTATAAGTCTGTACAGGAGCTGACACTGAGGACAGGGTAATGGTAAAGAGCAGGAGACACTGCTGCACTATAAGTCTATACAGGAGCTGACACTGAGGACAGGGTAATGGTAAAGAGCAGGAGACACTGCTGTACTATAAGTCTATACAGGAGCTGACACTGAGGACAGGGTAATGGTAAAGAGCAGGAGACACTGCTGTACTATAAGTCTATACAGGAGCTGACACTGAGGACAGGGTAATGGTAAAGAGCAGGAGACACTGGAGCACTATAAGTCCATACAGGGGCTGACACTGAGGACAGGGTAATGGTAAAGAGGAGGAGACACTGCTGCACTATAAGTCTATACAGGAGCTGACACTGAGGACAGGGTAATGGTAAAGAGCAGGAGACACTGCTGTACTATAAGTCTATACAGGAGCTGACACTGAGGACAGGGTAATGGTAAAGAGCAGGAGACACTGCTGTACTATAAGTCTATACAGGAGCTGACACTGAGGACAGGGTAATGGTAAAGAGCAGGAGACACTGCTGTACTATAAGTCTATACAGGAGCTGACACTGAGGACAGGGTAATGGTAAAGAGCAGGAGACACTGCTGTACTATAAGTGTATACAGGAGCTGACACTGAGGACAGGGTAATGGTAAAGAGCAGGAGACACTGGAGCACTATAAGTCTATACAGGGGCTGACACTGAGGACAGGGTAATGGTAAAGAGGAGGAGACACTGCTGCACTATAAGTCTATACAGGAGCTGACACTGAGGACAGGGTAATGGTAAAGAGCAGGAGACACTGCTGCACTATAAGTCTATACAGGAGCTGACACTGAGGACAGGGTAATGGTAAAGAGCAGGAGACACTGCTGCACTATAAGTCTGTACAGGAGCTGACACTGAGGACAGGGTAATGGTAAAGAGCAGGAGACACTGCTGCACTATAAGTCTATACAGGAGCTGACACTGAGGACAGGGTAATGGTAAAGAGCAGGAGACACTGCTGTACTATAAGTCTGTACAGGAGCTGACACTGAGGACAGGGTAATGCTAAAGAGCAGGAGACACTGCTGCGCTATAAGTCTATACAGGAGCTGACACTGAGGACAGGGTAATGGTAAAGAGCAGGAGACACTGCTGTACTATAAGTCTGTACAGGAACTGACACTGAGGACAGGGTAATGCTAAAGAGCAGGAGACACTGCTGCGCTATAAGTCTATACAGGAGCTGACACTGAGGACAGGGTAATGGTAAAGAGCAGGAGACACTGCTGTACTATAAGTCTATACAGGAGCTGACACTGAGGACAGGGCAATGCTAAAGAGCAGGAGACACTGCTGCACTATAAGTCTGTACAGGAGCTGACACTGAGGACAGGGTAATGGTAAAGAGCAGGAGACACTGTTGCACTATAAGTCTATACAGGAGCTGACACTGAGGACAGGACAATGGTAAAGAGCAGGAGACACTGCTGCACTATAAGTCTGTACAGGAGCTGACACTGAGGACAGGGTAATGGTAAAGAGCAGGAGACACTGCTGCACTATAAGTCTAAACAGGAGCTGACACTGAGGACAGGGCAATGCTAAAGAGCAGGAGACACTGCTGCACTATAAGTCTGTACAGTAGCTGACACTGAGGACAGGGTAATGGTAAAGAGCAGGAGACACTGCTGCACTATAAGTCTATACAGGAGCTGACACTGAGGACAGGACAATGGTAAAGAGCAGGAGACACTGCTGCACTATAAGTCTATACAGGAGCTGACACTGAGGACAGGGTAATGGTAAAGAGCAGGAGACACTGCTGCACTATAAGTCTGTACAGCAGCTGACACTGAGGACAGGGTAATGGTAAAGAGCAGGAGACACTGCTGCACTATAAGTCTATACAGGAGTTGACACTGAGGACAGGGTAATGGTAAAGAGCAGGAGACACTGCTGCACTATAAGTCTGTACAGGAGCTGACACTGAGGACAGGGTAATGGTAAAGAGCAGGAGACACTGCTGCACTATAAGTCTATACAGGAGCTGACACTGAGGACAGGGTAATGGTAAAGAGCAGGAGACACTGCTGTACTATAAGTCTATACAGGAGCTGACACTGAGGACAGGGTAATGGTAAAGAGCAGGAGACACTGCTGTACTAAAAGTCTATACAGGAGCTGACACTGAGGACAGGGTAATGGTAAAGAGCAGGAGACACTGCTGTACTATAAGTGTATACAGGAGCTGACACTGAGGACAGGGTAATGGTAAAGAGCAGGAGACACTGGAGCACTATAAGTCTATACAGAGGCTGACACTGAGGACAGGGTAATGGTAAAGAGGAGGAGACACTGCTGCACTATAAGTCTATACAGGAGCTGACACTGAGGACAGGGTAATGGTAAAGAGCAGGAGACATTGCTGCACTATAAGTCTGTACAGGAGCTGACACTGAGGACAGGGTAATGGTAAAGAGCAGGAGACACTGCTGCACTATAAGTCTATACAGGAGCTGACACTGAGGATAGGGTAATGGTAAAGAGCAGGAGACACTGCTGCACTATAAGTCTATACAGGAGCTGACACTGAGGACAGGGTAATGGTAAAGAGCAGGAGACACTGCTGCACTATAAGTCTGTACAGGAGCTGACACTGAGGACAGGACAATGGTAAAGAGCAGTAGACACTGCTGCACTATAAGTCTATACAGGAGCTGACACTGAGGACAGGGTAATGGTAAAGAGCAGGAGACACTGCTGCACTATAAGTCTATACAGGAGCTGACACTGAGGACAGGGCAATGCTAAAGAGCAGGAGACACTGCTGCACTATAAGTCTATACAGGAGCTGACACTGAGGACAGGGTAATGGTAAAGAGCAGGAGACACTGCTGTACTATAAGTCTGTACAGGAGCTGACACTGAGGACAGGGTAATGCTAAAGAGCAGGAGACACTGCTGCACTATAAGTCTACACAGGAGCTGACACTGAGGACAGGGCAATGCTAAAGAGCAGGAGACACTGCTGCACTATAAGTCTATACAGGAGCTGACACTGAGGACAGGGTAATGGTAAAGAGCAGGAGACACTGCTGCACTATAAGTCTATACAGGAGCTGACACTGAGGACAGGGTAATGGTAAAGAGCAGGAGACACTGCTGCACTATAAGTCTATACAGGAGCTGACACTGAGGACAGGGTAATGGTAAAGTGCAGGAAACACTGCTGTACTATAAATCTGCTGACACTGAGGACAGGGTAATGGTAAAGAGCAGGAGACACTGCTGCACTATAAGTCTATACAGGAGCTGACACTGAGGACAGGGTAATGGTAAAGAGCAGGAGACACTGCTGCACTATAAGTCTATACAGGAGCTGACACTGAGGACAGGGTAATGGGAAAGAGCAGGAGACACTGCTGCACTATAAGTCTATACAGGAGCTGACACTGAGGACAGGGTAATGGTAAAGAGCAGGAGACACTGCTGCACTATAAGTCTGTACAGGAGCTGACACTGAGGACAATGTAATGGTAAAGAGCAGGAGACACTGCTGCACTATAAGTCTATACAGGAGCTGACACTGAGGACAGGGTAATGGTAAAGAGCAGGAGACACTGCTGTACTATAAGTCTATACAGGAGCTGACACTGAGGACAGGGTAATGGTAAAGAGCAGGAGACACTGCTGTACTATAAGTCTATACAGGAGCTGACACTGAGGACAGGGTAATGGTAAAGAGCAGGAGACACTGGAGCACTATAAGTCCATACAGGGGCTGACACTGAGGACAGGGTAATGGTAAAGAGGAGGAGACACTGCTGCACTATAAGTCTATACAGGAGCTGACACTGAGGACAGGGTAATGGTAAAGAGCAGGAGACACTGCTGCACTATAAGTCTATACAGGAGCTGACACTGAGGACAGGGTAATGGTAAAGAGCAGGAGACACTGCTGCACTATAAGTCTATACAGAAGCTGACACTGAGGACAGGGTAATGGTAAAGAGCAGGAGACACTGCTGCACTATAAGTCTGTACAGGAGCTGACACTGAGGACAGGGTAATGGTAAAGAGAAGGAGACACTGCTGTACTATAAGTCTGTACAGGAGCTGACACAGAGGACAGGGTAATGGTAAAGAGCAGGAGACACTGCTGCACTATAAGTCTATACAGAAGCTGACACTGAGGACAGGGTAATGGTAAAGAGCAGGAGACACTGCTGCACTATAAGTCTGTACAGGAGCTGACACTGAGGACAGGGTAATGGTAAAGAGAAGGAGACACTGCTGTACTATAAGTCTGTACAGGAGCTGACACAGAGGACAGGGTAATGGTAAAGAGCAGGAGACACTGCTGCACTATAAGTCTATACAGGAGCTGACACTGAGGACAGGGTAATGGTAAAGAGCAGGAGACACTGCTGCACTATAAGTCTATACAGGAGCTGACACAGAGGACAGGGTAATGGTAAAGAGCAGGAGACACTGCTGCACTATAAGTCTATACAGAAGCTGACACTGAGGACAGGGTAATGGTAAAGAGCAGGAGACACTGCTGCACTATAAGTCTGTACAGGAGCTGACACTGAGGACAGGGTAATGGTAAAGAGAAGGAGACACTGCTGTACTATAAGTCTGTACAGGAGCTGACACTGAGGACAGGGTAATGGTAAAGAGCAGGAGACAATGCTGCACTATAAGTCTATACAGGAGCTGACACTGAGGACAGGGTAATGGTAAAGAGCAGGAGACACTGCTGTACTGTAAGTCTGTACAGGAGCTGACACCGAGGACAGGGCAATGGTAAAGAGCAGGAGACACTGCTGCACTATAAGTCTATACAGGAGCTGACACTGAGGACAGGGCAATGGTAAAGAGCAGGAGACACTGCTGCACTATAAGTCTGTATAGGAGCTGACACTGAGGACAGGGTAATGGTAAAGAGCAGGAGACACTGCTGTACTATAAGTCTGTACAGGAGCTGACACTGAGGACAGGGTAATGCTAAAGAGCAGGAGACACTGCTGCACTATAAGTCTATACAGGAGCTGACACTGAGGACAGGGTAATGCTAAAGAGCAGGAGACACTGCTGCACTATAAGTCTATACAGGAGCTGTCACTGAGGACAGGGTAATGGTAAAGAGCAGGAGACACTGCTGCACTATAAGTCTATACAGGAGCTGACACTGAGGACAGGGTAATGGTAAAGAGCAGGAGACACTGCTGCACTATAAGTCTATACAGGAGCTGACACTGAGGACAGGACAATGGTAAAGAGCAGGAGACACTGCTGCACTATAAGTCTGTACAGGAGCTGACACTGAGGACAGGGTAATGGTAAAGAGCAGGAGACACTGCTGCACTATAAGTCTATACAGGAGCTGACACTGAGGACAGGGCAATGCTAAAGAGCAGGAGACACTGCTGCACTATAAGTCTGTACAGGAACTGACACTGAGGACAGGGTAATGGTAAAGAGCAGGAGACACTGCTGCACTATAAGTCTATACAGGAGCTGACACTGAGGACAGGACAATGGTAAAGAGCAGGAGACACTGCTGCACTATAAGTCTATACAGGAGCTGACACTGAGGACAGGGTAATGGTAAAGAGCAGGAGACACTGCTGCACTATAAGTCTGTACAGCAGCTGACACTGAGGACAGGGTAATGGTAAAGAGCAGGAGACACTGCTGCACTATAAGTCTATACAGGAGTTGACACTGAGGACAGGGTAATGGTAAAGAGCAGGAGACACTGCTGCACTATAAGTCTATACAGGAGCTGACACTGAGGACAGGGTAATGGTAAAGAGCAGGAGACACTGCTGCACTATAAGTCTGAACAGGAGCTGACACTTAGGACAGGGTAATGGTAAAGAGCAGGAGACACTGCTGCACTATAAGTCTATACAGGAGCTGACACTGAGGACAGGGTAATGGTAAAGAGCAGGAGACACTGCTGCACTATAAGTCTGTACAGGAGCTGACACTGAGGACAGGGTAATGGTAAAGATCAGGAGACATTGCTGCACTATAAGTCTGTACAGGAGCTGACACTGAGGACAGGGTAATTGTAAAGAGCAGGAGACACTGCTGCACTATAAGTCTATACAGGAGCTGACACTGAGGACAGGGTAATGGTAAAGAGCAGGAGACACTGCTGCACTATAAGTCTGTACAGGAGCTGACACTGAGGACAGGGTAATGGTAAAGAGAAGGAGACACTGCTGTACTATAAGTCTGTACAGGAGCTAACACTGAGGACAGGGTAATGGTAAAGAGCAGGAGACACTGCTGCACTATAAGTCTATACAGGAGCTGACACTGAGGACAGGGTAATGGTAAAGAGCAGGAGACACTGCTGTACTATAAGTCTGTACAGGAGCTGACACCGAGGACAGGGCAATGGTAAAGAGCAGGAGACACTGCTGCACTATAAGTCTATACAGGAGCTGACACTGAGGACAGGACAATGGTAAAGAGTAGGAGACACTGCTGTACTATAAGTCTATACAGGAGCTGACACTGAGGACAGGGTAATGGTAAAGAGCAGGAGACACTGCTGCACTATAAGTCTGTACAGGAGCTGACACTGAGGACAGGGTAATGGTAAAGAGAAGGAGACACTGCTGTACTATAAGTCTGTACAGGAGCTGACACTGAGGACAGGGTAACGGTAAAGAGCAGGAGACACTGCTGCACTATAAGTCTATACAGGAGCTGACACTGAGGACAGGGTAATGGTAAAGAGCAGGAGACACTGCTGTACTATAAGTCTGTACAGGAGCTGACACCGAGGACAGGGCAATGGTAAAGAGCAGGAGACACTGCTGCACTATAAGTCTATACAGGAGCTGACACTGAGGACAGGGCAATGGTAAAGAGCAGGAGACACTGCTGCACTATAAGTCTATACAGGAGCTGACACTGAGGACAGGGTAATGGTAAAGAGCAGGAGACACTGCTGTACTATAAGTCTGTACAGGAGCTGACACTGAGGACAGGGTAATGGTAAAGAGCAGGAGACACTGCTGCACTATAAGTCTATACAGGAGCTGACACTGAGGACAGGGTAATGGTAAAGAGAAGGAGACACTGCTGCACTATAAGTCTATACAGGAGCTGACACTGAGGACAGGGTAATGGTAAAGAGAAGGAGACACTGCTGCACTATAAGTCTGTACAGGAGCTGACACTGAGGACAGGGTAATGGTAAAGAGAAGGAGACACTGCTGCACTATAAGTCTGTACAGGAGCTGACACTGAGGACAGGGTAATGGTAAAGAGAAGGAGACACTGCTGCACTATAAGTCTATACAGGAGCTGACACTGAGGACAGGGTAATGGTAAAGAGCAGGAGACACTGCTGCACTATAAGTCTGTACAGGAGCTGACACTGAGGACAGGGTAATGGTAAAGAGCAGGAGACACTGCTGCACTATAAGTCTATACAGGAGCTGACACTGAGGAAAGGGTAATGGTAAAGAGCAGGAGACACTGCTGCACTATAAGTCTATACAGGAGCTGACACTGAGGACAGGACAATGATAAAGAGCAGGAGACACTGCTGTACTATAAGTCTATACAGGATCTGACACTGAGGACAGGGTAATGGTAAAGAGCAGGAGACACTGCTGCACTATAAGTCTGTACAGGAGCTGACACTGAGGACAGGGTAATGGTAAAGAGAAGGAGACACTGCTGCACTATAAGTCTATACAGGAGCTGACACTGAGGACAGGGTAATGGTAAAGAGCAGGAGACACTGCTGCACTATAAGTCTGTACAGGAGCTGACACTGAGGACAGGGTAATGGTAAAGAGCAGGAGACACTGCTGCACTATAAGTCTGTACAGGAGCTGACACTGAGGACAGGGCAATGGTAAAGAGCAGGAGACACTGCTGCACTATAAGTCTATACAGGAGCTGACACTGAGCACAGGGTAATGGTAAAGAGAAGGAGACACTGCTGTACTATAAGTCTATACAGGAGCTGACACTGAGGACAGGGTAATGGTAAAGTGCAGGAGACACTGCTGCACTATAAGTCTATACAGGAGCTGACACTGAGGACAGGGTAATGGTAAAGAGCAGGAGACACTGCTGCACTATAAGTCTGTACAGGAGCTGACACTGAGGACAGGGTAATGGTAAAGAGCAGGAGACACTGCTGCACTATAAGTCTGTACAGGAGCTGACACTGAGGACAGGGCAATGGTAAAGAGAAGGAGACACTGCTGCACTATAAGTCTATACAGGAGCTGACACTGAGGACAGGGTAATGGTAAAGAGCAGGAGACACTGCTGCACTATAAGTCTATACAGGAGCTGACACTGAGGACAGGGTAATGGTAAAGAGCAGGAGACACTGCTGCACTATAAGTCTGTACAGGAGCTGACACTGAGGACAGGGTAATGGTAAAGAGCAGGAGACACTGCTGCACTATAAGTCTGTACAGGTGCTGACACTGAGGACAGGGCAATGGTAAAGAGAAGGAGACACTGCTGTACTATAAGTCTATACAGGAGCTGACACTGAGGACAGGGTAATGGTAAAGAGCAGGAGACACTGCTGCACTATAAGTCTATACAGGAGCTGACACTGAGGACAGGGTAATGGTAAAGAGCAGGAGACACTGCTGCACTATAAGTCTATACAGGAGCTGACACTGAGGACAGGGTAATGGTAAAGAGCAGGAGACACTGCTGCACTATAAGTCTGTACAGGAGCTGACACTGAGGACAGGGTAATGGTAAAGAGCAGGAGACACTGCTGCACTATAAGTCTGTACAGGAGCTGACACTGAGGACAGGGTAATGGTAAAGAGCAGGAGACACTGCTGCACTATAAGTCTATACAGGAGCTGACACTGAGGACAGGGTAATGGTAAAGAGCAGGAGACACTGCTGTACTATAAGTCTGTACAGGAGCTGACACTGAGGACAGGACAATGGTAAAGAGCTGGAGACACTGCTGTACTATAAGTCTATACAAGAGCTGACACTGAGGACAGGGTAATGGTAAAGAGCAGGAGACACTGCTGCACTATAAGTCTATACAGGAGCTGACACTGAGGACAGGACAATGGTAAAGAGCAGGAGACACTGCTGCACTATAAGTCTGTACAGGAGCTGACACTGAGGACAGGGTAATGGTAAAGAGCAGGAGACACTGCTGTACTATAAGTCTATACAGGAGCTGACACTGAGGACAGGGTAATGGTAAAGAGCAGGAGACACTGCTGCACTATAAGTCTATACAGGAGCTGACACTGAGGACAGGGTAATGGTAAAGAGCAGGAGACACTGCTGCACTATAAGTCTATACAGGAGCTGACACTGAGGACAGGACAATGGTAAAGAGTAGGAGACACTGCTGTACTATAAGTCTATACAGGAGCTGACACTGAAGACAGGGTAATGGTAAAGAGCAGGAGACACTGCTGCACTATAAGTCTGTACAGGAGCTGACACTGAGGACAGGGTAATGGTAAAGAGAAGGAGACACTGCTGTACTATAAGTCTGTACAGGAGCTGACACTGAGGACAGGGTAATGGTAAAGAGCAGGAGACACTGCTGCACTATAAGTCTATACAGGAGCTGACACTGAGGACAGGGTAATGGTAAAGAGCAGGAGACACTGCTGTACTATAAGTCTGTACAGGAGCTGACACCGAGGACAGGGCAATGGTAAAGAGCAGGAGACACTGCTGCACTATAAGTCTATACAGGAGCTGACACTGAGGACAGGGCAATGGTAAAGAGCAGGAGACACTGCTGCACTATAAGTCTATACAGGAGCTGACACTGAGGACAGGGTAATGGTAAAGAGCAGGAGACACTGCTGTACTATAAGTCTGTACAGGAGCTGACACTGAGGACAGGGTAATGCTAAAGAGCAGGAGACACTGCTGCACTATAAGTCTATACAGGAGCTGACACTGAGGACAGGGTAATGCTAAAGAGCAGGAGACACTGCTGCACTATAAGTCTATGCAGGAGCTGACACTGAGGACAGGGTAATGGTAAAGAGAAGGAGACACTGCTGCACTATAAGTCTATACAGGAGCTGACACTGAGGACAGGGTAATGGTAAAGAGAAGGAGACACTGCTGCACTATAAGTCTATACAGGAGCTGACACTGAGGACAGGGTAATGGTAAAGAGCAGGAGACACTGCTGCACTATAAGTCTATACAGGAGCTGACACTGAGGAAAGGGTAATGGTAAAGAGCAGGAGACACTGCTGCACTATAAGTCTATACAGGAGCTGACGCTGAGGACAGGACAATGATAAAGAGCAGGAGACACTGCTGTACTATAAGTCTATACAGGATCTGACACTGAGGACAGTGTAATGGTAAAGAGCAGGAGACACTGCTGCACTATAAGTCTGTACAGGAGCTGACACTGAGGACAGGGTAATGGTAAAGAGCAGGAGACACTGCTGCACTATAAGTCTGTACAGGAGCTGACACTGAGGACAGGGCAATGGTAAAGAGAAGGAGACACTGCTGCACTATAAGTCTGTACAGGAGCTGACACTGAGGACAGGGTAATGGTAAAGAGCAGGAGACACTGCTGTACTATAAGTCTATACAGGAGCTGACACTGAGGACAGGGTAATGGTAAAGAGCAGGAGACACTGCTGCACTATAAGTCTGTACAGGAGCTGACACTGAGGACAGGGTAATGGTAAAGAGCAGGAGACACTGCTGTACTATAAGTCTATACAGGAGCTGACACTGAGGACAGGGTAATGGTAAAGAGCAGGAGACACTGCTGCACTATAAGTCTGTACAGGAGCTGACACTGAGGACAGGGCAATGGTAAAGAGAAGGAGACACTGCTGCACTATAAGTCTGTACAGGAGCTGACACTGAGGACAGGGTAATGGTAAAGACCAGGAGACACTGCTGCACTATAAGTCTATACAGAAGCTGACACTGAGGACAGGGTAATGGTAAAGAGCAGGAGACACTGCTGCACTATAAGTCTGTACAGGAGCTGACACTGAGGACAGGGTAATGGTAAAGAGCAGGAGACACTGCTGTACTATAAGTCTATACAGGATCTGACACTGAGGACAGGGTAATGGTAAAGAGCAGGAGACACTGCTGCACTATAAGTCTGTACAGGAGCTGACACTGAGGACAGGGTAATGGTAAAGAGCAGGAGACACTGCTGCACTATAAGTCTGTACAGGAGCTGACACTGAGGACAGGGCAATGGTAAAGAGAAGGAGACACTGCTGCACTATAAGTCTGTACAGGAGCTGACACTGAGGACAGGGTAATGGTAAAGACCAGGAGACACTGCTGCACTATAAGTCTATACAGAAGCTGACACTGAGGACAGGGTAATGGTAAAGAGCAGGAGACACTGCTGCACTATAAGTCTGTACAGGAGCTGACACTGAGGACAGGGTAATGCTAAAGAGCAGGAGACACTGCTGTACTATAAGTCTATACAGGAGCTGACACTGAGGACAGGGTAATGCTAAAGAGCAGGAGACACTGCTGCACTATAAGTCTATACAGGAGCTGACACTGAGGACAGGGTAATGCTAAAGAGCAGGAGACACTGCTGCACTATAAGTCTATACAGGAGCTGACACTAAGGACAGGGTAATGCTAAAGAGCAGGAGACACTGCTGTACTATAAGTCTATACAGGAGCTGACACTAAGGACAGGGTAATGCTAAAGAGCAGGAGACACTGCTGCACTATAAGTCTATACAGGAGCTGACACTAAGGACAGGGTAATGCTAAAGAGCAGGAGACACTGCTGTACTATAAGTCTATACAGGAGCTGACACTGAGGACAGGGTAATGGTAAAGAGCAGGAGACACTGCTGTACTATAAGTCTATACAGGAGCTGACACTGAGGACAGGGTAATGGTAAAGAGCAGGAGACACTGCTGCACTATAAGTCTATACAGGAGCTGACACTGAGGACAGGGTAATGGTAAAGAGCAGGAGACACTGCTGCACTATAAGTCTATACAGGAGCTGACACTGAGGACAGGGTAATGGTAAAGAGCAGGAGACACTGCTGCACTATAAGTCTATACAGGAACTGACACTGAGGACAGGACAAAGGTAAAGAGCAGGAGACACTGCTGCACTATAAGTCTATACAGGAGCTGACACTGAGGACAGGGTAATGCTAAAGAGCAGGAGACACTGCTGTACTATAAGTCTATACAGGAGCTGACACTGAGGACAGGGTAATGCTAAAGAGCAGGAGACACTGCTGCACTATAAGTCTATACAGGAGCTGACACTGAGGACAGGGTAATGCTAAAGAGCAGAAGACACTGCTGCACTATAAGTCTATACAGGAGCTGACACTAAGGACAGGGTAATGCTAAAGAGCAGGAGACACTGCTGCACTATAAGTCTATACAGGAGCTGACACTAAGGACAGGGTAATGCTAAAGAGCAGGAGACACTGCTGCACTATAAGTCTATACAGGAGCTGACACTAAGGACAGGGTAATGCTAAAGAGCAGGAGACACTGCTGCACTATAAGTCTATACAGGAGCTGACACTAGGGACAGGGTAATGCTAAAGAGCAGGAGACACTGCTGTACTATAAGTCTATACAGGAGCTGACACTGAGGACAGGGTAATGGTAAAGAGCAGGAGACACTGCTGTACTATAAGTCTATACAGGAGCTGACACTGAGGACAGGGTAATGGTAAAGAGCAGGAGACACTGCTGCACTAAAAGTCTATACAGGAGCTGACACTAAGGACAGGGTAATGCTAAAGAGCAGTTGACACTGCTGCACTATAAGTCTATACAGGAGCTGACACTGAGGACAGGGTAATGGTAAAGAGCAGGAGACACTGCTGCGCTATAAGTCTATACAGGAGCTGACACTGAGGACAGGGTAATGGTAAAGAGCAGGAGACACTGCTGCACTATAAGTCTATACAGGAGCTGACACTGAGGACAGGACAAAGGTAAAGAGCAGGAGACACTGCTGCACTATAAGTCTATACAGGAGCTGACACTGAGGACAGGGTAATGGTAAAGAGCAGGAGACACTGCTGTACTATAAGTCTGTACAGGAGCTGACACTGAGGACAGGGTAATGCTAAAGAGCAGGAGACACTGCTGCACTATAAGTCTATACAGGAGCTGACACTAAGGACAGGGTAATGCTAAAGAGCAGGAGACACTGCTGCACTATAAGTCTGTACAGGAGCTGACACTGAGGACAGGGTAATGGTAAAGAGCAGGAGACACTGCTGTACTATAAGTCTATACAGGAGCTGACACTGAGGACAGGGTAATGGTAAAGAGCAGGAGACACTGCTGCACTAAAAGTCTATACAGGAGTTGACACTAAGGACAGGGTAATGCTAAAGAGCAGGAGACACTGCTGCACTATAAGTCTATACAGGAGCTGACACTGAGGACAGGGTAATGGTAAAGAGCAGGAGACACTGCTGCACTATAAGTCTATACAGGAGCTGACACTGAGGACAGGGTAATGGTAAAGAGCAGGAGACACTGCTGCACTATAAGTCTATACAGGAGCTGACACTGAGGACAGGGTAATGGTAAAGAGCAGGAGACACTGCTGCACTATAAGTCTGTACAGGAGCTGACACTGAGGACAGGGTAATGGTAAAGAGCAGGAGACACTGCTGCACTATAAGTCTATACAGGAGCTGACACTAAGGACAGGGTAATGCTAAAGAGCAGGAGACACTGCTGCACTATAAGTCTATACAGGAGCTGACACTAAGGACAGGGTAATGCTAAAGAGCAGGAGACACTGCTGTACTATAAGTCTATACAGGAGCTGACACTGAGGACAGGGTAATGGTAAAGAGCAGGAGACACTGCTGCACTATAAGTCTATACAGGTGCTGACACTGAGGATAGGGTAATGGTAAAGAGTAGGAGAAACTGCTGCACTATAAGTCTATACAGGAGCTGACACTGAGGACAGGGTAATGGAAAAGAGCAGGAGACACTGCTGCACTATAAGTCTGTACAGGAGCTGACACTGAGGACAGGGTAATGGTAAAGAGCAGGAGACACTGCTGCACTATAAGTCTATACAGCAGCTGACACTGAGCACAGGGTAATGGTAAAGAGCAGGAGACACTGCTGCACTATAAGTCTGTACAGGAGCTGACACTGAGGACAGGGTAATGGAAAAGAGCAGGAGACACTGCTGTACTATAAGCCTGTACAGGAGCTGACACTGAGGACAGGACAATGGTAAAGAGCAGTAGACACTGCTGCACTATAAGTCTGTACAGGAGCTGACACTGAGGACAGGGTAATGGTAAAGAGCAGGAGACACTGCTGCACTATAAGTGTGTACAGGAGCTGACACTGAGGACAGGGTAATGGTAAAGAGCAGGAGACACTGCTGCACTATAAGTCTATACAGGAGCTGACACTGAGGACAGGGTAATGGTAAAGAGCAGGAGACACTGCTGCACTATAAGTCTATACAGGAGCTGACACTGAGGACAGGACAATGCTAAAGAGCAGGAGACACTGCTGCACTATAAGTCTATACAGGAGCTGACACTGAGGACAGGACAATGCTAAGGAGCAGGAGACACTGCTGCACTATAAGTCTATACAGGAGCTGACACTGAGGACAGGGTAATGCTAAAGAGCAGGAGACACTGCTGCACTATAAGTCTATACAGGAGCTGACACTCAGGACAGGGTAATGGTAAAGAGCAGGAGACACTGCTGCACTATAAGTGTGTACAGGAGCTGACACTGAGGACAGGGTAATGGTAAAGAGCAGGAGACACTGCTGCACTATAAGTCTATACAGGAGCTGACACTGAGGACAGGGTAATGCTAAAGAGCAGGAGACACTGCTGCGCTATAAGTCTATACAGGAGCTGACACTGAGGACAGGGTAATGGTAAAGAGCAGGAGACACTGCTGTACTATAAGTCTATACAGGAGCTGACACTGAGGACAGGGTAATGGTAAAGAGCAGGAGACACTGCTGTACTATAAGTCTATACAGGAGCTGACACTGAGGACAGGGTAATGGTAAAGAGCAGGAGACACTGCTGTACTATAAGTCTATACAGGAGCTGACACTGAGGACAGGGTAATGGTAAAGAGCAGGAGACACTGCTGTACTATAAGTGTATACAGGAGCTGACACTGAGGACAGGGTAATGGTAAAGAGCAGGAGACACTGGACCACTATAAGTCTATACAGGGGCTGACACTGAGGACAGGGTAATGGTAAAGAGGAGGAGACACTGCTGCACTATAAGTCTATACAGGAGCTGACACTGAGGACAGGGTAATGGTAAAGAGCAGGAGACACTGCTGCACTATAAGTCTATACAGGAGCTGACACTGAGGACAGGGTAATGGTAAAGAGCAGGAGACACTGCTGCACTATAAGTCTGTACAGGAGCTGACACTGAGGACAGGGTAATGGTAAAGAGCAGGAGACACTGCTGCACTATAAGTCTATACAGGAGCTGACACTGAGGACAGGGTAATGGTAAAGAGCAGGAGACACTGCTGTACTATAAGTCTGTACAGGAGCTGACACTGAGGACAGGGTAATGCTAAAGAGCAGGAGACACTGCTGCGCTATAAGTCTATACAGGAGCTGACACTGAGGACAGGGTAATGGTAAAGAGCAGGAGACACTGCTGTACTATAAGTCTGTACAGGAACTGACACTGAGGACAGGGTAATGCTAAAGAGCAGGAGACACTGCTGCGCTATAAGTCTATACAGGAGCTGACACTGAGGACAGGGTAATGGTAAAGAGCAGGAGACACTGCTGTACTATAAGTCTATACAGGAGCTGACACTGAGGACAGGGCAATGCTAAAGAGCAGGAGACACTGCTGCACTATAAGTCTGTACAGGAGCTGACACTGAGGACAGGGTAATGGTAAAGAGCAGGAGACACTGTTGCACTATAAGTCTATACAGGAGCTGACACTGAGGACAGGACAATGGTAAAGAGCAGGAGACACTGCTGCACTATAAGTCTGTACAGGAGCTGACACTGAGGACAGGGTAATGGTAAAGAGCAGGAGACACTGCTGCACTATAAGTCTATACAGGAGCTGACACTGAGGACAGGGCAATGCTAAAGAGCAGGAGACACTGCTGCACTATAAGTCTGTACAGTAGCTGACACTGAGGACAGGGTAATGGTAAAGAGCAGGAGACACTGCTGCACTATAAGTCTATACAGGAGCTGACACTGAGGACAGGACAATGGTAAAGAGCAGGAGACAATGCTGCACTATAAGTCTATACAGGAGCTGACACTGAGGACAGGGTAATGGTAAAGAGCAGGAGACACTGCTGCACTATAAGTCTGTACAGCAGCTGACACTGAGGACAGGGTAATGGTAAAGAGCAGGAGACACTGCTGCACTATAAGTCTATACAGGAGTTGACACTGAGGACAGGGTAATGGTAAAGAGCAGGAGACACTGCTGCACTATAAGTCTGTACAGGAGCTGACACTGAGGACAGGGTAATGGTAAAGAGCAGGAGACACTGCTGCACTATAAGTCTATACAGGAGCTGACACTGAGGACAGGGTAATGGTAAAGAGCAGGAGACACTGCTGTACTATAAGTCTATACAGGAGCTGACACTGAGGACAGGGTAATGGTAAAGAGCAGGAGACACTGCTGTACTAAAAGTCTATACAGGAGCTGACACTGAGGACAGGGTAATGGTAAAGAGCAGGAGACACTGCTGTACTATAAGTGTATACAGGAGCTGACACTGAGGACAGGGTAATGGTAAAGAGCAGGAGACACTGGAGCACTATAAGTCTATACAGAGGCTGACACTGAGGACAGGGTAATGGTAAAGAGGAGGAGACACTGCTGCACTATAAGTCTATACAGGAGCTGACACTGAGGACAGGGTAATGGTAAAGAGCAGGAGACATTGCTGCACTATAAGTCTGTACAGGAGCTGACACTGAGGACAGGGTAATGGTAAAGAGCAGGAGACACTGCTGCACTATAAGTCTATACAGGAGCTGACACTGAGGATAGGGTAATGGTAAAGAGCAGGAGACACTGCTGCACTATAAGTCTATACAGGAGCTGACACTGAGGACAGGGTAATGGTAAAGAGCAGGAGACACTGCTGCACTATAAGTCTGTACAGGAGCTGACACTGAGGACAGGACAATGGTAAAGAGCAGTAGACACTGCTGCACTATAAGTCTATACAGGAGCTGACACTGAGGACAGGGTAATGGTAAAGAGCAGGAGACACTGCTGCACTATAAGTCTATACAGGAGCTGACACTGAGGACAGGGCAATGCTAAAGAGCAGGAGACACTGCTGCACTATAAGTCTATACAGGAGCTGACACTGAGGACAGGGTAATGGTAAAGAGCAGGAGACACTGCTGTACTATAAGTCTGTACAGGAGCTGACACTGAGGACAGGGTAATGCTAAAGAGCAGGAGACACTGCTGCACTATAAGTCTACACAGGAGCTGACACTGAGGACAGGGCAATGCTAAAGAGCAGGAGACACTGCTGCACTATAAGTCTATACAGGAGCTGACACTGAGGACAGGGTAATGGTAAAGAGCAGGAGACACTGCTGCACTATAAGTCTATACAGGAGCTGACACTGAGGACAGGGTAATGGTAAAGAGCAGGAGACACTGCTGCACTATAAGTCTATACAGGAGCTGACACTGAGGAAATGGTAATGGTAAAGAGCAGGAGACACTGCTGTACTATAAGTCTATACAGGAGCTGACACTGAGGACAGGGTAATGGTAAAGTGCAGGAAACACTGCTGTACTATAAGTCTATACAGGAGCTGACACTGAGGACAGGGTAATGGTAAAGAGCAGGAGACACTGCTGCACTATAAGTCTATACAGGAGCTGACACTGAGGACAGGGTAATGGGAAAGAGCAGGAGACACTGCTGCACTATAAGTCTATACAGGAGCTGACACTGAGGACAGGGTAATGGTAAAGAGCAGGAGACACTGCTGCACTATAAGTCTGTACAGGAGCTGACACTGAGGACAGGGTAATGGTAAAGAGCAGGAGACACTGCTGCACTATAAGTCTATACAGGAGCTGACACTGAGGACAGGGTAATGGTAAAGAGCAGGAGACACTGCTGTACTATAAGTCTATACAGGAGCTGACACTGAGGACAGGGTAATGGTAAAGAGCAGGAGACACTGCTGTACTATAAGTCTATACAGGAGCTGACACTGAGGACAGGGTAATGGTAAAGAGCAGGAGACACTGGAGCACTATAAGTCCATACAGGGGCTGACACTGAGGACAGGGTAATGGTAAAGAGGAGGAGACACTGCTGCACTATAAGTCTATACAGGAGCTGACACTGAGGACAGGGTAATGGTAAAGAGCAGGAGACACTGCTGCACTATAAGTCTATACAGGAGCTGACACTGAGGACAGGGTAATGGTAAAGAGCAGGAGACACTGCTGCACTATAAGTCTATACAGAAGCTGACACTGAGGACAGGGTAATGGTAAAGAGCAGGAGACACTGCTGCACTATAAGTCTGTACAGGAGCTGACACTGAGGACAGGGTAATGGTAAAGAGAAGGAGACACTGCTGTACTATAAGTCTGTACAGGAGCTGACACAGAGGACAGGGTAATGGTAAAGAGCAGGAGACACTGCTGCACTATAAGTCTATACAGAAGCTGACACTGAGGACAGGGTAATGGTAAAGAGCAGGAGACACTGCTGCACTATAAGTCTGTACAGGAGCTGACACTGAGGACAGGGTAATGGTAAAGAGAAGGAGACACTGCTGTACTATAAGTCTGTACAGGAGCTGACACAGAGGACAGGGTAATGGTAAAGAGCAGGAGACACTGCTGCACTATAAGTCTATACAGGAGCTGACACTGAGGACAGGGTAATGGTAAAGAGCAGGAGACACTGCTGCACTATAAGTCTATACAGGAGCTGACACAGAGGACAGGGTAATGGTAAAGAGCAGGAGACACTGCTGCACTATAAGTCTATACAGAAGCTGACACTGAGGACAGGGTAATGGTAAAGAGCAGGAGACACTGCTGCACTATAAGTCTGTACAGGAGCTGACACTGAGGACAGGGTAATGGTAAAGAGAAGGAGACACTGCTGTACTATAAGTCTGTACAGGAGCTGACACTGAGGACAGGGTAATGGTAAAGAGCAGGAGACAATGCTGCACTATAAGTCTATACAGGAGCTGACACTGAGGACAGGGTAATGGTAAAGAGCAGGAGACACTGCTGTACTGTAAGTCTGTACAGGAGCTGACACCGAGGACAGGGCAATGGTAAAGAGCAGGAGACACTGCTGCACTATAAGTCTATACAGGAGCTGACACTGAGGACAGGGCAATGGTAAAGAGCAGGAGACACTGCTGCACTATAAGTCTGTATAGGAGCTGACACTGAGGACAGGGTAATGGTAAAGAGCAGGAGACACTGCTGTACTATAAGTCTGTACAGGAGCTGACACTGAGGACAGGGTAATGCTAAAGAGCAGGAGACACTGCTGCACTATAAGTCTATACAGGAGCTGACACTGAGGACAGGGTAATGCTAAAGAGCAGGAGACACTGCTGCACTATAAGTCTATACAGGAGCTGTCACTGAGGACAGGGTAATGGTAAAGAGCAGGAGACACTGCTGCACTATAAGTCTATACAGGAGCTGACACTGAGGACAGGGTAATGGTAAAGAGCAGGAGACACTGCTGCACTATAAGTCTATACAGGAGCTGACACTGAGGACAGGACAATGGTAAAGAGCAGGAGACACTGCTGCACTATAAGTCTGTACAGGAGCTGACACTGAGGACAGGGTAATGGTAAAGAGCAGGAGACACTGCTGCACTATAAGTCTATACAGGAGCTGACACTGAGGACAGGGCAATGCTAAAGAGCAGGAGACACTGCTGCACTATAAGTCTGTACAGGAACTGACACTGAGGACAGGGTAATGGTAAAGAGCAGGAGACACTGCTGCACTATAAGTCTATACAGGAGCTGACACTGAGGACAGGACAATGGTAAAGAGCAGGAGACACTGCTGCACTATAAGTCTATACAGGAGCTGACACTGAGGACAGGGTAATGGTAAAGAGCAGGAGACACTGCTGCACTATAAGTCTGTACAGCAGCTGACACTGAGGACAGGGTAATGGTAAAGAGCAGGAGACACTGCTGCACTATAAGTCTATACAGGAGTTGACACTGAGGACAGGGTAATGGTAAAGAGCAGGAGACACTGCTGCACTATAAGTCTATACAGGAGCTGACACTGAGGACAGGGTAATGGTAAAGAGCAGGAGACACTGCTGCACTATAAGTCTGAACAGGAGCTGACACTTAGGACAGGGTAATGGTAAAGAGCAGGAGACACTGCTGCACTATAAGTCTATACAGGAGCTGACACTGAGGACAGGGTAATGGTAAAGAGCAGGAGACACTGCTGCACTATAAGTCTGTACAGGAGCTGACACTGAGGACAGGGTAATGGTAAAGATCAGGAGACATTGCTGCACTATAAGTCTGTACAGGAGCTGACACTGAGGACAGGGTAATTGTAAAGAGCAGGAGACACTGCTGCACTATAAGTCTATACAGGAGCTGACACTGAGGACAGGGTAATGGTAAAGAGCAGGAGACACTGCTGCACTATAAGTCTGTACAGGAGCTGACACTGAGGACAGGGTAATGGTAAAGAGAAGGAGACACTGCTGTACTATAAGTCTGTACAGGAGCTAACACTGAGGACAGGGTAATGGTAAAGAGCAGGAGACACTGCTGCACTATAAGTCTATACAGGAGCTGACACTGAGGACAGGGTAATGGTAAAGAGCAGGAGACACTGCTGTACTATAAGTCTGTACAGGAGCTGACACCGAGGACAGGGTAATGGTAAAGAGCAGGAGACACTGCTGCACTATAAGTCTATACAGGAGCTGACACTGAGGACAGGGTAATGGTAAAGAGCAGGAGACACTGCTGCACTATAAGTCTGTACAGGAGCTGACACTGAGGACAGGGTAATGGTAAAGATCAGGAGACATTGCTGCACTATAAGTCTGTACAGGAGCTGACACTGAGGACAGGGTAATTGTAAAGAGCAGGAGACACTGCTGCACTATAAGTCTATACAGGAGCTGACACTGAGGACAGGGTAATGGTAAAGAGCAGGAGACACTGCTGCACTATAAGTCTGTACAGGAGCTGACACTGAGGACAGGGTAATGGTAAAGAGAAGGAGACACTGCTGTACTATAAGTCTGTACAGGAGCTAACACTGAGGACAGGGTAATGGTAAAGAGCAGGAGACACTGCTGCACTATAAGTCTATACAGGAGCTGACACTGAGGACAGGGTAATGGTAAAGAGCAGGAGACACTGCTGTACTATAAGTCTGTACAGGAGCTGACACCGAGGACAGGGCAATGGTAAAGAGCAGGAGACACTGCTGCACTATAAGTCTATACAGGAGCTGACACTGAGGACAGGGTAATGGTAAAGAGCAGGAGACACTGCTGTACTATAAGTCTGTACAGGAGCTGACACCGAGGACAGGGCAATGGTAAAGAGCAGGAGACACTGCTGCACTATAAGTCTATACAGGAGCTGACACTGAGGACAGGGCAATGGTAAAGAGCAGGAGACACTGCTGCACTATAAGTCTATACAGGAGCTGACACTGAGGACAGGGTAATGGTAAAGAGCAGGAGACACTGCTGTACTATAAGTCTGTACAGGAGCTGACACTGAGGACAGGGTAATGGTAAAGAGCAGGAGACACTGCTGCACTATAAGTCTATACAGGAGCTGACACTGAGGACAGGGTAATGGTAAAGAGAAGGAGACACTGCTGCACTATAAGTCTATACAGGAGCTGACACTGAGGACAGGGTAATGGTAAAGAGAAGGAGACACTGCTGCACTATAAGTCTGTACAGGAGCTGACACTGAGGACAGGGTAATGGTAAAGAGAAGGAGACACTGCTGCACTATAAGTCTGTACAGGAGCTGACACTGAGGACAGGGTAATGGTAAAGAGAAGGAGACACTGCTGCACTATAAGTCTATACAGGAGCTGACACTGAGGACAGGGTAATGGTAAAGAGCAGGAGACACTGCTGCACTATAAGTCTGTACAGGAGCTGACACTGAGGACAGGGTAATGGTAAAGAGCAGGAGACACTGCTGCACTATAAGTCTATACAGGAGCTGACACTGAGGAAAGGGTAATGGTAAAGAGCAGGAGACACTGCTGCACTATAAGTCTATACAGGAGCTGACACTGAGGACAGGACAATGATAAAGAGCAGGAGACACTGCTGTACTATAAGTCTATACAGGATCTGACACTGAGGACAGGGTAATGGTAAAGAGCAGGAGACACTGCTGCACTATAAGTCTGTACAGGAGCTGACACTGAGGACAGGGTAATGGTAAAGAGAAGGAGACACTGCTGCACTATAAGTCTATACAGGAGCTGACACTGAGGACAGGGTAATGGTAAAGAGCAGGAGACACTGCTGCACTATAAGTCTGTACAGGAGCTGACACTGAGGACAGGGTAATGGTAAAGAGCAGGAGACACTGCTGCACTATAAGTCTGTACAGGAGCTGACACTGAGGACAGGGCAATGGTAAAGAGCAGGAGACACTGCTGCACTATAAGTCTATACAGGAGCTGACACTGAGCACAGGGTAATGGTAAAGAGAAGGAGACACTGCTGTACTATAAGTCTATACAGGAGCTGACACTGAGGACAGGGTAATGGTAAAGTGCAGGAGACACTGCTGCACTATAAGTCTATACAGGAGCTGACACTGAGGACAGGGTAATGGTAAAGAGCAGGAGACACTGCTGCACTATAAGTCTGTACAGGAGCTGACACTGAGGACAGGGTAATGGTAAAGAGCAGGAGACACTGCTGCACTATAAGTCTGTACAGGAGCTGACACTGAGGACAGGGCAATGGTAAAGAGAAGGAGACACTGCTGCACTATAAGTCTATACAGGAGCTGACACTGAGGACAGGGTAATGGTAAAGAGCAGGAGACACTGCTGCACTATAAGTCTATACAGGAGCTGACACTGAGGACAGGGTAATGGTAAAGAGCAGGAGACACTGCTGCACTATAATTCTGTACAGGAGCTGACACTGAGGACAGGGTAATGGTAAAGAGCAGGAGACACTGCTGCACTATAAGTCTGTACAGGTGCTGACACTGAGGACAGGGCAATGGTAAAGAGAAGGAGACACTGCTGTACTATAAGTCTATACAGGAGCTGACACTGAGGACAGGGTAATGGTAAAGAGCAGGAGACACTGCTGCACTATAAGTCTATACAGGAGCTGACACTGAGGACAGGGTAATGGTAAAGAGCAGGAGACACTGCTGCACTATAAGTCTATACAGGAGCTGACACTGAGGACAGGGTAATGGTAAAGAGCAGGAGACACTGCTGCACTATAAGTCTGTACAGGAGCTGACACTGAGGACAGGGTAATGGTAAAGAGCAGGAGACACTGCTGCACTATAAGTCTGTACAGGAGCTGACACTGAGGACAGGGTAATGGTAAAGAGCAGGAGACACTGCTGCACTATAAGTCTATACAGGAGCTGACACTGAGGACAGGGTAATGGTAAAGAGCAGGAGACACTGCTGCACTATAAGTCTATACAGGAGCTGACACTGAGGACAGGGTAATGGTAAAGAGCAGGAGACACTGCTGTACTATAAGTCTGTACAGGAGCTGACACTGAGGACAGGACAATGGTAAAGAGCTGGAGACACTGCTGTACTATAAGTCTATACAGGAGCTGACACTGAGGACAGGGTAATGGTAAAGAGCAGGAGACACTGCTGCACTATAAGTCTATACAGGAGCTGACACTGAGGACAGGACAATGGTAAAGAGCAGGAGACACTGCTGCACTATAAGTCTGTACAGGAGCTGACACTGAGGACAGGGTAATGGTAAAGAGCAGGAGACACTGCTGTACTATAAGTCTATACAGGAGCTGACACTGAGGACAGGGTAATGGTAAAGAGCAGGAGACACTGCTGCACTATAAGTCTATACAGGAGCTGACACTGAGGACAGGACAATGGTAAAGAGTAGGAGACACTGCTGTACTATAAGTGTATACAGGAGCTGACACTGAAGACAGGGTAATGGTAAAGAGCAGGAGACACTGCTGCACTATAAGTCTGTACAGGAGCTGACACTGAGGACAGGGTAATGGTAAAGAGAAGGAGACACTGCTGTACTATAAGTCTGTACAGGAGCTGACACTGAGGACAGGGTAATGGTAAAGAGCAGGAGACACTGCTGCACTATAAGTCTATACAGGAGCTGACACTGAGGACAGGGTAATGGTAAAGAGCAGGAGACACTGCTGTACTATAAGTCTGTACAGGAGCTGACACCGAGGACAGGGCAATGGTAAAGAGCAGGAGACACTGCTGCACTATAAGTCTATACAGGAGCTGACACTGAGGACAGGGCAATGGTAAAGAGCAGGAGACACTGCTGCACTATAAGTCTATACAGGAGCTGACACTGAGGACAGGGTAATGGTAAAGAGCAGGAGACACTGCTGTACTATAAGTCTGTACAGGAGCTGACACTGAGGACAGGGTAATGCTAAAGAGCAGGAGACACTGCTGCACTATAAGTCTATACAGGAGCTGACACTGAGGACAGGGTAATGCTAAAGAGCAGGAGACACTGCTGCACTATAAGTCTATGCAGGAGCTGACACTGAGGACAGGGTAATGGTAAAGAGAAGGAGACACTGCTGCACTATAAGTCTATACAGGAGCTGACACTGAGGACAGGGTAATGGTAAAGAGAAGGAGACACTGCTGCACTATAAGTCTGTACAGGAGCTGACACTGAGGACAGGGTAATGGTAAAGAGCAGGAGACACTGCTGCACTATAAGTCTATACAGGAGCTGACACTGAGGAAAGGGTAATGGTAAAGAGCAGGAGACACTGCTGCACTATAAGTCTATACAGGAGCTGACACTGAGGACAGGACAATGATAAAGAGCAGGAGACACTGCTGTACTATAAGTCTATACAGGATCTGACACTGAGGACAGGGTAATGGTAAAGAGCAGGAGACACTGCTGCACTATAAGTCTGTACAGGAGCTGACACTGAGGACAGGGTAATGGTAAAGAGCAGGAGACACTGCTGCACTATAAGTCTATACAGGAGCTGACACTGAGGACAGGGTAATGGTAAAGAGCGGGAGACACTGCTGCACTATAAGTCTGTACAGGAGCTGACACTGAGGACAGGGCAATGGTAAAGAGAAGGAGACACTGCTGCACTATAAGTCTGTACAGGAGCTGACACTGAGGACAGGGTAATGGTAAAGAGCAGGAGACACTGCTGTACTATAAGTCTATACAGGAGCTGACACTGAGGACAGGGTAATGGTAAAGAGCAGGAGACACTGCTGCACTATAAGTCTGTACAGGAGCTGACACTGAGGACAGGGTAATGGTAAAGAGCAGGAGACACTGCTGTACTATAAGTCTATACAGGAGCTGACACTGAGGACAGGGTAATGGTAAAGAGCAGGAGACACTGCTGCACTATAAGTCTGTACAGGAGCTGACACTGAGGACAGGGCAATGGTAAAGAGAAGGAGACACTGCTGCACTATAAGTCTGTACAGGAGCTGACACTGAGGACAGGGTAATGGTAAAGACCAGGAGACACTGCTGCACTATAAGTCTATACAGAAGCTGACACTGAGGACAGGGTAATGGTAAAGAGCAGGAGACACTGCTGCACTATAAGTCTGTACAGGAGCTGACACTGAGGACAGGGTAATGGTAAAGAGCAGGAGACACTGCTGTACTATAAGTCTATACAGGATCTGACACTGAGGACAGGGTAATGGTAAAGAGCAGGAGACACTGCTGCACTATAAGTCTGTACAGGAGCTGACACTGAGGACAGGGTAATGGTAAAGAGCAGGAGACACTGCTGCACTATAAGTCTGTACAGGAGCTGACACTGAGGACAGGGCAATGGTAAAGAGAAGGAGACACTGCTGCACTATAAGTCTGTACAGGAGCTGACACTGAGGACAGGGTAATGGTAAAGACCAGGAGACACTGCTGCACTATAAGTCTATACAGAAGCTGACACTGAGGACAGGGTAATGGTAAAGAGCAGGAGACACTGCTGCACTATAAGTCTGTACAGGAGCTGACACTGAGGACAGGGTAATGGTAAAGAGCAGGAGACACTGCTGCACTATAAGTCTGTACAGGAGCTGACACTGAGGACAGGGCAATGGTAAAGAGAAGGAGACACTGCTGCACTATAAGTCTATACAGGAGCTGACACTGAGGACAGGGTAATGGTAAAGAGCAGGAGACACTGCTGCACTATAAGTCTGTACAGGAGCTGACACTGAGGACAGGGTAATGGTAAAGAGCAGGAGACACTGCTGCACTATAAGTCTGTACAGGAGCTGACACTGAGGACAGGGCAATGGTAAAGAGAAGGAGACACTGCTGTACTATAAATCTATACAGGAGCTGACACTGAGGACAGGGTAATGGTAAAGAGCAGGAGACACTGCTGTACTATAAGTCTATACAGGAGCTGACACTGAGGACAGGGTAATGGTAAAGAGCAGGAGACACTGCTGCACTATAAGTCTATACAGGAGCTGACACTGAGGACAGGGTAATGGTAAAGAGCAGGAGACACTGCTGCACTATAAGTCTGTACAGGAGCTGACACTGAGGACAGGGTAATGGTAAAGAGCAGGAGACACTGCTGCACTATAAGTCTGTACAGGAGCTGACACTGAGGACAGGGTAATGGTAAAGAGCAGGAGACACTGCTGCACTATAAGTCTGTACAGGAGCTGACACTGAGGACAGGACAATGCTAAAGAGCAGGAGACACTGCTGCACTATAAGTCTATACAGGAGCTGACACTGAGGACAGGGTAATGGTAAAGAGCAGGAGACACTGCTGCACTATAAGTCTGTACAGGAGCTGACACTGAGGACAGGGTAATGGTAAAGAGCAGGAGACACTGCTGCACTATAAGTCTATACAGGAGCTGACACTGAGGACAGGGTAATGCTAAAGAGCAGAAGACACTGCTGCACTATAAGTCTATACAGGAGCTGACACTAAGGACAGGGTAATGCTAAAGAGCAGGAGACACTGCTGCACTATAAGTCTATACAGGAGCTGACACTAAGGACAGGGTAATGCTAAAGAGCAGGAGACACTGCTGCACTATAAGTCTATACAGGAGCTGACACTGAGGACAGGACAATGGTAAAGAGCAGGAGACACTGTTGCACTATAAGTCTATACAGGAGCTGACACTAAGGACAGGGTAATGCTAAAGAGCAGGAGACACTGCTGTACTATAAGTCTATACAGGAGCTGACACTGAGGACAGGGTAATGGTAAAGAGCAGGAGACACTGCTGTACTATAAGTCTATACAGGAGCTGACACTGAGGACAGGGTAATGGTAAAGAGCAGGAGACACTGCTGCACTATAAGTCTATACAGGAGCTGACACTGAGGACAGGGTAATGGTAAAGAGCAGGAGACACTGCTGCACTATAAGTCTATACAGGAGCTGACACTGAGGACAGGACAAAGGTAAAGAGCAGGAGACACTGCTGCACTATAAGTCTATACAGGAGCTGACACTGAGGACAGGGTAATGCTAAAGAGCAGGAGACACTGCTGCACTATAAGTCTGTACAGGAGCTGACACTGAGGACAGGGTAATGGTAAAGAGCAGGAGACACTGCTGCACTATAAGTCTGTACAGGAGCTGACACTGAGGACAGGGTAATGGTAAAGAGCAGGAGACACTGCTGTACTATAAGTCTATACAGGAGCTGACACTGAGGACAGGACAATGCTAAAGAGCAGGAGACACTGCTGCACTATAAGTCTATACAGGAGCTGACACTGAGGACAGGGTAATGGTAAAGAGCAGGAGACACTGCTGCACTAAAAGTCTATACAGGAGCTGACACTAAGGACAGGGTAATGCTAAAGAGCAGTTGACACTGCTGCACTATAAGTCTATACAGGAGCTGACACTGAGGACAGGGTAATGGTAAAGAGCAGGAGACACTGCTGCACTATAAGTCTATACAGGAGCTGACACTGAGGACAGGGTAATGGTAAAGAGCAGGAGACACTGCTGCACTATAAGTCTATACAGGAGCTGACACTGAGGACAGGACAAAGGTAAAGAGCAGGAGACACTGCTGCACTATAAGTCTATACAGGAGCTGACACTGAGGACAGGGTAATGCTAAAGAGCAGGAGACACTGCTGCACTATAAGTCTGTACAGGAGCTGACACTGAGGACAGGGTAATGGTAAAGAGCAGGAGACACTGCTGCACTATAAGTCTGTACAGGAGCTGACACTGAGGACAGGGTAATGGTAAAGAGCAGGAGACACTGCTGTACTATAAGTCTATACAGGAGCTGACACTGAGGACAGGGTAATGGTAAAGAGCAGGAGACACTGCTGCACTATAAGTCTGTACAGGAGCTGACACTGAGGACAGGGTAATGGTAAAGAGCAGGAGACACTGCTGTACTATAAGTCTATACAGGAGCTGACACTGAGGACAGGACAATGCTAAAGAGCAGGAGACACTGCTGCACTATAAGTCTATACAGGAGCTGACACTGAGGACAGGACAAAGGTAAAGAGCAGGAGACACTGCTGCACTATAAGTCTATACAGGAGCTGACACTGAGGACAGGGTAATGCTAAAGAGCAGGAGACACTGCTGCACTATAAGTCTGTACAGGAGCTGACACTGAGGACAGGGTAATGGTAAAGAGCAGGAGACACTGCTGCACTATAAGTCTGTACAGGAGCTGACACTGAGGACAGGGTAATGGTAAAGAGCAGGAGACACTGCTGTACTATAAGTCTGTACAGGAGCTGACACTGAGGACAGGGTAATGGTAAAGAGCAGGAGACACTGCTGCACTATAAGTCTATACAGGAGCTGACACTAAGGACAGGGTAATGCTAAAGAGCAGGAGACACTGCTGCACTATAAGTCTATACAGGAGCTGACACTAAGGACAGGGTAATGCTAAAGAGCAGGAGACACTGCTGCACTATAAGTCTATACAGGAGCTGACACTAAGGACAGGGTAATGCTAAAGAGCAGTAGACACTGCTGCACTATAAGTCTATACAGGAGCTGACACTAGGGACAGGGTAATGCTAAAGAGCAGGAGACACTGCTGTACTATAAGTCTATACAGGAGCTGACACTGAGGACAGGGTAATGGTAAAGAGCAGGAGACACTGCTGTACTATAAGTCTATACAGGAGCTGACACTGAGGACAGGGTAATGGTAAAGAGCAGGAGACACTGCTGCACTAAAAGTCTATACAGGAGCTGACACTAAGGACAGGGTAATGCTAAAGAGCAGTTGACACTGCTGCACTATAAGTCTATACAGGAGCTGACACTGAGGACAGGGTAATGGTAAAGAGCAGGAGACACTGCTGCACTATAAGTCTATACAGGAGCTGACACTGAGGACAGGGTAATGGTAAAGAGCAGGAGACACTGCTGCACTATAAGTCTATACAGGAGCTGACACTGAGGACAGGACAAAGGTAAAGAGCAGGAGACACTGCTGCACTATAAGTCTATACAGGAGCTGACACTGAGGACAGGGTAATGCTAAAGAGCAGGAGACACTGCTGCACTATAAGTCTATACAGGAGCTGACACTAAGGACAGGGTAATGCTAAAGAGCAGGAGACACTGCTGCACTATAAGTCTGTACAGGAGCTGACACTGAGGACAGGGTAATGGTAAAGAGCAGGAGACACTGCTGCACTATAAGTCTATACAGGAGCTGACACTGAGGACAGGGTAATGGTAAAGAGCAGGAGACACTGCTGCACTAAAAGTCTATACAGGAGTTGACACTAAGGACAGGGTAATGCTAAAGAGCAGGAGACACTGCTGCACTATAAGTCTATACAGGAGCTGACACTAAGGACAGGGTAATGCTAAAGAGCAGGAGACACTGCTGCACTATAAGTCTGTACAGGAGCTGACACTGAGGACAGGGTAATGGTAAAGAGCAGGAGACACTGCTGCACTATAAGTCTATACAGGAGCTGACACTGAGGACAGGGTAATGGTAAAGAGCAGGAGACACTGCTGTACTATAAGTCTGTACAGGAGCTGACACTGAGGACAGGGTAATGGTAAAGAGCAGGAGACACTGCTGTACTATAAGTCTATACAGGAGCTGACACTGAGGACAGGGTAATGGTAAAGAGCAGGAGACACTGCTGCACTAAAAGTCTATACAGGAGTTGACACTAAGGACAGGGTAATGCTAAAGAGCAGGAGACACTGCTGCACTATAAGTCTATACAGGAGCTGACACTGAGGACAGGGTAATGGTAAAGAGCAGGAGACACTGCTGCACTATAAGTCTGTACAGGAGCTGACACTGAGGACAGGGTAATGGTAAAGAGCAGGAGACACTGCTGCACTATAAGTCTATACAGGAGCTGACACTGAGGACAGGGTAATGGTAAAGAGCAGGAGACACTGCTGCACTATAAGTCTATACAGGAGCTGACACTGAGGACAGGGTAATGGTAAAGAGCAGGAGACACTGCTGCACTATAAGTCTGTACAGGAGCTGACACTGAGGACAGGGTAATGGTAAAGAGCAGGAGACACTGCTGCACTATAAGTCTATACAGGAGCTGACACTGAGGACAGGGTAATGGTAAACAGCAGGAGACACTGCTGCACTATAAGTCTGTACAGGAGCTGACACTGAGGACAGGGTAATGGTAAAGAGCAGGAGACACTGCTGCACTATAAGTCTGTACAGGAGCTGACACTGAGGACAGGACAATGGTAAAGAGCAGGAGACACTGCTGCACTATAAGTCTGTACAGGAGCTGACACTGAGGACAGGGTAATGGTAAAGAGCAGGAGACACTGCTGTACTATAAGTCTATACAGGAGCTGACACTGAGGACAGGACAATGCTAAAGAGCAGGAGACACTGCTGCACTATAAGTCTATACAGGAGCTGACACTGAGGACAGGGTAATGCTAAAGAGCAGAAGACACTGCTGCACTATAAGTCTATACAGGAGCTGACACTAAGGACAGGGTAATGCTAAAGAGCAGGAGACACTGCTGCACTATAAGTCTATACAGGAGCTGACACTAAGGACAGGGTAATGCTAAAGAGCAGGAGACACTGCTGCACTATAAGTCTATACAGGAGCTGACACTAAGGACAGGGTAATGCTAAAGAGCAGGAGACACTGCTGTACTATAAGTCTATACAGGAGCTGACACTGAGGACAGGGTAATGGTAAAGAGCAGGAGACACTGCTGTACTATAAGTCTATACAGGAGCTGACACTGAGGACAGGGTAATGGTAAAGAGCAGGAGACACTGCTGCACTAAAAGTCTATACAGGAGCTGACACTAAGGACAGGGTAATGCTAAAGAGCAGTTGACACTGCTGCACTATAAGTCTATACAGGAGCTGACACTGAGGACAGGGTAATGGTAAAGAGCAGTAGACACTGCTGCACTATAAGTCTATACAGGAGCTGACACTGAGGACAGGGTAATGGTAAAGAGCAGGAGACACTGCTGCACTATAAGTCTATACAGGAGCTGACACTGAGGACAGGACAAAGGTAAAGAGCAGGAGACACTGCTGCACTATAAGTCTATACAGGAGCTGACACTGAGGACAGGGTAATGCTAAAGAGCAGGAGACACTGCTGCACTATAAGTCTATACAGGAGCTGACACTGAGGATAGGGTAATGCTAAAGAGCAGGAGACACTGCTGCACTATAAGTCTGTACAGGAGCTGACACTGAGGACAGGGTAATGGTAAAGAGCAGGAGACACTGCTGTACTATAAGTCTATACAGGAGCTGACACTGAGGACAGGGTAATGGTAAAGAGCAGGAGACACTGCTGCACTAAAAGTCTATACAGGAGTTGACACTAAGGACAGGGTAATGCTAAAGAGCAGGAGACACTGCTGCACTATAAGTCTATACAGGAGCTGACACTGAGGACAGGGTAATGGTAAAGAGCAGGAGACACTGCTGCACTATAAGTCTATACAGGAGCTGACACTGAGGACAGGGTAATGGTAAAGAGCAGGAGACACTGCTGCACTATAAGTCTATACAGGAGCTGACACTGAGGACAGGGTAATGGTAAAGAGCAGGAGACACTGCTGCACTATAAGTCTGTACAGGAGCTGACACTGAGGACAGGGTAATGGTAAAGAGCAGGAGACACTGCTGCACTATAAGTCTATACAGGAGCTGACACTGAGGACAGGGTAATGGTAAACAGCAGGAGACACTGCTGCACTATAAGTCTGTACAGGAGCTGACACTGAGGACAGGGTAATGGTAAAGAGCAGGAGACACTGCTGCACTATAAGTCTGTACAGGAGCTGACACTGAGGACAGGGTAATGGTAAAGAGCTGGAGACACTGCTGCACTATAAGTCTATACAGGAGCTGGCACTGAGGACAGGGTAATGGTAAAGAGCAGGAGACACTGCTGCACTATAAGTCTATACAGGAGCTGACACTGAGGACAGGACAATGGTAAAGAGCTGGAGACACTGCTGCACTATAAGTCTGTACAGGAGCTGACACTGAGGACAGGACAATGGTAAAGAGCAGGAGACACTGCTGCACTATAAGTCTGTACAGGAGCTGACACTGAGGACAGGGTAATGGTAAAGAGCAGGAGACACTGCTGTACTATAAGTCTATACAGGAGCTGACACTGCGGACAGGACAATGGTAAAGAGAAGGAGACACTGCTGCACTATAAGTCTATACAGGAGCTGACACTGAGGACAGGGTAATGCTAAAGGGCAGGAGACACTGCTGCACTATAAATCTGTACAGGAGCTGACACTGAGGACAGGGTAATGGTAAAGAGCTGGAGACACTGCTGCACTATAAGTCTATACAGGAGCTGACACTGAGGACAGGGTAATGCTAAAGGGCAGGAGACATTGCTGCACTATAAGTCTATACAGGAGCTGACACTGAGGACAGGGTAATGGTAACGAGCAGGAGACACTGCTGCACTATAAGTCTGTATAGGAGCTGACACTGAGGACAGGGTAATGGTAAAGAGCAGGAGACACTGCTGCACTATAAGTCTATACAGGAGCTGACACTGAGGACAGGGTAATGGTAAAGAGCAGGAGACACTGCTGCACTATAAGTCTATACAGGAGCTGACACTGAGGACAGGGTAATGGTAAAGAGCAGGAGACACTGCTGCACTATAAGTCTGTACAGGAGCTGACACTGAGGACAGGGTAATGGTAAAGAGCAGGAGAGACTGCTGCACTATAAGTCTATACAGGAGCTGACACTGAGGACAGGGTAATGGTAAAGAGCAGGAGACACTGCTGCACTATAAGTCTATACAGGAGCTGACACTGAGGACAGGGTAATGGTAAAGAGCAGGAGACACTGCTGCACTATAAGTCTATACAGGAGCTGACACTGAGGACAGGGTAATGGTAAAGAGAAGGAGACACTGCTGCACTATAAGTCTGTACAGGAGCTGACACTGAGGACAGGGTAATGGTAAAGAGCAGGAGACACTGCTGCACTATAAGTCTATACAGGAGCTGACACTGAGGACAGGGTAATGGTAAAGAGAAGGAGACACTGCTGCACTATAAGTCTGTACAGAAGCTGACACTGAGGACAGGGTAATGGTAAAGAGCAGGAGACACTGCTGCACTATAAGTCTATACAGGAGCTGACACTGAGGACAGGGTAATGGTAAAGAGCAGGAGACACTGCTGCACTATAAGTCTATACAGGAGCTGACACTGAGGACAGGGTAATGGTAAAGAGCAGAAGACACTGCTGCACTATAAGTCTATACAGGAGCTGACACTGAGGACAGGGTAATGGTAAAGAGCCGGAGACACTGCTGCACTATAAGTCTATACAGCAGCTGACACTGAGGACAGGGTAATGGTAAAGAGCAGGAGACACTGCTGCACTATAAGTCTGTACAGGAGCTGACACTGAGGACAGGGTAATGGTAAAGAGCAGGAGACACTGCTGCACTATAAGTCTATACAGGAGCTGACACTGAGGACAGGGTAATGGTAAAGAGCAGGAGACACTGCTGTACTATAAGTCTATACAGGAGCTGACACTGAGGACAGGGTAATGGTAAAGAGCAGGAGACACTGCTGCACTATAAGTCTGTACAGGAGCTGACACTGAGGACAGGGTAATGGTAAAGAGCAGGAGACACTGCTGCACTATAAGTCTATACAGGAACTGACACTGAGGACAGGGTAATGGTAAAGAGCAGGAGACACTGCTGTACTATAAGTCTGTATAGGAGCTGACACTGAGGACAGGGTAATGGTAAAGAGCAGGAGACACTGCTGCACTATAAGTCTATACAGGAGCTGACACTGAGGACAGGGTAATGGTAAAGAGCAGGAGACACTGCTGCACTATAAGTCTGTACAGGAGCTGACACTGAGGACAGGACAATGGTAAAGAGGAGGAGACACTGCTGTACTATAAGTCTGTACAGGAGCTGACACTGAGGACAGGGTAATGGTAAAGAGCAGGAGACACTGCTGCACTATAAGTCTATACAGGAGCTGACACTGAGGACAGGGTAATGGTAAAGAGCAGGAGACACTGCTGCACTATAAGTCTGTACAGGAGCTGACACTGAGGACAGGGTAATGGTAAAGAGCAAGAGACACTGCTGCACTATAAGTCTATACAGGAGCTGACACTGAGGACAGGGTAATGGTAAAGAGCAGGAGACACTGCTGCACTATAAGTATATACAGGAGCTGACACTGAGGACAGGGTAATGGTAAAGAGCAGGAGACACTGCTGCACTATAAGTCTATACAGGAGCTGACACTGAGGACAGGGTAATGGTAAAGATCAGGAGACACTGCTGTACTATAAGTCTGTACAGGAGCTGACACTGAGGACAGGGTAATGGTAAAGAGCAAGAGACACTGCTGCACTATAAGTCTATACAGGAGCTGACACTGAGGACAGGGTAATGGTAAAGATCAGGAGACACTGCTGTACTATAAGTCTATACAGGAGCTGACACTGAGGACAGGGTAATGGTAAAGAGCAAGAGACACTGCTGCACTATAAGTCTATACAGGAGCTGACACTGAGTACAGGGTAATGGTAAAGAGCAAGAGACACTGCTGCACTATAAGTCTATACAGGAGCTGACACTGAGTACAGGGTAATGGTAAAGAGCAGGAGACACTGCTGCACTATAAGTCTATACAGGAGCTGACACTGAGGACAGGGTAATCGTAAAGAGCAGGAGACACTGCTGCACTATAAGTCTATACAGGAGCTGACACTGAGGACAGGGTAATGGTAAAGAGCAGGAGACACTGCTGTACTATAAGTCTATACAGGAGCTGACACTGAGGACAGGGTAATGGTAAAGAGCAGGAGACACTGCTGCACTATAAGTCTATACAGGAGCTGACACTGAGGACAGGGTAATGGTAAAGAGCAGGAGACACTGCTGCACTATAAGTCTATACAGGAGCTGACACTGAGGACAGAGTAATGGTAAAGAGCAGGAGACACTGCTGCACTATAAGTCTATACAGGAGCTGACACTGAGGACAGGGTAATGGTAAAGAGCAGGAGACACTGCTGTACTATAAGTCTATACAGGAGCTGACACTGAGGACAGGGTAATGGTAAAGAGCAGGAGACACTGCTGCACTATAAGTCTATACAGGAGCTGACACTGAGGACAGGGTAATGGTAAAGAGCAGGAGACACTGCTGCACTATAAGTCTATACAGGAGCTGACACTGAGGACAGGACAATGGTAAAGAGCAGTAGACACTGCTGTACTATAAGTCTATACAGGAGCTGACACTGAGGACAGGGTAATGGTAAAGAGCAGGAGACACTGCTGCACTATAAGTCTATACAGGAGCTGACACTGAGGACAGAGTAATGGTAAAGAGCAGGAGACACTGCTGCACTATAAGTCTATACAGGAGCTGACACTGAGGACAGGACAATGATAAAGAGCAGGAGACACTGCTGCACTATAAGTCTATACAGGAGCTGACACTGAGGACAGGGTAATGGTAAAGAGCAGGAGACACTGCTGCACTATAAGTCTATACAGGAGCTGACACTGAGGACAGGACAATGCTAAAGAGGAGGAGACACTGCTGTACTATAAGTCTATACAGGAGCTGACACTGAGGACAGGGTAATGGTAAAGAGCAGGAGACACTGCTGCACTATAAGTCTATACAGGAGCTGACACTGAGGACAGAGTAATGGTAAAGAGCAGGAGACACTGCTGCACTATAAGTCTATACAGGAGCTGACACTGAGGACAGGACAATGCTAAAGAGGAGGAGACACTGCTGTACTATAAGTCTGTACAGGAGCTGACACTGAGGACAGGGTAATGGTAAAGAGCAGGAGACACTGCTGCACTATAAGTCTATACAGGAGCTGACACTGAGGACAGGGTAATGGTAAAGAGCAGGAGACACTGCTGCACTATAAGTCTGTACAGGAGCTGACACTGAGGACAGGGTAATGGTAAAGAGCAGGAGACACTGCTGCACTATAAGTCTATACAGGAGCTGACACTGAGGACAGGGTAATGGTAAAGAGCAGGAGACACTGCTGTACTATAAGTCTGTACAGGAGCTGACACTGAGGACAGGGTAATGGTAAAGAGCAGGAGACACTGCTGCACTATAAGTCTATACAGGAGCTGACACTGAGGACAGGGTAATGGTAAAGAGCAGGAGACACTGCTGCACTATAAGTCTATACAGGAGCTGACACTGAGGACAGGGTAATGGTAAAGAGCAGGAGACACTGCTGCACTATAAGTCTATACAGGAGCTGACACTGAGGACAGGGTAATGGTAAAGAGGAGGAGACACTGCTGCACTATAAGTCTATACAGGAGCTGACACTGAGGACAGGACAATGGTAAAGAGCAGGAGACACTGCTGTACTATAAGTCTGTACAGGAGCTGACACTGAGGACAGGGTAATGGTAAAGAGCAGGAGACACTCCTGCACTATAAGTCTATACAGGAGCTGACACTGAGGACAGGGTAATGGTAAAGAGCAGGAGACACTGCTGCACTATAAGTCTGTACAGGAGCTGACACTGAGGACAGGGTAATGGTAAAGAGAAGGAGACACTGCTGCACTATAAGTCTATACAGGAGCTGACACTGAGGACAGGGTAATGGTAAAGAGCAGGAGACACTGCTGCACTATAAGTCTGTACAGGAGCTGACACTGAGGACAGGGTAATGGTAAAGAGAAGGAGACACTGCTGCACTATAAGTCTATACAGGAGCTGACACTGAGGACAGGGTAATGGTAAAGAGCAGGAGACACTGCTGCACTATAAGTCTATACAGGAGCTGACACTGAGGACAGGGTAATGGTAAAGAGCAGGAGACACTGCTGCACTATAAGTCTATACAGGAGCTGACACTGAGGACAGGGTAATGGTAAAGAGCAGGAGACACTGCTGCACTATAAGTCTATACAGGAGCTGACACTGAGGACAGGGTAATGGTAAAGAGCAGGAGACACTGCTGCACTATAAGTCTGTACAGGAGCTGACACTGAGGACAGGGTAATGGTAAAGAGCAGGAGACACTGCTGCACTATAAGTCTATACAGGAGCTGACACTGAGGACAGGGTAATGGTAAAGAGCAGGAGACACTGCTGTACTATAAGTCTGTACAGGAGCTGACACTGAGGACAGGGTAATGGTAAAGAGCAGGAGACACTGCTGCACTATAAGTCTATACAGGAGCTGACACTGAGGACAGGGTAATGGTAAAGAGCAGGAGACACTGCTGCACTATAAGTCTATACAGGAGCTGACACTGAGGACAGGGTAATGGTAAAGAGCAGGAGACACTGCTGCACTATAAGTCTATACAGGAGCTGACACTGAGGACAGGGTAATGGTAAAGAGGAGGAGACACTGCTGCACTATAAGTCTATACAGGAGCTGACACTGAGGACAGGACAATGGTAAAGAGCAGGAGACACTGCTGTACTATAAGTCTGTACAGGAGCTGACACTGAGGACAGGGTAATGGTAAAGAGCAGGAGACACTCCTGCACTATAAGTCTATACAGGAGCTGACACTGAGGACAGGGTAATGGTAAAGAGCAGGAGACACTGCTGCACTATAAGTCTGTACAGGAGCTGACACTGAGGACAGGGTAATGGTAAAGAGAAGGAGACACTGCTGCACTATAAGTCTATACAGGAGCTGACACTGAGGACAGGGTAATGGTAAAGAGCAGGAGACACTGCTGTACTATAAGTCTGAACAGGAGCTGACACTGAGGACAGGGTAATGGTAAAGAGCAGGAGACACTGCTGTACTATAAGTCTATACAGGAGCTGACACTGAGGACAGGGTAATGGTAAAGAGCAGGAGACACTGCTGCACTATAAGTCTGTACAGGAGCTGACACTGAGGACAGGGTAATGGTAAAGAGCAGGAGACACTGCTGTACTATAAGTCTGTACAGGAGCTGACACTGAGGACAGGGTAATGGTAAAGAGCAGGAGACACTGCTGCGCTATAAGTCTATACAGGAGCTGACACTGAGGACAGGGTAATGGTAAAGAGCAGGAGACACTGCTGCACTATAAGTCTATACAGGAACTGACACTGAGGACAGGGTAATGGTAAAGAGCAGGAGACACTGCTGCACTATAAGTCTATACAGTAGCTGACACTGAGGACAGGGTAATGGTAAAGAGCAGGAGACACTGCTGCACTATAAGTCTATACAGGAGCTGACACTGAGGACAGGGTAATGGTAAAGAGCAGGAGACACTGCTGCGCTATAAGTCTATACAGGAGCTGACACTGAGGACAGGGTAATGGTAAAGAGCAGGAGACACTGCTGCACTATAAGTCTATACAGGAGCTGACACTGAGGACAGGGTAATGGTAAAGAGCAGGAGACACTGCTGCACTATAAGTCTATACAGGAGCTGACACTGAGGACAGGACAATGGTAAAGAGCAGAAGACACTGCTGCACTATAAGTCTATACAGGAGCTGACACTGAGGACAGGGTAATGGTAAAGAGCAGGAGACACTGCTGCACTCTAAGTCTATACAGGAGCTGACACTGAGGACAGGGTAATGGTAAAGAGCAGGAGACACTGCTGCACTATAAGTCTATACAGGAGCTGACACTGAGGACAGGGTAATGGTAAAGAGCAGGAGACACTGCTGTACTATAAGTCTATACAGGAGCTGACACTGAGGACAGGGTAATGGTAAAGAGCAGGAGACACTGCTGCACTATAAGTCTATACAGGAGCTGATACTGAGGACAGGGTAATGGTAAAGAGCAGGAGACACTGCTGTACTATAAGTCTATACAGGAGCTGACATTGAGGACAGGGCAATGCTAAAGAGCAGGAGACACTGCTGCACTATAAGTCTATACAGGAGCTGACACTGAGGACAGGGTAATGGTAAAGAGCAGGAGACACTGCTGTACTATAAGTCTATACAGGAGCTGACACTGAGGACAGGACAATGCTAAAGAGCAGGAAACACTGCTGCACTATATGTCTATACAGGAGCTGACACTGAGGACAGGGTAATGGTAAAGAGCAGGAGACACTGCTGTACTATAAGTCTGTACAGGAGCTGACCCTGAGGACAGGGTAATGGTAAAGAGCAGGAGACACTGCTGTACTATAAGTCTATACAGGAGCTGACACTGAGGACAGGGTAATGGTAAAGAGCAGGAGACACTGCTGTACTATAAGTCTGTACAGGAGCTGACACTGAGGACAGGGTAATGGTAAAGAGCAGGAGACACTGCTGCACTATAAGTCTGTACAGGAGCTGACACTGAGGACAGGGTAATGGTAAAGAGCAGGAGACACTGCTGCACTATAAGTCTATACAGGAGCTGACACTGAGCACAGGGTAATGGTAAAGAGCAGGAGACACTGTTGCACTATAAGTCTATACAGGAGCTGACACTGAGGACAGGGTAATGGTAAAGAGCAGGAGACACTGCTGCACTATAAGTCTATACAGGAGCTGACACTGAGGACAGGGTAATGGTAAAGAGCAGGAGACACTGCTGTACTATAAGTCTATACAGGAGCTGACACTGAGGACAGGGTAATGGTAAAGAGCAGGAGACACTGCTGTACTATAAGTCTATACAGGAGCTGACACTGAGGACAGGGTAATGGTAAAGAGCAGGAGACACTGCTGCACTATAAGTCTGTACAGGAGCTGACACTGAGGACAGGGTAATGGTAAAGAGCAGGAGACACTGCTGCACTATAAGTCTATACAGGAGCTGACACTGAGCACAGGGTAATGGTAAAGAGCAGGAGACACTGTTGCACTATAAGTCTATACAGGAGCTGACACTGAGGACAGGGTAATGGTAAAGAGCAGGAGACACTGCTGCACTATAAGTCTGTACAGGAGCTGACACTGAGGACAGGGTAATGGTAAAGAGCAGGAGACACTGCTGCACTATAAGTCTATACAGGAGCTGATACTGAGGACAGGGTAATGGTAAAGAGCAGGAGACACTGCTGCACTATAAGTCTATACAGGAGCTGACACTGAGGACAGGACAATGCTAAAGAGCAGGAAACACTGCTGCACTATAAGTCTATACAGGAGCTGACACTGAGGACAGGGTAATGGTAAAGAGCAGGAGACACTGCTGCACTATAAGTCTATACAGGAGCTGACACTGAGGACAGGGTAATGGTAAAGAGCAGGAGACACTGCTGCACTATAAGTCTATACAGGAGCTGACACTGAGGACAGGGTAATGGTAAAGAGCAGGAGACACTACTGCACTATAAGTCTGTACAGGAGCTGACACTGAGGACAGGACAATGCTAAAGAGCAGGAAACACTGCTGCACTATAAGTCTATACAGGAGCTGACACTGAGGACAGGGTAATGGTAAAGAGCAGGAGACACTGCTGCACTATAAGTCTATACAGGAGCTGACACTGAGGACAGGGTAATGGTAAAGAGCAGGAGACACTGCTGCACTATAAGTCTATACAGGAGCTGACACTGAGGACAGGGTAATGGTAAAGAGCAGGAGACACTGCTGCACTATAAGTGTGTACAGGAGCTGACACTGAGGACAGGGTAATGGTAAAGAGCAGGAGACACTGCTGCACTATAAGTCTGTACAGGAGCTGACACTGAGGACAGGGCAATGGTAAAGAGCAGGAGACACTGCTGCACTATAAGTCTATACAGGAGCTGAAAACTGAGGACAGGGCAATGGTAAAGAGCAGGAGACACTGCTGCACTATAAGTCTGTACAGGAGCTGACACTGAGGACAGGGCAATGGTAAAGAGCAGGAGACACTGCTGCACTATAAGTCTGTACAGGAGCTGACACTGAGGACAGGGCAATGGTAAAGAGCAGGAGACACTGCTGCACTATAAGTCTGTACAGGAGCTGACACTGAGGACAGGGCAATGGTAAAGAGTAGGAGACACTGCTGCACTATAAGTCTATACAGGAGCTGACACTGAGGACAGGGCAATGGTAAAGAGCAGGAGACACTGCTGCACTATAAGTCTGTACAGGAGCTGACACTGAGGACAGGGTAATGGTAAAGAGCAGGAGACACTGCTGCACTATAAGTCTATACAGGAGCTGAAAACTGAGGACAGGGCAATGGTAAAGAGCAGGAGACACTGCTGCACTATAAGTCTGTACAGGAGCTGACACTGAGGACAGGGTAATGGTAAAGAGCAGGAGACACTGCTGCACTATAAGTCTATACAGGAGCTGACACTGAGGACAGGACAATGGTAAAGAGCAGTAGACACTGCTGTACTATAAGTCTATACAGGAGCTGACACTGAGGACAAGGTAATGGTAAAGAGCAGGAGACACTGCTGCACTATAAGTCTATACAGGAGCTGACACTGAGGACAGGGTAATGGTAAAGAGCAGGAGACACTGCTGCACTATAAGTCTATACAGGAGCTGACACTGAGGACAGGACAATGATAAAGAGCAGGAGACACTGCTGCACTATAAGTCTATACAGGAGCTGACACTGAGGACAGGGTAATGGTAAAGAGCAGGAGACACTGCTGCACTATAAGTCTATACAGGAGCTGACACTGAGGATAGGACAATGCTAAAGAGGAGGAGACACTGCTGTACTATAAGTCTATACAGGAGCTGACACTGAGGACAGGGTAATGGTAAAGAGCAGGAGACACTGCTGCACTATAAGTCTATACAGGAGCTGACACTGAGGACAGAGTAATGGTAAAGAGCAGGAGACACTGCTGCACTATAAGTCTATACAGGAGCTGACACTGAGGACAGGACAATGCTAAAGAGGAGGAGACACTGCTGTACTATAAGTCTGTACAGGAGCTGACACTGAGGACAGGGTAATGGTAAAGAGCAGGAGACACTGCTGCACTATAAGTCTATACAGGAGCTGACACTGAGGACAGGGTAATGGTAAAGAGCAGGAGACACTGCTGCACTATAAGTCTATACAGGAGCTGACACTGAGGACAGGGTAATGGTAAAGAGCAGGAGACACTGCTGCACTATAAGTCTATACAGGAGCTGACACTGAGGACAGGGTAATGGTAAAGAGCAGGAGACACTGCTGCACTATAAGTCTATACAGGAGCTGACACTGAGGACAGGGTAATGGTAAAGAGCAGGAGACACTGCTGCACTATAAGTCTGTACAGGAGCTGACACTGAGGACAGGGTAATGGTAAAGAGCAGGAGACACTGCTGCACTATAAGTCTATACAGGAGCTGACACTGAGGACAGGGTAATGGTAAAGAGCAGGAGACACTGCTGTACTATAAGTCTGTACAGGAGCTGACACTGAGGACAGGGTAATGGTAAAGAGCAGGAGACACTGCTGCACTATAAGTCTATACAGGAGCTGACACTGAGGACAGGGTAATGGTAAAGAGCAGGAGACACTGCTGCACTATAAATCTATACAGGAGCTGACACTGAGGACAGGGTAATGGTAAAGAGCAGGAGACACTGCTGCACTATAAGTCTATACAGGAGCTGACACTGAGGACAGGGTAATGGTAAAGAGGAGGAGACACTGCTGCACTATAAGTCTATACAGGAGCTGACACTGAGGACAGGACAATGGTAAAGAGCAGGAGACACTGCTGTACTATAAGTCTGTACAGGAGCTGACACTGAGGACAGGGTAATGGTAAAGAGCAGGAGACACTCCTGCACTATAAGTCTATACAGGAGCTGACACTGAGGACAGGGTAATGGTAAAGAGCAGGAGACACTGCTGCACTATAAGTCTGTACAGGAGCTGACACTGAGGACAGGGTAATGGTAAAGAGAAGGAGACACTGCTGCACTATAAGTCTATACAGGAGCTGACACTGAGGACAGGGTAATGGTAAAGAGCAGGAGACACTGCTGTACTATAAGTCTGAACAGGAGCTGACACTGAGGACAGGGTAATGGTAAAGAGCAGGAGACACTGCTGTACTATAAGTCTATACAGGAGCTGACACTGAGGACAGGGTAATGGTAAAGAGCAGGAGACACTGCTGCACTATAAGTCTGTACAGGAGCTGACACTGAGGACAGGGTAATGGTAAAGAGCAGGAGACACTGCTGTACTATAAGTCTGTACAGGAGCTGACACTGAGGACAGGGTAATGGTAAAGAGCAGGAGACACTGCTGCGCTATAAGTCTATACAGGAGCTGACACTGAGGACAGGGTAATGGTAAAGAGCAGGAGACACTGCTGCACTATAAGTCTATACAGGAACTGACACTGAGGACAGGGTAATGGTAAAGAGCAGGAGACACTGCTGCACTATAAGTCTATACAGTAGCTGACACTGAGGACAGGGTAATGGTAAAGAGCAGGAGACACTGCTGCACTATAAGTCTATACAGGAGCTGACACTGAGGACAGGGTAATGGTAAAGAGCAGGAGACACTGCTGCGCTATAAGTCTATACAGGAGCTGACACTGAGGACAGGGTAATGGTAAAGAGCAGGAGACACTGCTGCACTATAAGTCTATACAGGAGCTGACACTGAGGACAGGGTAATGGTAAAGAGCAGGAGACACTGCTGCACTATAAGTCTATACAGGAGCTGACACTGAGGACAGGACAATGGTAAAGAGCAGAAGACACTGCTGCAATATAAGTCTATACAGGAGCTGACACTGAGGACAGGGTAATGGTAAAGAGCAGGAGACACTGCTGTACTATAAGTCTATACAGGAGCTGACACTGAGGACAGGGTAATGGTAAAGAGCAGGAGACACTGCTGTACTATAAGTCTATACAGGAGCTGACACTGAGGACAGGGTAATGGTAAAGAGCAGGAGACACTGCTGCACTCTAAGTCTATACAGGAGCTGACACTGAGGACAGGGTAATGGTAAAGAGCAGGAGACACTGCTGCACTATAAGTCTATACAGGAGCTGACACTGAGGACAGGGTAATGGTAAAGAGCAGGAGACACTGCTGTACTATAAGTCTATACAGGAGCTGACACTGAGGACAGGGTAATGGTAAAGAGCAGGAGACACTGCTGCACTATAAGTCTATACAGGAGCTGATACTGAGGACAGGGTAATGGTAAAGAGCAGGAGACACTGCTGTACTATAAGTCTATACAGGAGCTGACACTGAGGACAGGGCAATGCTAAAGAGCAGGAGACACTGCTGCACTATAAGTCTATACAGGAGCTGACACTGAGGACAGGGTAATGGTAAAGAGCAGGAGACACTGCTGTACTATAAGTCTATACAGGAGCTGACACTGAGGACAGGACAATGCTAAAGAGCAGGAAACACTGCTGCACTATATGTCTATACAGGAGCTGACACTGAAGACAGGGTAATGGTAAAGAGCAGGAGACACTGCTGTACTATAAGTTTATACAGGAGCTGACACTGAGGACAGGGCAATGCTAAAGAGCAGGAGACACTGCTGCACTATAAGTCTATACAGGAGCTGACACTGAGGACAGGGTAATGGTAAAGAGCAGGAGACACTGCTGTACTATAAGTCTGTACAGGAGCTGACCCTGAGGACAGGGTAATGGTAAAGAGCAGGAGACACTGCTGTACTATAAGTCTATACAGGAGCTGACACTGAGGACAGGGTAATGGTAAAGAGCAGGAGACACTGCTGTACTATAAGTCTGTACAGGAGCTGACACTGAGGACAGGGTAATGGTAAAGAGCAGGAGACACTGCTGCACTATAAGTCTGTACAGGAGCTGACACTGAGGACAGGGTAATGGTAAAGAGCAGGAGACACTGCTGCACTATAAGTCTATACAGGAGCTGACACTGAGCACAGGGTAATGGTAAAGAGCAGGAGACACTGTTGCACTATAAGTCTATACAGGAGCTGACACTGAGGACAGGGTAATGGTAAAGAGCAGGAGACACTGCTGCACTATAAGTCTATACAGGAGCTGACACTGAGGACAGGGTAATGGTAAAGAGCAGGAGACACTGCTGTACTATAAGTCTATACAGGAGCTGACACTGAGGACAGGGTAATGGTAAAGAGCAGGAGACACTGCTGTACTATAAGTCTGTACAGGAGCTGACACTGAGGACAGGGTAATGGTAAAGAGCAGGAGACACTGCTGCACTATAAGTCTGTACAGGAGCTGACACTGAGGACAGGGTAATGGTAAACAGCAGGAGACACTGCTGCACTATAAGTCTATACAGGAGCTGACACTGAGCACAGGGTAATGGTAAAGAGCAGGAGACACTGTTGCACTATAAGTCTATACAGGAGCTGACACTGAGGACAGGGTAATGGTAAAGAGCAGGAGACACTGCTGCACTATAAGTCTGTACAGGAGCTGACACTGAGGACAGGGTAATGGTAAAGAGCAGGAGACACTGCTGCACTATAAGTCTATACAGGAGCTGATACTGAGGACAGGGTAATGGTAAAGAGCAGGAGACACTGCTGCACTATAAGACTATACAGGAGCTGACACTGAGGACAGGACAATGCTAAAGAGCAGGAAACACTGCTGCACTATAAGTCTATACAGGAGCTGACACTGAGGACAGGGTAATGGTAAAGAGCAGGAGACACTGCTGCACTATAAGTCTATACAGGAGCTGACACTGAGGACAGGGTAATGGTAAAGAGCAGGAGACACTGCTGCACTATAAGTCTATACAGGAGCTGACACTGAGGACAGGGTAATGGTAAAGAGCAGGAGACACTACTGCACTATAAGTCTGTACAGGAGCTGACACTGAGGACAGGACAATGCTAAAGAGCAGGAAACACTGCTGCACTATAAGTCTATACAGGAGCTGACACTGAGGACAGGGTAATGGTAAAGAGCAGGAGACACTGCTGCACTATAAGTCTATACAGGAGCTGACACTGAGGACAGGGTAATGGTAAAGAGCAGGAGACACTGCTGCACTATAAGTCTATACAGGAGCTGACACTGAGGACAGGGTAATGGTAAAGAGCAGGAGACACTGCTGCACTATAAGTGTGTACAGGAGCTGACACTGAGGACAGGGTAATGGTAAAGAGCAGGAGACACTGCTGCACTATAAGTCTATACAGGAGCTGACACTGAGGACAGGGCAATGGTAAAGAGCAGGAGACACTGCTGCACTATAAGTCAGTACAGGAGCTGACACTGAGGACAGGGTAATGGTAAAGAGCAGGAGACACTGCTGCACTATAAGTCTATACAGGAGCTGAAAACTGAGGACAGGGCAATGGTAAAGAGCAGGAGACACTGCTGCACTATAAGTCTGTACAGGAGCTGACACTGAGGACAGGGTAATGGTAAAGAGCAGGAGACACTGCTGCACTATAAGTCTGTACAGGAGCTGACACTGAGGACAGGGTAATGGTAAAGAGCAGGAGACACTGCTGCACTATAAGTCTATACAGGAGCTGACACTGAGGACAGGGTAATGGTAAAGAGCAGGAGACACTGCTGTACTATAAGTCTATACAGGAGCTGACACTGAGGACAGGGTAATGGTAAAGAGCAGGAGACACTGCTGCACTATAAGTCTGTACAGGAGCTGACACTGAGGACAGGGTAATGGTAAAGAGCAGGAGACACTGCTGCACTATAAGTCTATACAGGAGCTGACACTGAGGACAGGGTAATGCTAAAGAGCAGGAGACACTGCTGCACTATAAGTCTGTACAGGAGCTGACACTGAGGACAGGGTAACGGTAAAGAGCAGGAGACACTGCTGCACTATAAGTCTGTACAGGAGCTGACACTGAGGACAGGAGAATGCTAAAGAGCAGGAGACACTGCTGCACTATAAGTCTATACAGGAGCTGACACTGAGGACAGGGTAATGGTAAAGAGCAGGAGACACTGCTGCACTATGAGTCTATACAGGAGCTGACACTGAGGACAGGGTAATGGTAAAGAGCAGGAGACACTGCTGCACTATAAGTCTGTACAGGAGCTGACACTGAGGACAGGGTAATGGTAAAGAGCAGGAGACACTGCTGCACTATAAGTCTATACAGGAGCTGACACTGAGGACAGGGTAATGGTAAAGAGCAGGAGACACTGCTGCACTATAAGTCTGTACAGGAGCTGACCCTGAGGACAGGGTAATGGTAAAGAGCAGGAGACACTGCTGCACTATAAGTCTGTACAGGAGCTGACACTGAGGACAGGGTAATGGTAAAGAGCAGGAGACACTGCTGCACTATAAGTCTATACAGGAGCTGACACTGAGGACAGGGCAATGGTAAAGAGCAGGAGACACTGCTGCACTATAAGTCTGTACAGGAGCTGAAACTGAGGACAGGGTAATGGTAAAGAGCAGGAGACACTGCTGCACTATAAGTCTATACAGGAGCTGACACTGAGGACAGGGTAATGGTAAAGAGCAGGAGACACTGCTGCACTATAAGTCTATACAGGAGCTGACACTGAGGACAGGACAATGGTAAAGAGCAGGAGACACTGCTGCACTATAAGCCTGTACAGGAGCTGACAATGAGGACAGGGTAATGGTAAAGAGCAGGAGACACTGCTGCACTATAAGCCTGTACAGTAGCTGACACTGAGGACAGGGTAATGGTAAAGAGCAGGAGACACTGCTGCACTATAAGTCTATACAGGAGCTGACACTGAGGACAGGGTAATGGTAAAGAGGAGGAGACACTGCTGCACTATAAGTCTGTACAGGAGCTGACACTGAGGACAGGGTAATGGTAAAGAGCAGGAGACACTGCTGCACTATAAGTCTGTACAGGAGCTGACCCTGAGGACAGGGTAATGGTAAAGCGCAGGAGACACTGCTGCACTATAAGTCTGTACAGTAGCTGACACTGAGGACAGGACAATGGTAAAGAGCAGGAGACACTGCTGCACTATAAGTCTGTACAGGAGCTGACACTGAGGACAGGACAATGGTAAAGAGCAGGAGACACTGCTGCACTATAAGTCTGTACAGGAGCTGACACTGAGGACAGGGTAATGGTAAAGCGCAGGAGACACTGCTGCACTATAAGTCTGTACAGGAGCTGACACTGAGGACAGGGTAATGGTAAAGAGCAGGAGACACTGCTGCACTATAAGTCTGTACAGGAGCTGACACTGAGGACAGGGTAATGGTAAAGAGCAGGAGACACTGCTGTACTATAAGTCTGTACAGGAGCTGACACTGAGGATAGGGTAATGGTAAAGAGCAGGAGACACTGCTGTACTATAAGTCTGTACAGGAGCTGACACTGAGGACAGGGTAACGGTAAAGAGCAGGAGACACTGCTGCACTATAAGTCTATACAGGAGCTGACACTGAGGACAGGGTAATGGTAAAGAGCAGGAGACACTGCTGCACTATAAGTCTATACAGGAGCTGACACTGAGGACAGGGTAATGGTAAAGAGCAGGAGACACTGCTGCACTATAAGTCTGTACAGTAGCTGACACTGAGGACAGGACAATGGTAAAGAGCAGGAGACACTGCTGCACTATAAGTCTGTACAGGAGCTGACACTGAGGACAGGACAATGGTAAAGAGCAGGAGACACTGCTGCACTATAAGTCTGTACAGGAGCTGACACTGAGGAAAGGGTAATGGTAAACAGCAGGAGACACTGCTGCACTATAAGTCTGTACAGGAGCTGACACTGAGGACAGGGTAATGGTAAAGAGCAGGAGACACTGCTGCACTATAAGTCTGTACAGGAGCTGACACTGAGGAAAGGGTAATGGTAAACAGCAGGAGACACTGCTGCACTATAAGTCTGTACAGGAGCTGACACTGAGGACAGGGTAATGGTAAAGCGCAGGAGACACTGCTGTACTATAAGTCTGTACAGGAGCTGACACTGAGGACAGGGTAATGGTAAAGAGCAGGAGACACTGCTGCACTATAAGTCTATACAGGAGCTGACACTGAGGACAGGGTAATGGTAAAGCGCAGGAGACACTGCTGCACTATAAGTCTGTACAGGAGCTGACACTGAGGACAGGGTAATGGTAAAGAGCAGGAGACACTGCTGCACTATAAGTCTGTACAGGAGCTGACACTGAGGACAGGGTAATGGTAAAGAGCAGGAGACACTGCTGCACTATAAGTCTATACAGGAGCTGACACTGAGAACAGGGTAATGGTAAAGAGCAGGAGACACTGCTGCACTATAAGTCTGTACAGGAGCTGACACTGAGGACAGGGTAATGGTAAAGAGCAGGATACACTGCTGCACTATAAGTCTATACAGGAGCTGACACTGAGGACAGGGTAATGGTAAAGAGCAGGAGACACTGCTGCACTATAAGTCTATACAGGAGCTGACACTGAGGACAGGGTAATGGTAAAGAGCAGGAGACACTGCTGCACTATAAGTCTATAAAGGAGCTGACACTGAGGACAGGGTAATGTAAAGAGCAGGAGACACTGCTGTACTATAAGTCTGTACAGGAGCTGACACTGAGGACAGGGTAACGGTAAAGAGCAGGAGACACTGCTGCACTATAAGTCTATACAGGAGCTGACACTGAGGACAGGGTAATGGTAAAGAGCAGGAGACACTGCTGTACTATAAGTCTATACAGGAGCTGACACTGAGGACAGGGTAATGGTAAAGAGCAGGAGACACTGCTGTACTATAAGTCTATACAGGAGCTGACACTGAGGACAGGGTAATGGTAAAGAGCAGGAGACACTGCTGTACTATAAGTCTATACAGGAGCTGACACTGAGGACAGGGTAATGGTAAAGAGCAGGAGACACTGCTGCACTATAAGTCTATACAGGAGCTGACACTGAGGAAAGGGTAATGGTAAAGAGCAGGAGACACTGCTGCACTATAAGTCTATAAAGGAGCTGACACTGAGGACAGGGTAATGGTAAAGAGCAGGAGACATTGCTGTACTATAAGTCTATACAGGAGCTGACACTGAGGACAGGGTAATGGTAAAGAGCAGGAGACACTGGAGCACTATAAGTCTGTACAGGAGCTGACACTGAGGACAGGGTAATGGTAAAGAGCAGGAGACACTGCTGCACTATAAGTCTGTACAGGAGCTGACACTGAGGACAGGGTAATGGTAAAGAGCGGGAGACACTGCTGCACTATAAGTCTATACAGGAGCTGACACTGAGGACAGGGTAATGGTAAAGAGCAGGAGACACTGGAGCACTATAAGTCTGTACAGGAGCTGACACTGAGGACAGGATAATGGTAAAGAGCGGGAGACACTGCTGCACTATAAGTCTATACAGGAGCTGACACTGAGGACAGGACAATGGTAAAGAGCTGGAGACACTGCTGCACTATAAGTCTATACAGGAGCTGACACTGAGGACAGGGTAATGGTAAAGAGCGGGAGACACTGCTGCACTATAAGTCTGTACAGGAGCTGACACTGAGGACAGGGTAATGGTAAAGAGCAGGATACACTGCTGCACTATAAGTCTGTACAGGAGCTGACACTGAGGACAGGACAATGGTAAAGAGCAGGAGACACTGCTGCACTATAAGTCTGTACAGGAGCTGACACTGAGGAACGGGTAATGGTAAAGAGCAGAAGACACTGCTGCACTATAAGTCTATACAGGAGCTGACACTGAGGACAGGACAATGGTAAAGAGCAGGAGACACTGCTGCACTATAAGTCTATACAGGAGCTGACACTGAGGACAGGGTAATGGTAAAGAGCAGGAGACACTGCTGCACTATAAGTCTGTACAGGAGCTGACACTGAGGACAGGGTAATGGTAAAGAGCAGGAGACACTGCTGCACTATAAGTCTATACAGGAGCTGACACTGAGGACAGGGTAATGGTAAAGAGCAGGAGACACTGCTGTACTATAAGTCTATACAGGAGCTGACACTGAGGACAGGGTAATGGTAAAGAGCAGGAGACACTGCTGCACTATAAGTGTGTACAGGAGCTGACACTGAGGACCGGGTAATGGTAAAGAGCAGGATACACTGCTGCACTATAAGTCTGTACAGGAGCTGACACTGAGGACAGGGTAATGGTAAAGAGCAGGAGACACTGCTGCACTATAAGTCTATACAGGAGCTGACACTGAGGAACGGGTAATGGTAAAGAGCAGAAGACACTGCTGCACTATAAGTCTATACAGGAGCTGACACTGAGGACAGGACAATGATAAAGAGGAGGAGACACTGCTGCACTATAAGTCTGTACAGGAGCTGACACTGAGGACAGGGTAATGGTAAAGAGCAGGAGACACTGCTACACTATAAGTCTATACAGGAGCTGACACTGAGGACCGGGTAATGGTAAAGAGCAGGAGACACTGCTGCACTATAAGTCTATACAGGAGCTGACACTGAGGACAGGGTAATGGTAAAGAGCAGGAGACACTGCTGCACTATAAGTCTATACAGGAGCTGACACTGAGGACAGGGTAATGATAAAGAGCAGGAGACACTGCTGCACTATAAGTCTATACAGGAGCTGACACTGAGGACAGGGTAATGGTAAAGAGCAGGAGACACTGCTGCACTATAAGTCTATACAGGAGCTGACACTGAGGACAGGGTAATGATAAAGAGCAGGAGACACTGCTGCACTATAAGTCTATACAGGAGCTGACACTGAGGACAGGGTAATGGTAAAGAGCAGGAGACACTGCTGTACTATAAGTCTATACAGGAGCTGACACTGAGGACAGGGTAATGGTAAAGAGCAGGAGACACTGCTGCACTATAAGTCTATACAGGAGCTGACACTGAGGACAGGGTAATGGTAAAGAGCAGGAGACACTGCTGCACTATAAGTCTGTACAGGAGCTGACACTGAGGACAGGGTAATGGGAAAGAGCAGGAGACACTGCTGTACTATAAGTCTGTACAGGAGCTGACACTGAGGACAGGGTAATGGTAAAGAGCAGGAGACACTGCTGTACTATAAGTCTATACAGGAGCTGACACTGAGGACAGGGTAATGGTAAAGAGCAGGAGACACTGCTGCACTATAAGTCTATACAGGAGCTGACACTGAGGACAGGGTAATGATAAAGAGCAGGAGACACTGCTGCACTATAAGTCTATACAGGAGCTGACACTGAGGACAGGACAATGGTAAAGAGCAGGAGACACTGCTGCACTATAAGTCTGTACAGGAGCTGACACTGAGGACAGGGTAATGGTAAAGAGCAGGAGACACTGCTGCACTATAAGTCTATACAGGAGCTGACACTGAGGACAGGGTAATGGTAAAGAGCAGGAGACACTGCTGTACTATAAGTCTGTACAGGAGCTGACACTGAGGACAGGGTAATGGTAAAGAGTAGGAGACACTGCTGTACTATAAGTCTATACAGGAGCTGACACTGAGGACAGGGTAATGGTAAAGAGCAGGAGACACTGCTGTACTATAAGTCTGTACAGGAGCTGACACTGAGGACAGGACAATGATAAAGAGGAGGAGACACTGCTGCACTATAAGTCTGTACAGGAGCTGACACTGAGGACAGGGTAATGATAAAGAGGAGGAGACACTGCTGCACTATAAGTCTGTACAGGAGCTGACACTGAGGACAGGACAATGATAAAGAGGAGGAGACACTGCTGCACTATAAGTCTATACAGGAGCTGACACTGAGGACAGGGTTATGATAAAGAGCAGGAGACACTGCTGTTCTATAAGTCTGTACAGGAGCTGACGCTGAGGACAGGGTAATGGTAAAGAGCAGGAGACACTGCTGCACTATAAGTCTGTACAGGAGCTGACACTGAGGACAGGGTAATGGTAAAGAGCAGGAGACACTGCTGTACTATAAGTCTATACAGGAGCTGACACTGAGGACAGGACAATGATAAAGAGCAGGAGACACTGCTGTACTAAAAGTCTGTACAGGAGCTGACACTGAGGACAGGGTAATGGTAAAGAGCAGGAGACACTGCTGCACTATAAGTCTATACAGGAGCTGACACTGAGGACAGGACAATGATAAAGAGGAGGAGACACTGCTGCACTATAAGTCTATACAGGAGCTGACACTGAGGACAGGGTAATGATAAAGAGCAGGAGACACTGCTGTTCTATAAGTCTGTACAGGAGCTTACGCTGAGGACAGGGTAATGGTAAAGAGCAGGAGACACTGCTGCACTATAAGTCTGTACAGGAGCTGACACTGAGGACAGGGTAATGGTAAAGAGCAGTAGACACTGCTGTACTATAAGTCCATACAGGAGCTGACACTGAGGACAGGGTAATGGTAAAGAGCAGGAGACACTGCTGTACTATAAGTCTATACAGGAGCTGACACTGAGGACAGGGTAATGGTAAAGAGCAGGAGACACTGCTGCACTATAAGTCTGTACAGGAGCTGACACTGAGGACAGGACAAAGGTAAAGAGCAGGAGACACTGCTGTACTATAAGTCTGTACAGGAGCTGACACTGAGGACAGGGTAATGGTAAAGAGCAGGAGACACTGCTGCACTATAAGTCTGTACAGGAGCTGACACTGAGGACAGGGTAATGGTAAAGAGCAGGAGACACTGCTGCACTATAAGTCTATACAGGAGCTGACACTGAGGACAGGGTAATGGTAAAGAGCAGGAGACACTGCTGTACTATAAGTCTATACAGGAGCTGACACTGAGGACAGGGTAATGGTAAAGAGCAGGAGACACTGCTGCACTATAAGTCTATACAGGAGCTGACACTGAGGACAGGGTAATGGTAAAGAGCAGGAGACACTGCTGCACTATAAGTCTATACAGGTGCTGACACTGAGGAAAGGACAATGATAAAGAGCAGGAGACACTGCTGCACTATAAGTCTATACAGGTGCTGACTCTGAGGAAAGGACAATGATAAAGAGCAGGAGACACTGCTGCACTATAAGTCTATACAGGAGCTGACACTGAGGACAGGGTAATGGTAAAGAGCAGGAGACACTGCTGCACTATAAGTCTATACAGGAGCTGACACTGTGGACAGGGTAATGCTAAAGAGCAGGAGACACTGCTGCACTATAAGTCTGTACAGGAGCTGACACTGAGGACAGGGTAATGGTAAAGAGCAGGAGACACTGCTGTACTATAAGTCTGTACAGGAGCTGACACTGAGGACAGGGTAATGGTAAAGAGCAGGAGACACTGCTGCACTATAAGTCTATACAGGTGCTGACACTGAGGAAAGGACAATGATAAAGAGCAGGAGACACTGCTGCACTATAAGTCTATACAGGAGCTGACACTGAGGACAGGGTAATGGTAAAGAGCAGGAGACACTGCTGCACTATAAGTCTATACAGGAGCTGACACTGAGGACAGGGTAATGCTAAAGAGCAGGAGACACTGCTGTACTATAAGTCTATACAGGAGCTGACACTGAGGACAGGGTAATGGTAAAGAGCAGGAGACACTGCTGTACTATAAGTCTGTACAGGAGCTGACACTGAGGACAGGGTAATGGTAAAGAGCAGGAGACACTGCTGCACTATAAGTCTATACAGGTGCTGACACTGAGGAAAGGACAATGATAAAGAGCAGGAGACACTGCTGCACTATAAGTCTATACAGGAGCTGACACTGAGGAAAGGACAATGATAAAGAGCAGGAGACACTGCTGCACTATAAGTCTGTACAGGAGCTGACACTGAGGACAGGGTAATGGTAAAGAGCAGGAGACACTGCTGTACTATAAGTCTGTACAGGAGCTGACACTGAGGACAGGGTAATGGTAAAGAGCAGGAGACACTGCTGTACTATATGTCTGTACAGGAGCTGACACTGAGGATAGGGTAATGCTAAAGAGCAGGAGACACTGCTGCACTATAAGTCTACTCAGGAGCTGACACTGAGGACAGGGTAATGGTAAAGAGCAGGAGACACTGCTGCACTATAAGTCTATACAGGAGCTGACACTGAGGACAGGGTAATGGTAAAGAGCAGGAGACACTGCTGCACTATAAGTGTATACAGGAGCTGACACTGAGGACAGGGTAATGGTAAAGAGCAGGAGACACTGCTGCACTATAAGTCTATACAGGAGCTGACACTGAGGACAGGGTAATGGTAAAGAGCAGGAGACACTGCTGCACTATAAGTCTATACAGGAGCTGACACTGAGGACAGGGTAATGGTAAAGAGCAGGAGACACTGCTGCACTATAAGTCTATACAGGAGCTGACACTGAGGACAGGGTAATGGTAAAGAGCAGGAGACACTGCTGCACTATAAGTCTGAACAGGAGCTGACACTGAGGACCGGGTAATGGTAAAGAGCAGGAGACACTGCTGCACTATAAGTCTGTACAGGAGCTGACACTGAGGACAGGGTAATGGTAAAGAGCAGGAGACACTGCTGCACTATAAGTCTGTACAGGAGCTGACACTGAGGACAGGGTAATGGTAAAGAGCAGGAGACACTGCTGCACTATAAGTCTGAACAGGAGCTGACACTGAGGACCGGGTAATGGTAAAGAGCAGGAGACACTGCTGCACTATAAGTCTGTACAGGAGCTGAAACTGAGGACAGGGTAATGGTAAAGAGCAGGAGACACTGCTGTACTATAAGTCTATACAGGAGCTGACACTGAGGACAGGGTAATGGTAAAGAGCAGGAGACACTGCTGCACTATAAGTCTGTACAGGAGCTGACACTGAGGACAGGGTAATGGTAAAGAGCAGGAGACACTGCTGTACTATAAGTCTATACAGGAGCTGACACTGAGGACAGGGTAATGGTAAAGAGCAGGAGACACTGCTGTACTATAAGTCTATACAGGAGCTGACACTGAGGACAGGGTAATGGTAAAGAGCAGGAGACACTGCTGCACTATAAGTCTGTACAGGAGCTGACACTGAGGACAGGGTAATGGTAAAGAGCAGGAGACACTGCTGTACTATAAGTCTATACAGGAGCTGACACTGAGGACAGGGTAATGGTAAAGAGCAGGAGACACTGCTGCACTATAAGTCTATACAGGAGCTGACACTGAGGACAGGGTAATGGTAAAGAGCAGGAGACACTGCTGCACTATAAGTCTGTACAGGAGCTGACACTGAGGACAGAGTAATGGTAAAGAGCAGGAGACACTGCTGCACTATAAGTCTGTACAGGAGCTGACACTGAGGACAGGGTAATGGTAAAGAGCAGGAGACACTGCTGTACTATAAGTCTATACAGGAGCTGACACTGAGGACAGGGTAATGGTAAAGAGCAGGAGACACTGCTGCACTACAAGTCTATACATGAGCTGACACTGAAGACAGGACAATGCTAAAGAGCAGGAGACACTGCTGCACTATAAGTCTGTACAGGAGCTGACACTGAGGACAGGGTAATGGTAAAGAGCAGGAGACACTGCTGCACTATAAGTCTATACAGGAGCTGACACTGAGGACAGGGTAATGGTAAAGAGCAGGAGACACTGCTGTACTATAAGTCTATACAGGAGCTGACACTGAGGACAGGGTAATGGTAAAGAGCAGGAGACACTGCTGCACTATAAGTCTATACAGGAGCTGACACTGAGGACAGGACAATGGTAAAGAGCAGGAGACACTGCTGCACTATAAGTCTATACAGGAGCTGACACTGAGGACAGGGTAATGGTAAAGAGCAGGAGACACTGCTGCACTATAAGTCTATACAGGAGCTGACACTGAGGACAGGGTAATGGTAAAGAGCAGGAGACACTGCTGCACTATAAGTCTATACAGGAGCTGACACTGAGGACAGGGTAATGGTAAAGAGCAAGAGACACTGCTGCACTATAAGTCTATACAGGAGCTGACACTGAGGACAGGGTAATGGTAAAGAGCAGGAGACACTGCTGCACTATAAGTCTGTACAGGAGCTGACACTGAGGACAGGGTAATGCTAAAGAGCAGGAGACACTGCTGCACTATAAGTCTATACAGGAGATGACACTGAGGACAGGGTAATGGTAAAGAGCAGTAGACACTGCTGCACTATAAGTCTATACAGGAGCTGACACTGAGGACAGGGTAATGGTAAAGAGCAGGAGACACTGCTGTACTATAAGTCTATACAGAAGCTGACACTGAGGACAGGGTAATGGTAAAGAGCAGGAGACACTGCTGCACTATAAGTCTATACAGGAGCTGACACTGAGGACAGGGTAATGGTAAAGAGCAGGAGACACTGCTGTACTATAAGTCTATACAGGAGCTGACACTGAGGACAGGGTAATGGTAAAGAGCAGGAGACACTGCTGCACTATAAGTCTGTACAGGAGCTGACACTGAGGACAGGACAATGGTAAAGAGCAGGAGACACTGCTGTACTATAAGTCTATACAGGAGCTGACACTGAGGACAGGGTAATGGTAAAGAGCAGGAGACACTGCTGCACTATAAGTCTATACAGGAGCTGACACTGAGGACAGGGTAATGGTAAAGAGCAGGAGACACTGCTGTACTATAAGTCTATACAGGAGCTGACACTGAGGACAGGGTAATGGTAAAGAGCAGGAGACACTGCTGCACTATAAGTCTACTCAGGAGCTGACACTGAGGACAGGGTAATGGTAAAGAGCAGGAGACACTGCTGCACTATAAGTCTATACAGGAGCTGACACTGAGGACAGGGTAATGGTAAAGAGCAGGAGAAACTGCTGCACTATAAGTCTGAACAGGAGCTGACACTGAGGACCGGGTAATGGTAAAGAGCAGGAGACACTGCTGCACTATAAGTCTGTACAGGAGCTGACACTGAGGACAGGGTAATGGTAAAGAGCAGGAGACACTGCTGCACTATAAGTCTGTACAGGAGCTGACACTGAGGACAGGGTAATGGTAAAGAGCAGGAGACACTGCTGCACTATAAGTCTGAACAGGAGCTGACACTGAGGACCGGGTAATGGTAAAGAGCAGGAGACACTGCTGTACTATAAGTCTATACAGGAGCTGACACTGAGGACAGGGTAATGGTAAAGAGCAGGAGACACTGCTGCACTATAAGTCTGTACAGGAGCTGACACTGAGGACAGGGTAATGGTAAAGAGCAGGAGACACTGCTGTACTATAAGTCTATACAGGAGGTGACACTGAGGACAGGGTAATGGTAAAGAGCAGGAGACACTGCTGCACTATAAGTCTGTACAGGAGCTGACACTGAGGACAGAGTAATGGTAAAGAGCAGGAGACACTGCTGCACTATAAGTCTGTACAGGAGCTGACACTGAGGACAGGGTAATGGTAAAGAGCAGGAGACACTGCTGTACTATGAGTCTATACAGGAGCTGACACTGAGGACAGGGTAATGGTAAAGAGCAGGAGACACTGCTGCACTATAAGTCTATACAGGAGCTGACACTGAGGACAGGGTAATGGTAAAGAGCAGGAGACACTGCTGCACTATAAGTCTGTACAGGAGCTGACACTGAGGACAGAGTAATGGTAAAGAGCAGGAGACACTGCTGCACTATAAGTCTGTACAGGAGCTGACACTGAGGACAGGGTAATGGTAAAGAGGAGGAGACACTGCTGCACTATAAGTCTATACAGGAGCTGACACTGAGGACAGGGTAATGGTAAAGAGCAGGAGACACTGCTGCACTATAAGTCTATACAGGAGCTGACACTGAGGACAGGGTAATGGTAAAGAGCAGGAGACACTGCTGCACTATAAGTCTATACAGGAGCTGACACTGAGGACAGGGTAATGGTAAAGAGCAGGAGACACTGCTGCACTATAAGTCTATACAGGAGCTGACACTGAGGACAGGGTAATGGTAAAGAGCAGGAGACACTGCTGCACTATAAGTCTATACAGGAGCTGACACTGAGGACAGGGTAATGGTAAAGAGCAGGAGACACTGCTGCACTATAAGTCTGTACAGGAGCTGACACTGAGGACAGGACAATGGTAAAGAGCAGGAGACACTGCTGCACTATAAGTCTGTACAGGAGCTGACACTGAGGACAGGGTAATGGTAAAGAGCAGGAGACACTGCTGCACTATAAGTCTGTACAGGAGCTGACACTGAGGACAGGGTAATGGTAAAGAGCAGGAGACACTGCTGCACTATAAGTCTGTACAGGAGCTGACACTGAGGACAGGACAATGGTAAAGAGCAGGAGACACTGCTGTACTATAAGTCTGTACAGGAGCTGACACTGAGGACAGGGTAATGGTAAAGAGCAGGAGACACTGCTGCACTATAAGTCTGTACAGGAGCTGACACTGAGGACAGGGTAATGGTAAAGAGCAGGAGACACTGCTGCACTATAAGTCTATACAGGTGCTGACACTGAGGAAAGGACAATGATAAAGAGCAGGAGACACTGCTGCACTATAAGTCTATACAGGAGCTGACACTGAGGACAGGGTAATGGTAAAGAGCAGGAGACACTGCTGTACTATAAGTCTATACAGGAGCTGACGCTGTGGACAGGGTAATGCTAAAGAGCAGGAGACACTGCTGCACTATAAGTCTATACAGGAGCTGACACTGTGGACAGGGTAATGGTAAAGAGCAGGAGACACTGCTGCACTATAAGTCTATACAGGAGCTGACACTGAGGACAGGGTAATGGTAAAGAGCAGGAGACACTGCTGTACTATAAGTCTATACAGGAGCTGACACTGTGGACAGGGTAATGGTAAAGAGCAGGAGACACTGCTGCACTATAAGTCTATACAGGAGCTGACACTGAGGACAGGGTAATGCTAAAGAGCAGGAGACACTGCTGCACTATAAGTCTGTACAGGAGCTGACACTGAGGACAGGGTAATGGTAAAGAGCAGGAGACACTGCTGTACTATAAGTCTATACAGGAGCTGACACTGAGGACAGGGTAATGGTAAAGAGCAGGAGACACTGCTGTACTATAAGTCTGTACAGGAGCTGACACTGAGGACAGGGTAATGGTAAAGAGCAGGAGACACTGCTGCACTATAAGTCTATACAGGAGCTGACACTGAGGACAGGGTAATGGTAAAGAGCAGGAGACACTGCTGCACTATAAGTCTATACAGGAGCTGACACTGAGGACAGGGTAATGGTAAAGAGCAGGAGACACTGCTGCACTATAAGTCTATACAGGAGCTGACACTGAGGACAGGGTAATGCTAAAGAGCAGGAGACACTGCTGTACTATATGTTAGAACCTTGCTGTTAGGTTTTTTTTCCTTTGCTGGTCACATGACCTTGTTGGCCTATTTAATCCTGCTCCGCCCTTCTGGCTTTGCTGGACTTCATTGTATATCTACTTTCTAGCTAGCCTGTGCTCTGTTAGTTTGCTTGGTTTACTGACCTCTATGTTCTTTATATTTTGTTTGTTCGTCTGTCTGCTACTATTTCTGTTAGGAGGTGTCCCATATTCCTCCCAGTCCTTAGTACTTGTAGGGATTCCCTCCCCACATCTATAGGTCTTCGTACAGACTAGATTAGGACTTTAGCAGGTCTGATCGCAGGATCAGGTCCCCTGTTACATCGTAGGGATTCAGCTGAGTCCTATAGTAGGGACAGATCTCCTCTCTTTCCTTAGCTTTGGTAGCAGAACATAACAGTAAGTCCAGCCAGCAAATTCTCTAAGGAAAGATTTTTCTGTTCCATCATGGTGTCGGTTCAGGATTTGGCTCATCGCCTGCAGGGACTCTCTCTGGAGGTGGCCGAGCTCCGTCAGCACGTGAGTAACTGTCCTGGAGCATATTTCTTGGAGCCTAAGGTATGTTTGCCGGATTTATTTTTTGGTGAACATCGAGAATTTTTTTCATTTAAAAATGCTTGCTTATTGTATTTTCGTTTGAGACCTAAGTCCTCTGGGGATGAATCCCAGCGCGTAGGGTTCATAATGTCACTTTTGCGCAAAGAGCCTCAGGAGTGGGCCTTTTCTTTGCAACCTAGTGATTCATGCTTCAGATCAGTGGATAGTTTTTTTTCTGCTTTGGGACTATTATATGATGATCCTGACCGTGTGGCATCAGCTGAGACTGAGTTGAGACGTTTAAAACAAGGATCAGGTAATGTGGAAAAATATTGTACACATTTTCGTCGTTGGTCCACTCAAACAGGGTGGAACGATTCTGCTCTGAAAAGTCTATTTCTTGCTGGGCTCAGTGAAAGGGTTAAAGACCTGCTAATTGCTTATCCTACACCTGAGGATTTGCAACAGGCTATGCAATTAGCTATACGGGTGGATAGAAGACTGCGTGCTAGGGTTAATGAGAGCAAATCCTCTGCTATGTCAGTTTCTGGTTATGATAATGTGTGTACTAACAGTGGTGAACCGATGGAGATTGGATCGGTGGCACCTCGCTCTCAAGAAAAAGACCGTCGTTTTTCGGAAGGCTTGTGTTTCTATTGCGGGAAATCTGGTCATTTGATTAAAGGCTGTGAGCTTCGTATGAAGAAAGAAAAAAAAATGGTCAGTCACGCCCGTATTGCCTGTTTAAATTCCAAGGGTATATTTTTAGCTGCTTCCACGATTGCTCAGGAAAAATTAATGGAATTTCGGGTGTTTGTTGATTGCGGGTCTACACTGAATGTAATTGATGGGGGATTCGTGGAAAAACTCAATTTAAAACCTGAACCTTTATCATCCCCCATTGCTGTGGTTTCTGTGGATGGTTCCCCTTTGAAGAATATTACTCTCAAGGTCAGTGAATTTCCTCTCACTATTAATGGTGTTCACCATGAGAAATTGGATTTGGTAGTGTTGAATAACTTGCCTTCTCCAGTAATATTGGGTTTGCCCTGGTTAAAATTTCACAATCCTGTACTGGATTGGTCTACCAATGAAATTAAATCCTGGAGCCATAAATGTTATGACAAGTGTTGTAACGGGCGTATTGCAGCTTTGGATAGGGGAGAATTGCCTGTTCCTATTCAGGATTTTTGGAGAGTTTTTTCTGAGAAGGAATCGCAGGTTTTGCCTCCCCATAGAGACTATGATTGTTCTATTGAATTTGTCCCTGGAGCGACTCTTCCTAAAAGTCGTTTATTTAACCTTACTATTCCTGAGAGGAAGGCTTTGGAGGAATACATACAGACAAGTTTGGCCGCCGGTCACATTAGGCCCTCTAAGTCTACTGTGGCGGTTGGATTTTTTTTTGTAAAAAAAAAAGGACGGCGGTTTACGTCCTTGTCTGGATTTTCGTGAGATTAACAAAATTACTGTACGCAATCCTTACCCACTGCCATTGATTCCTGATCTGTTTAACCAGTTAATGGGGGCCAAGTGGTTCTCTAAAATTGACCTTAAGGGGGCATACAATCTGTTGCGCATGAAGGAGGGTGATGAATGGAAGACTGCTTTTAACACTCCTGTGGGTCATTTTGAGAATCTGGTTATGCCTTTTGGTCTTACTAATGCTCCTGCATTTTTTCAGAATCTGATTAATGACATCCTTAGACCTTTGATCGGCAAAAATGTGGTTGTGTATTTGGATGACATTTTGATTTATTCGCCAGATCTGGAGTCTCATTGGCGGAGCGTGCGTGAGGTATTACAGTTATTAATGGACAATTCGCTTTTTGCTAAGCTGGAGAAATGTGAGTTCGCTGTACAGAGAATTAGTTTTTTGGGCTACATTATCTCCAGCAAAGGTTTTGAGATGGATCCGGTTAAGGTTCAGGCTGTGCAGGAATGGCCTAGGCCTATTGGTTTGAAATCGATACAGAGGTTTTTGGGTTTCGCCAATTACTATAGAAAGTTCATAAAAAATTTTTCTAGTATTGTCAAACCTCTGACTGATCTCACCAGGAAAGGTGCTGATGCGGTTCAGTGGTCTTCTGAGGCCATTGAAGCTTTTGTGTATCTCAAGGAGAGGTTCACCTCTGCTCCCATCCTTATGCAGCCTGATGTTACTAGGCCGTTTTTGGTTGAGGTTGATGCTTCCTCTGTGGGGGTTGGCGCAGTATTGTCTCAGGATAACGGGGATGGATTACATCCCTGTGCCTTTTTTTCAAAAAAATTTTCGGAGACTGAACTGAATTACGATATTGGTAATCGGGAATTATTGGCTATTAAACTCGCATTTGAACACTGGCGCCACTTCTTGGAAGGTGCGGAATTTCCCGTTCAGGTTCTTACGGATCATAAAAATCTGATATATCTTGATGCTGCCAAGCGCCTGAATGCCCGTCAGGCTAGGTGGGCACTGTTTTTCTCGCGGTTTAATTTTTCCGTTACTTACATCCCTGGTACTAAGAATGTTAAGGCGGATGCCTTGTCTCGCAGTTTTTCTCCCATAGTCGGTGCTGAGAAAGAGGAAAACATTTTACAAGAAGGTGTTGTGATAGCTGCTTTAGACTCCGTTTTGGAAGATGAGATTCTTAAAGCTCAGGAGAATGCCCCATCTAACACTCCTCATGGGAGGTTGTTTGTGCCTGAGACCTTTAGGAGAGATTTGTTTGTTGAGTGTCACGAATCTCGGTTGGCAGGTCATCCCGGAATCTCTGAGACCAAGAGACTGGTGGGTCGCAGTTTTTGGTGGCCTGGATGGCAGAAGGAAGTCATTAAGTGGGTGCGCCAATGTACTATATGTGCTAGATCTAAGTCCTCACATACTCCTGCTGCGGGGTTGCTTTGTCCTTTGGAGGTCCCCAGTGCTCCTTGGACACATTTGGCTATGGACTTTATAACTGACCTTCCCTCCTCTGAGGGTTTTACTGTCATCTGGGTGGTCGTGGACCGTTTTAGCAAGATGTGTCACTTGGTTCCCTTCGTCAAACTGCCCTGCGCTAAAACTCTCGCTAAGGCCTTTGTCAAGGAAATTGTCAGACTTCATGGCGTTCCTACTGACATTGTTTCTGATAGGGGTCCTCAGTTCGTGGCTCGTTTTTGGCGTGCCTTTTGTGACAGGTTGGGAATTCATTTGTCGTTTTCGTCCGGATATCATCCTGAATCTAATGGCCAGACAGAAAGGAAAAACCAGGATGTTGAGCAGTTCTTGCGTTGTTTTGTGGCAGACAATCAAGAGGGGTGGTCTGAGTTTCTGCCACTTGCCGAATTTGCTCTGAACAATCATACATCGTCTTCTGCTGGTTGTTCGCCTTTTTTTTGTTGTTCTGGGAGACATCCGTCGTTTGGGTCGTTCTCCAAGTTGGGATCTGCCGTGCCTGAGGAGGAGAATTTTTCCGGTGATTTGGAAAGAGTTTGGACGGATGTGCGTGGTAATCTTCAGGAGGCGAACAGAAAATCTAAAGACTACTTTGATAGGAAACGACAGGAGGTTTTGTTCGCTGTTGGTGACATGGTTTGGTTGTCCTCTAGGAATCTGCGGTTGAGGATTCCTTCTAAGAAATTGGGTCCCAAGTTTGTAGGGCCCTTTAAGGTGCTTCAGGTTGTCAACCAATCTGCTGTTAGGTTGGAGGTTCCTACCTCCTGGAGAATTAATCCGGTCTTTCATGTCTCTCTGTTAAAAAAAGCTGTTGTGTCGGATGGTGACGCCTCTGCCTCTGTTCCTCCGGTGGTGGAGGACGGGGAATATGAAATTTCTCGCATCCTTAACTCTAGACGGTATAGAGGTAGTTTGCAGTATCTTGTGGCCTGGAAAGGTTTCGGACCCGAGGATAACTCTTGGGTGAGGTCAGATGATGTTTCCGCGTCCAGACTTATCAGAGCGTTTCACAGGAGATTTCCTGATAAGCCTGGTCCTAGGGGATCCGGAGGATCCTCTTAGAAGGGGGGGTACTGTTAGAACCTTGCTGTTAGGTTTTTTTTCCTTTGCTGGTCACATGACCTTGTTGGCCTATTTAATCCTGCTCCGCCCTTCTGGCTTTGCTGGACTTCATTGTATATCTACTTTCTAGCTAGCCTGTGCTCTGTATCTAGCTCTGTTAGTTTGCTTGGTCTACGGACCTCTATGTTCTATCTATTTTGTTTGTTCGTCTGTCTGCTACTATTTCTGTTAGGAGGTGTCCCATATTCCTCCCAGTCCTTAGTACTTGTAGGGATTCCCTCCCCACATCTATAGGTCTCCGTACAGACTAGATTAGGACTTTAGCAGGTCTGATCGCAGGATCAGGTTCCCTGTTACATCGTAGGGATTCAGCTGAGTCTTATAGTAGGGACAGATCTCCTCTCTTTCCTTAGCTTTGGTAGCAGAACATAACACTATAAGTCTATACAGGAGCTGACACTGAGGACAGGGTAATGGTAAAGAGCAGGAGACACTGCTGTACTATAAGTCTATACAGGAGCTGACACTGAGGACAGGGTAATGGTAAAGAGCAGGAGACACTGCTGTACTATAAGTCTGTACAGGAGCTGACACTGAGGACAGGGTAATGGTAAAGAGCAGGAGACACTGCTGCACTATAAGTCTGTACAGGAGCTGACACTGAGGACAGGGTAATGGTAAAGAGCAGCAGACACTGCTGTACTATAAGTCTATACAGGAGCTGACACTGAGGACAGGGTAATGGTAAAGAGCAGGAGACACTGCTGCACTATAAGTCTATACAGGAGCTGACACTGAGGACAGGGTAATGGTAAAGAGCAGGAGACACTGCTGTACTATAAGTCTGTACAGGAGCTGACACTGAGGACAGGACAATGGTAAAGAGCAGGAGACACTGCTGTACTATAAGTGTATACAGGAGCTGACACTGAGGACAGGACAATGGTAAAGAGCAGGAGACACTGCTGCACTATAAGTCTGTACAGGAGCTGACACTGAGGACAGGGTAATGGTAAAGCGCAGGAGACACTGCTGCACTATAAGTCTGTACAGGAGCTGACACTGAGGACAGGACAATGGTAAAGAGCAGGAGACACTGCTGTACTATAAGTGTATACAGGAGCTGACACTGAGGACAGGACAATGGTAAAGAGCAGGAGACACTGCTGTACTATAAGTCTATACAGGAGCTGACACTGAGGACAGGGTAATGGTAAAGAGCAGGAGACACTGCTGTACTATAAGTCTGTACAGGAGCTGACACTGAGGACAGGGTAATGGTAAAGAGCAGGAGACACTGCTGCACTATAAGTCTGTACAGGAGCTGACACTGAGGACAGGGTAATGGTAAAGAGCAGAAGACACTGCTGTACTATAAGTCTGTACAGGAGCTGACACTGAGGACAGGGTAATGGTAAAGAGCAGAAGACACTGCTGTACTATAAGTCTGTACAGGAGCTGACACTGAGGACAGGGTAATGGTAAAGAGCAGGAGACACTGCTGTACTATAAGTCTATACAGGAGCTGACACTGAGGACAGGGTAATGGTAAAGAGCAGGAGACACTGCTGCACTATAAGTCTGTACAGGAGCTGACACTGAGGACAGGGTAATGGTAAAGAGCAGGAGACACTGCTGCACTATAAGTCTATACAGGAGCTGACACTGAGGACAGAGTAATGGTAAAGAGCAGGAGACACTGCTGCACTATAAGTCTATACAGGAGCTGACACTGAGGACAGGGTAATGGTAAAGAGCAGGAGACACTGCTGCACTATAAGTCTATACAGGAGCTGACACTGAGGACAGGACAATGCTAAAGAGCAGGAGACACTGCTGCACTATAAGTCTATACAGGAGCTGACACTGAGGACAGGGTAATGGTAAAGAGCAGGAGACACTGCTGCACTATAAGTCTGTACAGGAGCTGACACTGAGGACAGGGTAATGGTAAAGAGCAGGAGACACTGCTGCACTATAAGTCTATACAGGAGCTGACACTGAGGACAGGGTAATGGTAAAGAGCAGGAGACACTGCTGTACTATAAGTCTATACAGGAGCTGACACTGAGGACAGGGTAATGGTAAAGAGCAGGAGACACTGCTGCACTATAAGTCTATACAGGAGCTGACACTGAGGACAGGGTAATGGTAAAGAGGAGGAGACACTGCTGCACTATAAGTCTATACAGGAGCTGACACTGAGGACATGGTAATGGTAAAGAGCAGGAGACACTGCTGCACTATAAGTCTGTACAGGAGCTGACACTGAGGACAGGACAATGGTAAAGAGCAGGAGACACTGCTGCACTATAAGTCTGTACAGGAGCTGACACTGAGGACAGGACAATGGTAAAGAGCAGGAGACACTGCTGCACTATAAGTCTATACAGGAGCTGACACTGAGGACAGGACAATGGTAAAGAGCAGGAGACACTGCTGCACTATAAGTCTATACAGGAGCTGACACTGAGGACAGGACAATGCTAAAGAGCAGGAGACACTGCTGCACTATAAGTCTATACAGGAGCTGACACTGAGGACAGGGTAATGGTAAAGAGCAGGAGACACTGCTGCACTAAAAGCCTGTACAGGAGCTGACACTGAGGACAGGACAATGCTAAAGAGCAGGAGACACTGCTGCACATTAAGTCTATACAGGAGCTGACACTGAGGACAGGGTAATGGTAAAGAGCAGGAGACACTGCTGCACTATAAGTCTATACAGGAGCTGACACTGAGGACAGGGTAATGGTAAAGAGCAGGAGACACTGCTGCACTAAAAGCCTGTACAGGAGCTGACACTGAGGACAGGGTAATGGTAAAGAGCAGGAGACACTGCTGCACTATAAGTCTATACAGGAGCTGACACTGAGGACAGGGTAATGGTAAAGAGCAGGAGACACTGCTGCACTATAAGTCTGTACAGGAGCTGACACTGAGGACAGGGTAATGCTAAAGAGCAGGAGACACTGCTGTACTATAAGTCTGTACAGGAGCTGACACTGAGGACAGGGTAATGCTAAAGAGCAGGAGACACTGCTGCACTATAAGTCTATACAGGAGCTGACACTGAGGACAGGACAATGGTAAAGAGCAGGAGACACTGCTGCACTATAAGTCTGTACAGGAGCTGACACTGAGGACAGGGTAATGGTAAAGAGCAGGAGACACTGCTGCACTATAAGTCTATACAGGAGCTGATACTGAGGACAGGGTAATGGTAAAGAGCAGGAGACACTGCTGCACTATAAGTCTATACAGGAGCTGACACTGAGGACAGGGTAATGGTAAAGAGCAGGAGACACTGCTGCACTATAAGTCTATACAGGAGCTGACACTGAGGACAGGACAATGCTAAAGAGCAGGAGACACTGCTGCACTATAAGTCTATACAGGAGCTGACACTGAGGACAGGGTAATGGTAAAGAGCAGGAGACACTGCTGCACTATAAGTCTATACAGGAGCTGACACTGAGGACAGGGTAATGGTAAAGAGCAGGAGACACTGCTGCACATTAAGTCTATACAGGAGCTGACACTGAGAACAGGACAATGGTAAAGAGCAGGAGACACTGCTGCACTATAAGTCTGTACAGGAGCTGACACTGAGGACAGGGTAATGGTAAAGAGCAGGAGACACTGCTGCACTATAAGTCTGTACAGGAGCTGACACTGAGGACAGGGTAATGGTAAAGAGCAGGAGACACTGCTGCACTAGTCTATACAGGAGCTTTCTATAAGCTAGGCGTGGCAATGTGTTCGGCTGTTTCCGTGAGTTGGGCGGGCCATTGTGTTCGACTGTTTCCGTTAGATGGGCGGGGCACTGTGTTCGGCTGTTTCCTTGACCTGGGCGGGACATTGTATTCGTCTGATTCCGTGAGCTGGGCGGTGCACACTGTTCGGCTGTTTCCGTGAGTTGGGTGGGGCAGTGTGTTCGGCTGTTTCCGTGCGCTGGGCGGGGCAGTGTGTTTGGCTGTTTCCGTGAGCTGGGCGGTGCACTCTGTTCGGCTGTTTCCGTGAGCTGGGCGGGGCAGTGTGTTCGGCTGTTTCTGTGCGCTGGGCGGGGCAGTGTGTTCGGCTGTTTCCGTGAGCTGGGCGGGACATTGTATTCGTCTGATTCCGTGCGCTGGGCGGGGCAGTGTGTTCGGCTGTTTCCGTGAGCTGGGCGGGTCAGTGTCTTCGGCTGTTTCCGTGAGCGGGGCGGGGCAGTATATTCGGCTGTTTCCGTACGCTGGGTGGTACCCAGTCTCCTCAGCACCACAGTCGCCGCATCCTTCTCTCGGCCTCGGCCGGGACATGAAGTGACGGCTCCGGTCGCAGCGCACACGGTCAGCATGGCGGAGATCACCAGCCTCGTCCCCAGCTTCGGTGAGTGGTCGGCAGAGGTCTGAATCCGGGATGAGGCCCCGCTGTGCTCAGTCACCATCCTACATGACGTCACTGGCCTGGTTGTTGTGATGACGTCACCAGTCCAGATGCCTAATATTCGTGACGTTATCATAACAAGTAACAACACATGTAATGGAGGGGACGTGTACGGGGTCACACACACGGGAGAGGACGTGTACGGGGTCACACACGGGAGAGGACGTGTACGGGGTCACACACGGGAGGGGACGTGTACGGGGTCACACACACACAGGAGGGGACGTGTACGGGGTCACACACACGGGAGAGGACGTGTACGGGGTCACACACGGGAGGGGACGTGTACGGGGTCACACACACGGGAGAGGACGTGTACGGGGTCACACACGGGAGAGGACGTGTACGGGGTCACACACAGGAGGTGACGTGTACGGGGTCACACACACGGGAGAGGACGTGTACGGGGTCACACACGGGAGGGGACATGTACGGGGTCACACACACGGGAGAGGACGTGTACGGGGTCACACACGGGAGGGGACGTGTACGGGGTCACACACACGGGAGGGGACATGTACGGGGTCACACACACGGGAGAGGACGTGTACGGGGTCACACACGGGAGAGGACGTGTACGGGGTCACACACAGGAGGTGACGTGTACGGGGTCACACACGGGAGAGGACGTGTACGGGGTCACACACGGGAGGGGACGTGTACGGGGTCACACACACACAGGAGGTGACGTGTACGGGGTCACACACACGGGAGAGGACGTGTACGGGGTCACACACACGGGAGAGGACGTGTACGGGGTCACACACACGGGAGAGGACGTGTACGGGGTCACACACACACGGGAGAGGACGTGTACGGGGTCACACACACACGGGAGGGGACGTGTACGGGGTCACACACACGGGAGGGGACGTGTACGGGGTCACACACACAGGAGAGGACGTGTATGGGGTCACACACACGGGAGAGGACGTGTACGGGGTCACACACACGGGAGGGGACGTGTACGGGGTCACACACACACATGGGAGGGGACGTGTACGGGGTCACACACACACATGGGAGGGGACGTGTACGGGGTCACACACACACAGGAGGGGACGTGTACGGGGTCACACACACGGGAGGGGGCGTGTACGGGGTCACACACACGGGAGGGGACGTGTACGGGGTCACACACACAGGAGGGGACGTGTATGGGGTCACACACACGGGAGGGGACATGTACGGGGTCACACACACGGGAGGGGACGTGTACGGGGTCACACACACGGGAGGGGACGTGTACGGGGTCACACACACACACGGGAGGGGACGTGTACGGGGTCACATACACACAGGAGGGGACGTGTACGGGGTCACACACACACATGGGAGGGGACGTGTGCGGGGTCACACACACACATGGGAGGGGACGTGTACGGGGTCACACACACACAGGAGGGGACGTGTACGGGGTCACACACACGGGAGGGGACGTGTACGGGGTCACACACACGGGAGGGGACGTGTACGGGGTCACACACACAGGAGGGGACGTGTATGGGGTCACACACACGGGAGAGGACGTGTACGGGGTCACACACACGGGAGGGGACGTGTACGGGGTCACACACACACGGGAGGGGACGTGTACGGGGTCACACACACGGGAGAGGACGTGTACGGGGTCACACACACGGGAGAGGACGTGTACGGGGTCACACACACGGGAGAGGACGTGTACGGGGTCACACACACGGGAGGGGACGTGTACGGGGTCACACACACACACGGGAGGGGACGTGTACGGGGTCACACACACACACGGGAGGGGACGTGTACGGGGTCACATACACACAGGAGGGGACGTGTACGGGGTCACACACACACATGGGAGGGGACGTGTACGGGGTCACAGACACACATGGGAGGGGACATGTACGGGGTCACACACACACAGGAGGGGACGTGTACGGGGTCACACACACGGGAGGGGACGTGTACGGGGTCACACACACGGGAGGGGACGTGTACGGGGTCACACACACGGGAGAGGACGTGTACGGGGTCACACACACGGGAGAGGACGTGTACGGGGTCACACACACACTGGAGGGGACGTGTACGGGGTCACACACACGGGAGGGGACGTGTACGGGGTCACACACACACGGGAGGGGACGTGTACGGGGTCACACACACACGGGAGGGGACATGTACGGGGTCACACACACGGGAGGGGACGTGTACGGGGTCACACACACGGGAGCGGACGTGTACGGTGTCACACACACACGGGAGGGGACGTGTACGGGGTCACACACACACGGGAGAGGACGTGTACGGGGTCACACACACGGGAGAGGACGTGTACGGTGTCACACACACGGGAGGGGACGTGTACGGGGTCACACACACACGGGAGAGGACGTGTACGGGGTCACACACGGGAGAGGACGTGTACGGGGTCACACACACACAGGAGGTGACGTGTACGGGGTCACACACACGGGAGAGGACGTGTACGGGGTCACACACACGGGAGAGGACGTGTACGGGGTCACACACGGGAGAGGACGTGTACGGGGTCACACACACACAGGAGGTGACGTGTACGGGGTCACACACACGGGAGAGGACGTGTACTGGGTCACACACGGGAGAGGACGTGTACGGGGTCACACACACACAGGAGGTGACGTGTACGGGGTCACACACACGGGAGAGGACGTGTACGGGGTCACACACACGGGAGAGGACGTGTACGGGGTCACACACGGGAGTGGACGTGTACGGGGTCACACACGGGAGAGGACGTGTACGGGGTCACACACACACGGGAGAGGACGTGTACGGGGTCACACACACACGGGAGGGGACGTGTACGGGGTCACACACAGGAGGTGACGTGTACGGGGTCACACACAGGAGGGGACGTGTACGGGGTCACACACACACGGGAGGGGACGTGTACGGGGTCACACACACACGGGAGGGGACGTGTACGGGGTCACACACAGGAGGGGACGTGTACGGGGTCACACACACGGGAGGGGACGTGTACGGGGTCACACACACGGGAGGGGACGTGTACGGGGTCACACACACACAGGAGGTGACGTGTACGGGGTCACACACACGGGAGAGGACGTGTACGGGGTCACACACACGGGAGGGGACGTGTACGGGGTCACACACGGGAGTGGACGTGTACGGGGTCACACACGGGAGAGGACGTGTACGGGGTCACACACACACGGGAGAGGACGTGTACGGGGTCACACACACACATGGGAGAGGACGTGTACGGGGTCACACACACAGGAGGAGACGTGTACGGGGTCACACACACGGGAGGGGACGTGTATGGGGTCACACACACGGAAGAGGACGTGTACGGGGTCACACACACGGGAGAGGACGTGTACGGGGTCACACACACACACGGGAGAGGACGTGTACGGGGTCACACACACGGGAAAGGACGTGTACGGGGTCACACACGGGAGAGGACGTGTACAGGGTCACACACACGGGAGAGGACGTGTACGGGGTCACACACACGGGAGAGGACGTGTACGGGGTCACACACACACGGGAGGGGACGTGTATGGGGTCACACACACGGGAGGGGACGTGTACGGGGTCACACACACGGGAGGGGACGTGTACGGGGTCACACACACAGGAGGGGACGTGTATGGGGTCACACACACGGGAGAGGACGTGTACGGGGTCACACACACGGGAGGGGACGTGTACGGGGTCACACACACACGGGAGGGGACGTGTACGGGGTCACACACACGGGAGAGGACGTGTACGGGGTCACACACACGGGAGAGGACGTGTACGGGGTCACACACACGGGAGAGGACATGTACGGGGTCACACACACGGGAGGGGACGTGTACGGGGTCACACACACACACGGGAGGGGACGTGTACGGGGTCACACACACACACGGGAGGGGACGTGTACGGGGTCACATACACACAGGAGGGGACGTGTACGGGGTCACACACACACATGGGAGGGGACGTGTACGGGGTCACACACACACATGGGAGGGGACGTGTACGGGGTCACACACACACATGGGAGGGGACGTGTACGGGGTCACACACACACAGGAGGGGACGTGTACGGGGTCACACACACGGGAGGGGACGTGTACGGGGTCACACACACGGGAGGGGACGTGTACGGGGTCACACACACAGGAGGGGACGTGTATGGGGTCACACACACGGGAGAGGACGTGTACGGGGTCACACACACGGGAGAGGACGTGTACGGGGTCACACACGGGAGAGGACGTGTACGAGGTCACACACACACACGGGAGAGGACGTGTACGGGGTCACACACACGGGAGAGGACGTGTACGGGGTCACACACGGGAGAGGACGTGTACGGAGTCACACACACGGGAGAGGACGTGTACGGGGTCCCACACACGGGAGAGGACGTGTACGGGGTCACCACACACGGGAGGGGACGTGTATGGGGTCACACACACGGGAGAGGACGTGTACGGGGTCACACACACGGGAGAGGACGTGTACGGGGTCACACACACACGGGAGGGGACGTGTATGGGGTCACACGCACGGGAGGGGACGTGTACGGGGTCACACACACGGGAGGGGACGTGTACGGGGTCACACACACAGGAGAGGACGTGTATGGGGTCACACACACGGGAGAGGACGTGTACGGGGTCACACACACGGGAGGGGACGTGTACGGGGTCACACACACGGGAGGGGACATGTACGGGGTCACACACACGGGAGAGGACATGTACGGGGTCACACACACGGGAGAGGACGTGTACGGGGTCACACACACGGGAGAGGACATGTACGGGGTCACACACACACACGGGAGGGGACGTGTACGGGGTCACACACACGGGAGAGGACGTGTACGGGGTCACACACACGGGAGAGGACATGTACGGGGTCACACACACACGGGAGGGGACGTGTACGGGGTCACACACACACATGGGAGGGGACGTGTACGGGGTCACACACACACACGGGAGGGGACGTGTACGGGGTCACATACACACAGGAGGGGACGTGTACGGGGTCACACACACACATGGGAGGGGACGTGTACGGGGTCACACACACACATGGGAGGGGACGTGTACGGGGTCACACACACACATGGGAGGGGACGTGTACGGGGTCACACACACACAGGAGGGGACGTGTACGGGGTCACACACACGGGAGGGGACGTGTACGGGGTCACACACACGGGAGGGGACGTGTACGGGGTCACACACACAGGAGGGGACGTGTATGGGGTCACACACACGGGAGAGGACGTGTACGGGGTCACACACACGGGAGAGGACGTGTACGGGGTCACACACGGGAGAGGACGTGTACGAGGTCACACACACGGGAGAGGACGTGTACGGGGTCACACACACGGGAGAGGACGTGTACGGGGTCACACACGGGAGAGGACGTGTACGGAGTCACACACACGGGAGAGGACGTGTACGGGGTCCCACACACGGGAGAGGACGTGTACGGGGTCACCACACACGGGAGGGGACGTGTATGGGGTCACACACACGGGAGAGGACGTGTACGGGGTCACACACACGGGAGAGGACGTGTACGGGGTCACACACACACGGGAGGGGACGTGTATGGGGTCACACGCACGGGAGGGGACGTGTACGGGGTCACACACACGGGAGGGGACGTGTACGGGGTCACACACACAGGAGAGGACGTGTATGGGGTCACACACACGGGAGAGGACGTGTACGGGGTCACACACACGGGAGGGGACGTGTACGGGGTCACACACACGGGAGGGGACATGTACGGGGTCACACACACGGGAGAGGACATGTACGGGGTCACACACACGGGAGAGGACGTGTACGGGGTCACACACACGGGAGAGGACATGTACGGGGTCACACACACACACGGGAGGGGACGTGTACGGGGTCACACACACGGGAGAGGACGTGTACGGGGTCACACACACGGGAGAGGACATGTACGGGGTCACACACACACGGGAGGGGACGTGTACGGGGTCACACACACACATGGGAGGGGACGTGTACGGGGTCACACACACACAGGAGGGGACGTGTACGGGGTCACACACACGGGAGAGGACGTGTACGGGGTCACACACGGGAGAGGACGTGTACGGAGTCACACACACGGGAGAGGACGTGTACGGGGTCACACACACGGGAGAGGACGTGTACGGGGTCACCACACACGGGAGGGGACGTGTATGGGGTCACACACACGGGAGAGGACGTGTACGGGGTCACACACACGGGAGAGGACGTGTACGGGGTCACACACACACGGGAGGGGACGTGTATGGGGTCACACGCACGGGAGGGGACGTGTACGGGGTCACACACACGGGAGGGGACGTGTACGGGGTCACACACACAGGAGAGGACGTGTATGGGGTCACACACACGGGAGAGGACGTGTACGGGGTCACACACACGGGAGGGGACGTGTACGGGGTCACACACACGGGAGGGGACATGTACGGGGTCACACACACGGGAGAGGACATGTACGGGGTCACACACACGGGAGAGGACGTGTACGGGGTCACACACACGGGAGAGGACATGTACGGGGTCACACACACGGGAGGGGACGTGTACGGGGTCACACACACGGGAGAGGACGTGTACGGGGTCACACACGGGAGAGGACATGTACGGGGTCACACACACACGGGAGGGGACGTGTACGGGGTCACACACACACATGGGAGGGGACGTGTACGGGGTCACACACACACAGGAGGGGACGTGTACGGGGTCACACACACGGGAGGGGGCGTGTACGGGGTCACACACACGGGAGGCGACGTGTACGGGGTCACACACACGGGAGGCGACGTGTACGGGGTCACACACACACAGGAGGGGACGTGTACGGGGTCACACACACACATGGGAGGGGACGTGTACGGGGTCACACACACACATGGGAGGGGACGTGTACGGGGTCACACACACACAGGAGGGGACGTGTACGGGGTCACACACACGGGAGGGGGCGTGTACGGGGTCACACACACGGGAGGGGACGTGTACGGGGTCACACACACAGGAGGGGACGTGTATGGGGTCACACACACGGGAGGGGACATGTACGGGGTCACACACACGGGAGGGGACGTGTACGGGGTCACACACACGGGAGGGGACGTGTACGGGGTCACACACACACACGGGAGGGGACGTGTACGGGGTCACATACACACAGGAGGGGACGTGTACGGGGTCACACACACACATGGGAGGGGACGTGTACGGGGTCACACACACACATGGGAGGGGACGTGTACGGGGTCACACACACACAGGAGGGGACGTGTACGGGGTCACACACACGGGAGGGGACGTGTACGGGGTCACACACACGGGAGGGGACGTGTACGGGGTCACACACACAGGAGGGGACGTGTATGGGGTCACACACACGGGAGAGGACGTGTACGGGGTCACACACACGGGAGGGGACGTGTACGGGGTCACACACACACGGGAGGGGACGTGTACGGGGTCACACACACGGGAGAGGACGTGTACGGGGTCACACACACGGGAGAGGACGTGTGCGGGGTCACACACACGGGAGAGGACGTGTACGGGGTCACACACACGGGAGGGGACGTGTACGGGGTCACACACACACACGGCAGGGGACGTGTACGGGGTCACACACACACACGGGAGGGGACGTGTACGGGGTCACATACACACAGGAGGGGACGTGTACGGGGTCACACACACACATGGGAGGGGACGTGTACGGGGTCACACACACACATGGGAGGGGACATGTACGGGGTCACACACACACAGGAGGGGACGTGTACGGGGTCACACACACGGGAGGGGACGTGTACGGGGTCACACACACGGGAGGGGACGTGTACGGGGTCACACACACGGGAGAGGACGTGTACGGGGTCACACACACGGGAGAGGACGTGTACGGGGTCACACACACACTGGAGGGGACGTGTACGGGGTCACACACACACGGGAGGGGACGTGTACGGGGTCACACACACACGGGAGGGGACATGTACGGGGTCACACACACGGGAGGGGACGTGTACGGGGTCACACACACGGGAGCGGACGTGTACGGGGTCACACACACGGGAGCGGACGTGTACGGTGTCACACACACACGGGAGGGGACGTGTACGGGGTCACACACACACGGGAGAGGACGTGTACGGGGTCACACACACGGGAGAGGACGTGTACGGTGTCACACACACGGGAGGGGACGTGTACGGGGTCACACACACACGGGAGAGGACGTGTACGGTGTCACACACACGGGAGGGGACGTGTACGGGGTCACACACACACGGGAGAGGACGTTTACGGGGTCACACACACGGGAGGGGACGTGTACGGGGTCACACATACTGGAGGGGACGGGTACGGGGTCACACACACTGGAGGGGACGTGTACGGGGTCACACACACACTGGAGGGGACGTGTACAGGGTCACACACACGGGAGAGGACGTGTACGGGGTCACACACACGGGAGAGGACGTGTACGGTGTCACACACACGGGAGGGGACGTGTACGGGGTCACACGGAAGAGGACGTGTACGGGGTCACACACACACTGGAGGGGACGTGTACGGGGTCACACACACACGGGAGAGGACGTGTACGGTGTCACACACACGGGAGGGGACGTGTACGGGGTCACACACACGGGAGGGGACGTGTACGGGGTCACACACACGGGAGAGGACGTGTACGGGGTCACACACATGGGAGAGGACGTGTACGGGGTCACACACACGGGAGGGGACGTGTACGGGGTCACACACATGGGAGAGGACGTGTACGGGGTCACACACACGGGAGAGGACGTGTACGGGGTCACACACACGGGAGAGGACGTGTACGGTGTCACACACACGGGAGAGGACGTGTACGGTGTCACACACATGGGAGGGGAGGTGTACGGGGTCACACACACACAGGAGGGGACGTGTATGGGGTCACACACACGGTAGAGGACGTGTACGGTGTCACACACACGGGAGAGGACGTGTACGGGGTCACACACACGGGAGGGGACGTGTACGGGGTCACACACACGGGAGAGGACGTGTACGGGGTTACACACACGGGAGAGGACGTGTACGGTGTCACACACACGGGAGGGGACGTGTACAGGGTCACACACACGGGAGGGGACGTGTTCGGGGTCACACACACGGGAGGGGACGTGTACGGGGTCACACACACGCGAGAGGGGACGTGTACGGGGTCACACACACAGGAGGGGACGTGTTCGGGGTCACACACGGGAGGGGACGTGTACGGGGTCACACACACGCGAGAGGGGACGTGTACGGGGTCACACACACTGGAGGGGACGTGTTCGGGGTCACACACTGGAGGGGACGTGTACGGGGTCACACACACGCGAGAGGGGACGTGTACGGGGTCACACACACAGGAGGGGACGTGTACGGGGTCACACACACGGGAGGGGACGTGTACGGGGTCACACACACGCGGGAGGGGACGTGTACGGGGTCACACACACACAGGAGAGGACGTGTACGGGGTCACACACACACACAGGAGGGGACGTGTACGGGGTCACACACACGGGAGGGGACGTGTACGGGGTCACACACACGGGAGAGGACGTGTACGGGGTCACACACACGGGAGGGGACGTGTACGGGGTCACGCACACACGGGAGGGGACGTGTATGGGGTCACAAACACCCAGTAGGGGACGTGTACGGGGTCACACACACAGGAGGGGACGTGTACGGGGTCACACACACACAGGAGGGGACGTGTACGGGGTCACACACACGGGAGGGGACGTGTACGGGGTCACACACGGGAGGGGACGTGTACGGGTTCACACACACATGGGAGGGGATGTGTACGGGGTCACACACACACAGGAGGGGACGTGTACGGTGTCACACACACGGGAGGGGACGTGTACGGGGTCACACACACACGGGAGGGGACGTGTACGGGGTCACACACACACACGGGAGGGGACGTGTACGGGGTCACAAACACACACGGGAGGGGACGTGTACGGGGTCACACACACGGGAGGGGACGTGTACGGGGTCACACACACGGGAGGAGACGTGTACGGGGTCACACACACACACGGGAGGGGACGTGTACGGGGTCACACACACAGGAGGGGACGTGTACGGGGTCACACACACACGGGAGAGGACGTTTACGGGGTCACACACACGGGAGGGGACGTGTACGGGGTCACACACACTGGAGGGGACGTGTACGGGGTCACACACACTGGAGGGGACGTGTACGGGGTCACACACACACTGGAGGGGACGTGTACAGGGTCACACACACGGGAGAGGACGTGTACGGGGTCACACACACGGGAGAGGACGTGTACGGTGTCACACACACGGGAGGGGACGTGTACGGGGTCACACGGAAGAGGACGTGTACGGGGTCACACACACACTGGAGGGGACGTGTACGGGGTCACACACACACGGGAGAGGACGTGTACGGTGTCACACACACGGGAGGGGACGTGTACGGGGTCACACACACGGGAGAGGACGTGTACGGGGTCACACACACGGGAGAGGACGTGTACGGGGTCACACACATGGGAGAGGACGTGTACGGGGTCACACACACGGGAGGGGACGTGTACGGGGTCACACACACGGGAGGGGACGTGTACGGGGTCACACGGAAGAGGACGTGTACGGGGTCACACACACACTGGAGGGGACGTGTACGGGGTCACACACACACGGGAGAGGACGTGTACGGTGTCACACACACGGGAGGGGACGTGTACGGGGTCACACACACGGGAGAGGACGTGTACGGGGTCACACACACGGGAGAGGACGTGTACGGGGTCACACACATGGGAGAGGACGTGTACGGGGTCACACACACGGGAGGGGACGTGTACGGGGTCACACACATGGGAGAGGACGTGTACGGGGTCACACACACACAGGAGGGGACGTGTACGGGGTCACACACACGGGAGAGGACGTGTACGGTGTCACACACACGGGAGGGGACGTGTACGGGGTCACACACACGGGAGAGGACGTGTACGGGGTCACACACACGGGAGAGGACGTGTACGGGGTCACACACACGGGAGGGGACGTGTACAGGGTCACACACACGGGAGGGGACGTGTTCGGGGTCACACACGGGAGGGGACGTGTACGGGGTCACACACACGCGAGAGGGGACGTGTACGGGGTCACACACACACGGGAGAGGACGTGTACGGGGTCACACACACAGGAGGGGACGTGTACGGGGTCACACACACGGGAGGGGACGTGTACGGGGTCACACACACGCGGGAGGGGACGTGTACGGGGTCACACACACACGGGAGAGGACGTGTACGGGGTCACACACACACACAGGAGGGGACGTGTACGGGGTCACACACACGGGAGGGGACGTGTACGGGGTCATACACACGGGAGAGGACGTGTACGGGGTCACACACACGGGAGGGGACGTGTACGGGGTCACGCACACACGGGAGGGGACGTGTATGGGGTCACAAACACCCAGTAGGGGACGTGTACGGGGTCACACACACAGGAGGGGACGTGTACGGGGTCACACACACACAGGAGGGGACGTGTACGGGGTCACACACACGGGAGGGGACGTGTACGGGGTCACACACGGGAGGGGACATGTACGGGTTCACACACACATGGGAGGGGATGTGTACGGGGTCACACACACACAGGAGGGGACGTGTACGGTGTCACACACACGGGAGGGGACGTGTACGGGGTCACACACACACGGGAGGGGACGTGTACGGGGTCACACACACACAGGAGGGGACGTGTACGGGGTCACACACACGGGAGAGGACGTGTACGGGGTCACACACACACACGGGAGGGGACGTGTACGGGGTCACACACACGGGAGGGGACGTGTACGGGGTCACACACACACGGGAGGGGACGTGTACGGGGTCACAAACACACACGGGAGGGGACGTGTACGGGGTCACACACACGGGAGGGGACGTGTACGGGGTCACACACACGGGAGGAGACGTGTACGGGGTCACACACACACACGGGAGGGGACGTGTACGGGGTCACACACACAGGAGGGGACGTGTACGGGGTCACACACACAGGAGGGGACGTGTACGGGGTCACACACACGGGAGGGGACGTGTACGGGGTCACACACACGGGAGGGGATGTGTACGGGGTCACACACACGGGAGGGGACGTGTACGGGGTCACACACACACACACACGGGAGGGGACGTGTACGGGGTCACACACACAGGAGGGGACGTGTACGGGGTCACACACACAGGAGGGGACGTGTACGGGGTCACACACACACAGGAGGGGACGTGTACGTGGTCACACACACACGGGAGAGGACGTGTACGGGGTCACACACACACGGGAGGGGACGTGTACGGGGTCACACACACACAGGAGGGGACGTGTACGGGGTCACACACACGGGAGGGGACGTGTACGGGGTCACACACACACAGGAGGGGAGGTGTACGGGGTCACACACACGGGAGAGGACGTGTACGGGGTCACACACACGGGAGGGGACGTGTACGTGGTCACACACACGGGAGGGGACGTGTACGGGGTCACACACACACAGGAGGGGACGTGTACGGGGTCACACACGGGAGGGGACGTGTACGGGGTCACACACACAGGAGGGGACGTGTACGGGGTCACACACACACGGGAGGGGACGTGTACGGGGTCACACACACAGGAGAGGACGTGTACGGGGTCACACACACGGGAGGGGACGTGTACGTGGTCACACACACGGGAGGGGACGTGTACGGGGTCACACACACACACAGGAGGGGACGTGTACGGGGTCACACACACACAGGAGGGGAGGTGTTCGGGGTCACACACACGGGAGGGGACGTGTACGTGGTCACACACACGGGAGGGGACGTGTACGGGGTCACACACACACAGAAGGGGATGTGTACGGGGTCACACACGGGAGGGGACGTGTACGGGGTCACACACACAGGAGGGGACGTGTACGGGGTCACACACACACGGGAGGGGACGTGTACGGGGTCACACACACGGGAGAGGACGTGTACGGGGTCACACACACAGGAGGGGACGTGTACGGGGTCACACACACACGGGAGGGGACGTGTACGGGGTCACACACAGGAGGGGACGTGTACGGGGTCACGCACACACGGGAGGGGACCTGTACGGGGTCACACACACACACGGGAGAGGACGCGTACGGGGTCACACACACGGGAGAGGACGCGTACGGGGTCACACACACGGGAGGGGATGTGTACGGGGTCACGCACACACGGGAGGGGACGTGTACGGGGTCACAAACACCCGGTAGGGGACGTGTACGGGGTCACACACACAGGAGGGGACGTGTACGGGGTCACACACACACAGGAGGGGACGTGTACGGGGTCACACACACGGGAGGGGACGTGTACGGGGCCACACACGGGAGGGGACATGTACGGGTTCACACACACACGGGAGGGGACGTGTACGGGGTCACACACACACGGGAGGGGACGTGTACGGGGTCACACACACACGGGAGAGGACGTGTACGGGGTCACACACACAGGAGGGGACGTGTACGGGGTCACACACACACGGGAGAGGACGTGTACGGGGTCACACACACAGGAGGGGACGTGTACGGGGTCACACACACGGGAGGGGACGTGTACGGGGTCACACACACGCGGGAGGGGACGTGTACGGGGTCACACACACACGGGAGAGGACGTGTACGGGGTCACACACACACGGGAGAGGACGTGTACGGTGTCACACACACGGGAGGGGACGTGTACGGGGTCACACACACGGGAGAGGACGTGTACGGGGTCACACACACGGGAGAGGACGTGTACGGGGTCACACACATGGGAGAGGACGTGTACGGGGTCACACACACGGGAGGGGACGTGTACGGGGTCACACACACGGGAGGGGACGTGTACGGGGTCACACGGAAGAGGACGTGTACGGGGTCACACACACACTGGAGGGGACGTGTACGGGGTCACACACACACGGGAGAGGACGTGTACGGTGTCACACACACGGGAGGGGACGTGTACGGGGTCACACACACGGGAGAGGACGTGTACGGGGTCACACACATGGGAGAGGACGTGTACGGGGTCACACACACGGGAGGGGACGTGTACGGGGTCACACACATGGGAGAGGACGTGTACGGGGTCACACACACACAGGAGGGGACGTGTACGGGGTCACACACACGGGAGAGGACGTGTACGGTGTCACACACACGGGAGGGGACGTGTACGGGGTCACACACACGGGAGAGGACGTGTACGGGGTCACACACACGGGAGAGGACGTGTACGGGGTCACACACACGGGAGGGGACGTGTACAGGGTCACACACACGGGAGGGGACGTGTTCGGGGTCACACACGGGAGGGGACGTGTACGGGGTCACACACACGCGAGAGGGGACGTGTACGGGGTCACACACACACGGGAGAGGACGTGTACGGGGTCACACACACAGGAGGGGACGTGTACGGGGTCACACACACGGGAGGGGACGTGTACGGGGTCACACACACGCGGGAGGGGACGTGTACGGGGTCACACACACACGGGAGAGGACGTGTACGGGGTCACACACACACACAGGAGGGGACGTGTACGGGGTCACACACACGGGAGGGGACGTGTACGGGGTCATACACACGGGAGAGGACGTGTACGGGGTCACACACACGGGAGGGGACGTGTACGGGGTCACGCACACACGGGAGGGGACGTGTATGGGGTCACAAACACCCAGTAGGGGACGTGTACGGGGTCACACACACAGGAGGGGACGTGTACGGGGTCACACACACACAGGAGGGGACGTGTACGGGGTCACACACACGGGAGGGGACGTGTACGGGGTCACACACGGGAGGGGACATGTACGGTTTCACACACACATGGGAGGGGATGTGTACGGGGTCACACACACACAGGAGGGGACGTGTACGGTGTCACACACACGGGAGGGGACGTGTACGGGGTCACACACACACGGGAGGGGACGTGTACGGGGTCACACACACACAGGAGGGGACGTGTACGGGGTCACACACACGGGAGAGGACGTGTACGGGGTCACACACACACACGGGAGGGGACGTGTACGGGGTCACACACACGGGAGGGGACGTGTACGGGGTCACACACACACGGGAGGGGACGTGTACGGGGTCACAAACACACACGGGAGGGGACGTGTACGGGGTCACACACACGGGAGGGGACGTGTACGGGGTCACACACACGGGAGGAGACGTGTACGGGGTCACACACACACACGGGAGGGGACGTGTACGGGGTCACACACACAGGAGGGGACGTGTACGGGGTCACACACACAGGAGGGGACGTGTACGGGGTCACACACACGGGAGGGGACGTGTACGGGGTCACACACACGGGAGGGGATGTGTACGGGGTCACACACACGGGAGGGGACGTGTACGGGGTCACACACACACACACACGGGAGGGGACGTGTACGGCGTCACACACACAGGAGGGGACGTGTACGGGGTCACACACACAGGAGGGGACGTGTACGGGGTCACACACACACAGGAGGGGACGTGTACGTGGTCACACACACACGGGAGAGGACGTGTACGGGGTCACACACACACGGGAGGGGACGTGTACGGGGTCACACACACACAGGAGGGGACGTGTACGGGGTCACACACACGGGAGGGGACGTGTACGGGGTCACACACACACAGGAGGGGAGGTGTACGGGGTCACACACACGGGAGAGGACGTGTACGGGGTCACACACACGGGAGGGGACGTGTACGTGGTCACACACACGGGAGGGGACGTGTACGGGGTCACACACACACAGGAGGGGACGTGTACGGGGTCACACACGGGAGGGGACGTGTACGGGGTCACACACACAGGAGGGGACGTGTACGGGGTCACACACACACGGGAGGGGACGTGTACGGGGTCACACACACAGGAGAGGACGTGTACGGGGTCACACACACACAGGAGGGGACGTGTACGGGGTCACACACACACAGGAGGGGAGGTGTTCGGGGTCACACACACGGGAGGGGACGTGTACGTGGTCACACACACGGGAGGGGACGTGTACGGGGTCACACACACACAGAAGGGGATGTGTACGGGGTCACACACGGGAGGGGACGTGTACGGGGTCACACACACAGGAGGGGACGTGTACGGGGTCACACACACACGGGAGGGGACGTGTACGGGGTCACACACACGGGAGAGGACGTGTACGGGGTCACACACACAGGAGGGGACGTGTACGGGGTCACACACACACGGGAGGGGACGTGTACGGGGTCACACACAGGAGGGGACGTGTACGGGGTCACGCACACACGGGAGGGGACCTGTACGGGGTCACACACACACACGGGAGAGGACGCGTACGGGGTCACACACACGGGAGAGGACGCGTACGGGGTCACACACACGGGAGGGGATGTGTACGGGGTCACGCACACACGGGAGGGGACGTGTACGGGGTCACAAACACCCGGTAGGGGACGTGTACGGGGTCACACACACAGGAGGGGACGTGTACGGGGTCACACACACACAGGAGGGGACGTGTACGGGGTCACACACACGGGAGGGGACGTGTACGGGGCCACACACGGGAGGGGACATGTACGGGTTCACACACACACGGGAGGGGACGTGTACGGGGTCACACACACACGGGAGGGGACGTGTACGGGGTCACACACACGGGAGGGGACGTGTACGGGGTCACAAACACACACGGGAGGGGACGTGTACGGGGTCACACACACACGGGAGAGGACGTGTACGGGGTCACACACACACGGGAGGGGACGTGTACGGGGTCACACACACACAGGACGGGACGTGTACGGGGTCACACACACGGGAGGGGACGTGTACGGGGTCACACACACACGGGAGAGGACGTGTACGGGGTCACACACGGGAGGGGACGTGTACGGGGTCACACACACACACGGGAGGGGACGTGTACGGCATCACACACACACACGGGAGGGGACGTGTACTGGGTCACAAACACACACGGGAGGGGATGTGTACGGGGTCACACACACGGGAGGGGACGTGTACGGGGTCAAACACACACACGGGAGGGGACGTGTACGGGGTCACACACACGGGAGGGGACGTGTACGGGGTCACACACACGGGAGGGGACGTGTACGGGGTCACACACACACGGGAGGGGACGTGTACGGGGTCACACACACACGGGAGGGGACGTGTACGGGGTCACACACACACGGGAGGGGACGTGTACGGGGTCACACACACACGGGAGTGGACGTGTACGGGGTCACACACACGGGAGGGGACGTGTACGGGGTCACACACACAGGAGGGGACGTGTACGGGGTCACACACACAGGAGGGGACGTGTACGGGGTCACACACACAGGAGGGGACGTGTACGGGGTCACACACACGGGAGGGGACGTGTACGGGGTCACACACACGGGAGGGGACGTGTACGGGGTCACACACACGGGAGGGGACGTGTACAGGGTCACACACACACACGGGAGAGGACGTGTACGGGGTCACACACACGGGAGGAGACGTGTATGGGGTCACACACGGGAGGGGACATGTACGGGTTCACACACACATGGGAGGGGACGTGTACGGGGTCACACACACACAGGAGGGGACGTGTACGGGGTCACACACACGGGAGGGGACGTGTACGGGGTCACACACACACACGGGAGGGGACTTGTACGGGGTCACACACACGGGAGGAGACGTGTACGGGGTCACACACACACGGGAGAGGACGTGTACGGGGTCACACACACACGGGAGGGGACGTGTACGGGGTCACACACACACGGGAGGGGACGTGTACGGGGTCACACACACACACGGGAGGGGACGTGTACGGGGTCACACACACACACGGGAGGGGACGTGTACGGGGTCACACACACGGGAGGGGACGTGTACGGGGTCACACACACGGGAGGGGACGTGTACGGGGTCACACACACGGGAGGAGACGTGTACGGGGTCACACACACACACGGGAGGGGACGTGTACGGGGTCACACACACAGGAGGGGACGTGTACGGGGTCACACACACAGGAGGGGACGTGTACGGGGTCACACACACGGGAGGGGACGTGTACGGGGTCACACACACGGGAGGGGATGTGTACGGGGTCACACACACGGGAGGGGACGTGTACGGGGTCACACACACGGGAGGGGAAGTGTACGGGGTCACACACACGGGAGGGGACGTGTACGGGGTCACACACACGGGAGGGGACGTGTACGGGGTCACACACACGGGAGGGGATGTGTACGGGGTCACACACACGGGAGGGGACGTGTACGGGGTCACACACACGGGAGGGGATGTGTACGGGGTCACACACACGGTAGGGGACGTGTACGGGGTCACACACACAGGAGGGACGTGTACGGGGCCACACACACAGGAGGGGACGTGTACGGGGTCACACACACACAGGAGGGGACGTGTACGTGGTCACACACACACGGGAGGGGACGTGTACGGGGTCACACACACACGGGAGGGGACGTGTACGTGGTCACACACACGGGAGGGGACGTGTACGGGGTCACACACACACAGGAGGGGACGTGTACGGGGTCACACACACACGGGAGGGGACGTGTACGTGGTCACACACACGGGAGGGGACGTGTACGGGGTCACGCACACACGGGAGGGGACGTGTACGGGGTCACACACACACGGGAGAGGACGTGTACGGGGACACACACACAGGAGGGGACGTGTACGGGGTCACACACACAGGAGGGGACGTGTACGGGGACACACACACAGGAGGGGACGTGTACGGGGTCACACACACGGGAGGGGACGTGTACGGGGACACACACACAGGAGGGGACGTGTACGGGGTCACACACACACGGGAGGGGACGTGTACGTGGTCACACACACGGGAGGGGACGTGTACGGGGTCACACACACACAGGAGGGGACGTGTACGGGGTCACACACACACGGGAGGGGACGTGTACGTGGTCACACACACGGGAGGGGACGTGTACGGGGTCACGCACACACGGGAGGGGACGTGTACCGGGTCACACACACACAGGAGGGGACGTGTACGGGGTCACACACGGGAGGGGACGTGTACGGGGTCACACACACACAGGAGGGGACGTGTACGGGGTCACACACGGGAGAGCACGTGTACGGGGTCACACACACAGGAGGGGACGTGTACGGGTTCACACACGGGAGGGGACGTGTACGGGGTCACACACACAGGAGGGGACGTGTACGGGGTCACACACACACGGGAGGGGACGTGCACGGGGTCACACACACACGGGAGGGGACGTGTACGGGGTCACACACACAGGAGGGGACGTGTACAGGGTCTCACACACAGGAGGGGACGTGTACGGGGTCACACACACGGGAGGGGACGTGTACGGGGTCACGCACACACGGGAGGGGTCGTGTACGGGGTCACACACACACAGGAGGGGACGTATACGGGGTCACACACACACGGGAGGGGACGTGTACGGGGTCACACACACACGGGAGAAGACGTGTACGGGGTCACACACACGGGAGAGGACGTGTACGGGGTCACACACACAGGAGGGGACGTGTACGGGGTCACACACACACACACAGGAGGGGACGTGTACGGGGTCACACACAGGACGGGACGTGTACAGGGTCACGCACACACGGGAGGGGACGTGTACGGGGTCACACACACACACGGGAGAGGACGCGTACGGGGTCACACACACGGGAGCTGACGTGTACGGGGTCACACACACGGGAGGGGATGTGTACGGGGTCACGCACACACGGGAGGGGACGTGTACGGGGTCACAAACACCCGGTAGGGGACGTGTACGGGGTCACACACACAGGAGGGGACGTGTACGGGGTCACACACACACAGGAGGGGACGTGTACGGGGTCACACACACGGGAGGGGACGTGTACGGGGCCACACACGGGAGGGGACGTGTACGGGGTCACACACACAGACGGGAGGGGACGTGTACGGGGTCACACACACACACGGGAGGGGACGTGTACGGGGTCACAAACACACACGGGAGGGGACGTGTACGGGGTCACACACACACGGGAGGGGACGTGTACGGGGTCACACACACACGGGAGAGGACGTGTACGGGGTCACACACACACGGGAGGGGACGTGTACGGGGTCACACACACACACGGGAGGGGACGTGTACGGGGTCACACACACACACGGGAGGGGACGTGTACTGGGTCACAAACACACACGGGAGGGGATGTGTACGGGGTCACACACACGGGAGGGGACGTGTACGGGGTCACACACACACACGGGAGGGGACGTGTACGGGGTCACACACACACACGGGAGGGGACGTGTACGGGGTCACACACACGGGAGGGGACGTGTACGGGGTCACACACACACGGGAGGGGACGTGTACGGGGTCACACACACACGGGAGGGGACGTGTACGGGGTCACACACACACGGGAGGGGACGTGTACGGGGTCACACACACACGGGAGGGGACGTGTACGGGGTCACACACACACGGGAGAGGACGTGTACGGGGTCACACACACGGGAGGGGACGTGTACGGGGTCACACACACAGGAGGGGACGTGTACGGGGTCACACACACAGGAGGGGACGTGTACGGGGTCACACACACAGGAGGGGACGTGTACGGGGTCACACACACGGGAGGGGACGTGTACGGGGTCACACACACGGGAGGGGACGTGTACGGGGTCACACACACGGGAGGGGACGTGTACGGGGTCACACAGACACACGGGAGAGGACGTGTACGGGGTCACACACACGGGAGGAGACGTGTACGGGGTCACACACACACACGGGAGAGGACGTGTACGGGGTCACACACACGGGAGAGGACGTGTACGGGGTCACACACAAGGGAGGGGACGTGTACGGGGTCACGCACACACGGGAGGGGACGTGTATGGGGTCACAAACACCCAGTAGGGGACGTGTACGGGGTCACACACACAGGAGGGGACGTGTACGGGGTCACACACACATGGGAGGGGACGTGTACGGGGTCACACACACACAGGAGGGGACGTGTACGGGGTTACACACACGGGAGGGGACGTGTACGGGGTCACACACACACATGGGAGGGGACTTGTACGGGGTCACACACACGGGAGGAGACGTGTACGGGGTCACACACACACGGGAGAGGACGTGTACGGGGTCACACACACGGGAGGAGACGTGTACGGGGTCACACACACACACGGGAGAGGACGTGTACGGGGTCACACACACGGGAGAGGACGTGTACGGGGTCAAACACACGGGAGGGGACGTGTACGGGGTCACGCACACACGGGAGGGGACGTGTACGGGGTCACAAACACCCAGTAGGGGACGTGTACGGGGTCACACACACAGGAGGGGACGTGTACGGGGTCACACACACACAGGAGGGGACGTGTACGGGGTCACACACACGGGAGGGGACGTGTACGGGGTCAAACACGGGAGGGGACATGTACGGGTTCACACACACATGGGAGGGGACGTGTACGGGGTCACACACATGGGAGGGGACGTGTACGGGGTCACACACATGGGAGGGGACGTGTACGGGGTCACACACACGGGAGGGGACGTCTACGGGGTCACACACACGGGAGGAGACGTGTACGGGGTCACACACACACACGGGAGGGGACGTGTACGGGGTCACACACACAGGAGGGGACGTGTACGGGGTCACACACACAGGAGGGGACGTGTACGGGGACACACACACGGGAGGGGACGTGTACGGGGTCACACACACGGGAGGGGATGTGTACGGGGTCACACACACGGGAGGGGACGTGTACGGGGTCACACACACACACGGTAGGGGACGTGTACGGGGTCACACACACAGGAGGGACGTGTACGGGGTCACACACACAGGAGGGGACGTGTACGGGGTCACACACACACAGGAGGGGACGTGTACGTGGTCACACACACACGGGAGGGGACGTGTACGGGGTCACACACACACAGGAGGGGACGTGTACGGGGTCACACACACACGGGAGGGGACGTGTACGTGGTCACACACACGGGAGGGGACGTGTACGGGGTCACACACACACAGGAGGGGACGTGTACGGGGTCACACACACACGGGAGGGGACGTGTACGTGGTCACACACACGGGAGGGGACGTGTACGGGGTCACGCACACACGGGAGGGGACGTGTACCGGGTCACACACACACAGGAGGGGACGTGTACGGGGTCACACACGGGAGGGGACGTGTACGGGGTCACACACACACAGGAGGGGACGTGTACGGGGTCACACACGGGAGAGCACGTGTACGGGGTCACACACACAGGAGGGGACGTGTACGGGGTCACACACGGGAGGGGACGTGTACGGGGTCACACACACAGGAGGGGACGTGTACGGGGTCACACACACACGGGAGGGGACGTGCACGGGGTCACACACACACGGGAGGGGACGTGTACGGGGTCACACACACAGGAGGGGACGTGTACAGGGTCTCACACACAGGAGGGGACGTGTACGGGGTCACACACACGGGAGGGGACGTGTACGGGGTCACGCACACACGGGAGGGGTCGTGTACGGGGTCACACACACACAGGAGGGGACGTATACGGGGTCACACACACACGGGAGGGGACGTGTACGGGGTCACACACACACGGGAGAAGACGTGTACGGGGTCACACACACGGGAGAGGACGTGTACGGGGTCACACACACAGGAGGGGACGTGTACGGGGTCACACACACACAGGAGGGGACGTGTACGGGGTCACACACACGGGAGGGGACGTGTACGGGGCCACACACGGGAGGGGACGTGTACGGGGTCACACACACAGACGGGAAGGGACGTGTACGGGGTCACACACACACACGGGAGGGGACGTGTACGGGGTCACAAACACACACGCGAGGGGACGTGTACGGGGTCACACACACACGGGAGGGGACGTGTACGGGGTCACACACACACGGGAGAGGACGTGTACGGGGTCACACACACACGGGAGGGGACGTGTACGGGGTCACACACACACACGGGAGGGGACGTGTACGGGGTCACACACACACACACGGGAGGGGACGTGTACTGGGTCACAAACACACACGGGAGGGGACGTGTACTGGGTCACAAACACACACGGGAGGGGATGTGTACGGGGTCACACACACGGGAGGGGACGTGTACGGGGTCACACACACACGGGAGGGGACGTGTACGGGGTCACACACACACGGGAGGGGACGTGTACGGGGTCACACACACACGGGAGGGGACGTGTACGGGGTCACACACACGGGAGGGGACGTGTACGGGGTCACACACACACGGGAGGGGACGTGTACGGGGTCACACACACACACGGGAGAGGACGTGTACGGGGTCACACACACACACGGGAGGGGACGTGTACGGGGTCACACACACACACGGGAGGGGACGTGTACGGGGTCACACACACGGGAGGGGACGTGTACGGGGTCACACACACACGGGAGGGGACGTGTACGGGGTCACACACACACGGGAGGGGACGTGTACGGGGTCACACACACGGGAGAGGACGTGTACGGGGTCACACACACGGGAGGGGACGTGTACGGGGTCACACACACAGGAGGGGACGTGTACGGGGTCACACACACAGGAGGGGACGTGTACGGGGTCACACACACGGGAGGGGACGTGTACGGGGTCACACACACGGGAGGGGACGTGTACGGGGTCACACACACGGGAGGGGACGTGTACGGGGTCACACAGACACACGGGAGAGGACGTGTACGGGGTCACACACACGGGAGGAGACGTGTACGGGGTCACACACACACACGGGAGAGGACGTGTACGGGGTCACACACACGGGAGAGGACGTGTACGGGGTCACACACAAGGGAGGGGACGTGTACGGGGTCACGCACACACGGGAGAGGACGTGTATGGGGTCACAAACACCCAGTAGGGGACGTGTACGGGGTCACACACACAGGAGGGGACGTGTACGGGGTCACACACACATGGGAGGGGACGTGTACGGGGTCACACACACACAGGAGGGGACGTGTACGGGGTTACACACACGGGAGGGGACGTGTACGGGGTCACACACACACACGGGAGGGGACTTGTACGGGGTCACACACACGGGAGGAGACGTGTACGGGGTCACACACACACGGGAGAGGACGTGTACGGGGTCACACACACGGGAGGGGACGTGTACGGGGTCACACACACGGGAGAGGACGTGTACGGGGTCAAACACACGGGAGGGGACGTGTACGGGGTCACGCACACACGGGAGGGGACGTGTACGGGGTCACAAACACCCTGTAGGGGACGTGTATGGGGTCACACACACAGGAGGGGACGTGTACGGGGTCACACACACACAGGAGGGGACGTGTACGGGGTCACACACACGGGAGGGGACGTGTACGGGGTCAAACACGGGAGGGGACATGTACGGGTTCACACACACATGGGAGGGGACGTGTACGGGGTCACACACATGGGAGGGGACGTGTACGGGGTCACACACACGGGAGGGGACGTGTACGGGGTCACACACACACACGGGAGGGGACTTGTACGGGGTCACACACACGGGAGGGGACGTGTACGGGGTCAAACACGGGAGGGGACATGTACGGGTTCACACACACATGGGAGGGGACGTGTACGGGGTCACACACATGGGAGGGGACGTGTACGGGGTCACACACATGGGAGGGGACGTGTACGGGGTCACACACACGGGAGGGGACGTGTACGGGGTCACACACACGGGAGGGGACTTGTACGGGGTCACACACGGGAGGAGACGTGTACGGGGTCACACACACACGGGAGAGGACGTGTACGGGGTCACACACACACGGGAGGGGACGTGTACGGGGTCACACACACACGGGAGGGGATGTGTACGGGGTCACACACACACGGGAGGGGACGTGTACGGGGTCACACACACACGGGAGAGGACGTGTACGGGGTCACACACACACGGGAGGGGACGTGTACGGGGTCACACACACACACGGGAGGGGACGTGTACGGGGTCACACACACACACGGGAGGGGACGTGTACTGGGTCACAAACACACACGGGAGGGGATGTGTACGGGGTCACACACACGGGAGGGGACGTGTACGGGGTCAAACACACACACGGGAGGGGACGTGTACGGGGTCACACACACGGGAGGGGACGTGTACGGGGTCACACACACGGGAGGGGACGTGTACGGGGTCACACACACACGGGAGGGGACGTGTACGGGGTCACACACACACGGGAGGGGACGTGTACGGGGTCACACACACACGGGAGGGGACGTGTACGGGGTCACACACACACGGGAGGGGACGTGTACGGGGTCACACACACACGGGAGTGGACGTGTACGGGGTCACACACACAGGAGGGGACGTGTACGGGGTCACACACACAGGAGGGGACGTGTACGGGGTCACACACACAGGAGGGGACGTGTACGGGGTCACACACACGGGAGGGGACGTGTACGGGGTCACACACACGGGAGGGGACGTGTACGGGGTCACACACACGGGAGGGGACGTGTACAGGGTCACACACACACACGGGAGAGGACGTGTACGGGGTCACACACACGGGAGGAGACGTGTACGGGGTCACACACGGGAGGGGACATGTACGGGTTCACACACACATGGGAGGGGACGTGTACGGGGTCACACACACACAGGAGGGGACGTGTACGGGGTCACACACACGGGAGGGGACGTGTACGGGGTCACACACACACACGGGAGGGGACTTGTACGGGGTCACACACACGGAAGGAGACGTGTACGGGGTCACACACACACGGGAGAGGACGTGTACGGGGTCACACACACACGGGAGGGGACGTGTACGGGGTCACACACACACGGGAGGGGACGTGTACGGGGTCACACACACACACGGGAGGGGACGTGTACGGGGTCACACACACACGGGAGGGGACGTGTACGGGGTCACACACACACGGGAGGGGACGTGTACGGGGTCACACACACACACGGGAGGGGACGTGTACGGGGTCACAAACACACACGGGAGGGGACGTGTACGGGGTCACACACACGGGAGGGGACGTGTACGGGGTCACACACACGGGAGGAGACGTGTACGGGGTCACACACACACACGGGAGGGGACGTGTACGGGGTCACACACACAGGAGGGGACGTGTACGGGGTTACACACACGGGAGGGGACGTGTACGGGGTCACACACACACACGGGAGGGGACTTGTACGGGGTCACACACACGGGAGGAGACGTGTACGGGGTCACACACACACGGGAGAGGACGTGTACGGGGTCACACACACGGGAGGAGACGTGTACGGGGTCACACACACACACGGGAGAGGACGTGTACGGGGTCACACACACGGGAGAGGACGTGTACGGGGTCAAACACACGGGAGGGGACGTGTACGGGGTCACGCACACACGGGAGGGGACGTGTACGGGGTCACAAACACCCAGTAGGGGACGTGTACGGGGTCACACACACAGGAGGGGACGTGTACGGGGTCACACACACACAGGAGGGGACGTGTACGGGGTCACACACACGGGAGGGGACGTGTACGGGGTCAAACACGGGAGGGGACATGTACGGGTTCACACACACATGGGAGGGGACGTGTACGGGGTCACACACATGGGAGGGGACGTGTACGGGGTCACACACATGGGAGGGGACGTGTACGGGGTCACACACACGGGAGGGGACGTGTACGGGGTCACACACACACACGGGAGGGGACTTGTACGGGGTCACACACGGGAGGAGACGTGTACGGGGTCACACACACACGGGAGAGGACGTGTACGGGGTCACACACGGGAGGGGACGTGTACGGGGTCACACACACGGGAGGGGACGTGTACGGGGTCAAACACGGGAGGGGACATGTACGGGTTCACACACACATGGGAGGGGACGTGTACGGGGTCACACACATGGGAGGGGACGTGTACGGGGTCACACACATGGGAGGGGACGTGTACGGGGTCACACACACGGGAGGGGACGTGTACGGGGTCACACACACACACGGGAGGGGACTTGTACGGGGTCACACACGGGAGGAGACGTGTACGGGGTCACACACACACGGGAGAGGACGTGTACGGGGTCACACACACACGGGAGGGGACGTGTACGGGGTCACACACACACGGGAGGGGACGTGTACGGGGTCACACACACACGGGAGGGGACGTGTACGGGGTCACACACACACGGGAGAGGACGTGTACGGGGTCACACACACACGGGAGGGGACGTGTACGGGATCACACACAGACACGGGAGGGGACGTGTACGGGGTCACACACACACACGGGAGGGGACGTGTACTGGGTCACAAACACACGGGAGGGGATGTGTACGGGGTCACACACACGGGAGGGGACGTGTACGGGGTCAAACACACACACGGGAGGGGACGTGTACGGGGTCACACACACGGGAGGGGACGTGTACGGGGTCACACACACGGGAGGGGACGTGTACGGGGTCACACACACACGGGAGGGGACGTGTACGGGGTCACACACACACGGGAGGGGACGTGTACGGGGTCACACACACACGGGAGGGGACGTGTACGGGGTCACACACACACGGGAGGGGACGTGTACGGGGTCACACACACACGGGAGTGGACGTGTACGGGGTCACACACACAGGAGGGGACGTGTACGGGGTCACACACACAGGAGGGGACGTGTACGGGGTCACACACACAGGAGGGGACGTGTACGGGGTCACACACACGGGAGGGGACGTGTACGGGGTCACACACACGGGAGGGGACGTGTACGGGGTCACACACACGGGAGGGGACGTGTACAGGGTCACACACACGGGAGAGGACGTGTACGGGGTCACACACACGGGAGGAGACGTGTACGGGGTCACACACGGGAGGGGACATGTACGGGTTCACACACACATGGGAGGGGACGTGTACGGGGTCACACACACACAGGAGGGGACGTGTACGGGGTCACACACACGGGAGGGGACGTGTACGGGGTCACACACACACACGGGAGGGGACGTGTACGGGGTCACACACACGGGAGGGGACGTGTACGGGGTCACACACACACGGGAGGGGACGTGTACGGGGTCACACACACACGGGAGGGGACGTGTACGGGGTCACACACACACGGGAGGGGACGTGTACGGGGTCACACACACACGGGAGGGGACGTGTACGGGGTCACACACACACGGGAGTGGACGTGTACGGGGTCACACACACAGGAGGGGACGTGTACGGGGTCACACACACAGGAGGGGACGTGTACGGGGTCACACACACAGGAGGGGACGTGTACGGGGTCACACACACGGGAGGGGACGTGTACGGGGTCACACACACGGGAGGGGACGTGTACGGGGTCACACACACGGGAGGGGACGTGTACAGGGTCACACACACACACGGGAGAGGACGTGTACGGGGTCACACACACGGGAGGAGACGTGTACGGGGTCACACACGGGAGGGGACATGTACGGGTTCACACACACATGGGAGGGGACGTGTACGGGGTCACACACACACAGGAGGGGACGTGTACGGGGTCACACACACGGGAGGGGACGTGTACGGGGTCACACACACACACGGGAGGGGACTTGTACGGGGTCACACACACGGGAGGAGACGTGTACGGGGTCACACACACACGGGAGAGGACGTGTACGGGGTCACACACACACGGGAGGGGACGTGTACGGGGTCACACACACACGGGAGGGGACGTGTACGGGGTCACACACACACACGGGAGGGGACGTGTACGGGGTCACACACACACACGGGAGGGGACGTGTACGGGGTCACAAACACACACGGGAGGGGACGTGTACGGGGTCACACACACGGGAGGGGACGTGTACGGGGTCACACACACGGGAGGAGACGTGTACGGGGTCACACACACACACGGGAGGGGACGTGTACGGGGTCACACACACAGGAGGGGACGTGTACGGGGTTACACACACGGGAGGGGACGTGTACGGGGTCACACACACACACGGGAGGGGACTTGTACGGGGTCACACACACGGGAGGAGACGTGTACGGGGTCACACACACACACGGGAGAGGACGTGTACGGGGTCACACACACGGGAGAGGACGTGTACAGGGTCAAACACACGGGAGGGGACGTGTACGGGGTCACGCACACACGGGAGGGGACGTGTACGGGGTCACAAACACCCAGTAGGGGACGTGTACGGGGTCACACACACAGGAGGGGACGTGTACGGGGTCACACACACACAGGAGGGGACGTGTACGGGGTCACACACACGGGAGGGGACGTGTACGGGGTCAAACACGGGAGGGGACATGTACGGGTTCACACACACATGGGAGGGGACGTGTACGGGGTCACACACATGGGAGGGGACGTGTACGGGGTCACACACATGGGAGGGGACGTGTACGGGGTCACACACACGGGAGGGGACGTGTACGGGGTCACACACACACACGGGAGGGGACTTGTAGGGGGTCACACACGGGAGGAGACGTGTACGGGGTCACACACACACGGGAGAGGACGTGTACGGGGTCACACACACACGGGAGGGGACGTGTACGGGGTCACACACACGGGAGGGGACGTGTACGGGGTCAAACACGGGAGGGGACATGTACGGGTTCACACACACATGGGAGGGGACGTGTACGGGGTCACACACATGGGAGGGGACGTGTGCGGGGTCACACACATGGGAGGGGACGTGTACGGGGTCACACACACGGGAGGGGACGTGTACGGGGTCACACACACACACGGGAGGGGACTTGTACGGGGTCACACACGGGAGGAGACGTGTACGGGGTCACACACACACGGGAGAGGACGTGTACGGGGTCACACACACACGGGAGGGGACGTGTACGGGGTCACACACACACGGGAGGGGACGTGTACGGGGTCACACACACACGGGAGGGGACGTGTACGGGGTCACACACACACGGGAGAGGACGTGTACGGGGTCACACACACACGGGAGGGGACGTGTACGGGGTCACACACACACACGGGAGGGGACGTGTACGGGGTCACACACACACACGGGAGGGGACGTGTACTGGGTCACAAACACACACGGGAGGGGATGTGTACGGGGTCACACACACGGGAGGGGACGTGTACGGGGTCAAACACACACACGGGAGGGGACGTGTACGGGGTCACACACACGGGAGGGGACGTGTACGGGGTCACACACACGGGAGGGGACGTGTACGGGGTCACACACACACGGGAGGGTACGTGTACGGGGTCACACACACACGGGAGGGGACGTGTACGGGGTCACACACACACGGGAGGGGACGTGTACGGGGTCACACACACACGGGAGGGGACGTGTACGGGGTCACACACACACGGGAGTGGACGTGTACGGGGTCACACACACAGGAGGGGACGTGTACGGGGTCACACACACAGGAGGGGACGTGTACGGGGTCACACACACAGGAGGGGACGTGTACGGGGTCACACACACGGGAGGGGACGTGTACGGGGTCACACACACGGGAGGGGACGTGTACGGGGTCACACACACGGGAGGGGACGTGTACAGGGTCACACACACACACGGGAGAGGACGTGTACGGGGTCACACACACGGGAGGAGACGTGTACGGGGTCACACACGGGAGGGGACATGTACGGGTTCACACACACATGGGAGGGGACGTGTACGGGGTCACACACACACAGGAGGGGACGTGTACGGGGTCACACACACGGGAGGGGACGTGTACGGGGTCACACACACACACGGGAGGGGACTTGTACGGGGTCACACACACGGGAGGAGACGTGTACGGGGTCACACACACACGGGAGAGGACGTGTACGGGGTCACACACACACGGGAGGGGACGTGTACGGGGTCACACACACACGGGAGGGGACGTGTACGGGGTCACACACACACACGGGAGGGGACGTGTACGGGGTCACACACACACACGGGAGGGGACGTGTACGGGGTCACAAACACACACGGGAGGGGACGTGTACGGGGTCACACACACGGGAGGGGACGTGTACGGGGTCACACACACGGGAGGAGACGTGTACGGGGTCACACACACACACGGGAGGGGACGTGTACGGGGTCACACACACAGGAGGGGACGTGTACGGGGTCACACACACAGGAGGGGACGTGTACGGGGTCACACACACGGGAGGGGATGTGTACGGGGTCACACACACGGGAGGGGACGTGTACGGGGTCACACACACACACGGTAGGGGACGTGTACGGGGTCACACACACAGGAGGGGACGTGTACGGGGTCACACACACAGGAGGGGACGTGTACGGGGTCACACACACACAGGAGGGGACGTGTACGTGGTCACACACACACGGGAGGGGACGTGTACGGGGTCACACACACAGGAGGGGACGTGTACGGGGTCACACACACACAGGAGGGGACGTGTACGGGGTCAAACACGGGAGGGGACATGTACGGGTTCACACACACATGGGAGGGGACGTGTACGGGGTCACACACCCGGGAGGGGACGTGTACGGGGTCACACACACGGGAGGGGACGTGTACGGGGTCACACACACGGGAGAGGACGTGTACGGGGTCACACACACACACGGGAGGGGACTTGTACGGGGTCACACACACACGGGAGAGGACGTGTACGGGGTCACACATACGGGAGGGGACGTGTACGGGGTCACACACACGGGAGGGGACGTGTACGGGGTCACACACACACACGGGAGGGGACTTGTACGGGGTCACACACGGGAGGAGACGTGTACGGGGTCACACACACACGGGAGAGGACGTGTACGGGGTCACACACACACGGGAGGGGACGTGTACGGGGTCACACACACACGGGAGGGGACGTGTACGGGGTCACACACACACGGGAGGGGACGTGTACGGGGTCACACACACGGGAGGGGACGTGTACGGGGTCACACACACACGGGAGGGGACGTGTACGGGGTCACACACACACGGGAGGGGACGTGTACGGGGTCACACACACACGGAAGGGGACGTGTACGGGGTCACACACACACGGGAGTGGACGTGTACGGGGTCACACACACGGGAGGGGACGTGTACGGGGTCACACACACAGGAGGGGACGTGTACGGGGTCACACACACAGGAGGGGACGTGTACGGGGTCACACACACAGGAGGGGACGTGTACGGGGTCACACACACGGGAGGGGACGTGTACGGGGTCACACACACGGGAGGGGACGTGTACGGGGTCACACACACGGGAGGGGAAGTGTACAGGGTCACACACACACACGGGAGAGGACGTGTACGGGGTCACACACGGGAGGGGAAGTGTACAGGGTCACACACACACACGGGAGGAGACGTGTACGGGGTCACACACGGGAGGGGACATGTACGGGTTCACACACACATGGGAGGGGACGTGTACGGGGTCACACACACACAGGAGGGGACGTGTACGGGGTCACACACACGGGAGGGGACGTGTACGGGGTCACACACACACACGGGAGGGGACTTGTACGGGGTCACACACACGGGAGGAGACGTGTACGGGGTCACACACACACGGGAGAGGACGTGTACGGGGTCACACACACACACGGGAGGGGACGTGTACGGGGTCACACACACACGGGAGGGGACGTGTACGGGGTCACACACACACACGGGAGGGGACGTGTACGGGGTCACACACACACACGGGAGGGGACGTGTACTGGGTCACAAACACACACGGGAGGGGACGTGTACGGGGTCACACACACACACGGGAGGGGACGTGTACGGGGTCACACACACACGGGAGGGGACGTGTACGGGGTCACACACACACACGGGAGGGGACGTGTACGGGGTCACACACACACACGGGAGGGGACGTGTACTGGGTCACAAACACACACGGGAGGGGACGTGTACGGGGTCACACACACGGGAGGGGACGTGTACGTGGTCACACACACGGGAGGGGACGTGTACGGGGTCACAAACACACACGGGAGGGGACGTGTACGGGGTCACACACACGGGAGGGGACGTGTACGGGGTCACACACACAGGAGGGGACGTGTACGGGGTCACACACACACAGGAGGGGACGTGTATGTGGTCACACACACACGGGAGGGGACGTGTACGGGGTCACACACACAGGAGGGGACGTGTACGGGGTCACACACACACGGGAGGGGACGTGTACGGGGTCACACACACACGGGAGGGGACGTGTACGTGGTCACACACACGGGAGGGGACGTGTACGGGGTCACGCACACACGGGAGGGGACGTGTACCGGGTCACACACACACAGGAGGGGACGTGTACGGGGTCACACACGGGAGGGGACGTGTACGGGGTCACACACACACAGGAGGGGACGTGTACGGGGTCACACACGGGAGAGGACGTGTACGGGGTCACACACACAGGAGGGGACGTGTACGGGGTCACACACGGGAGGGGACGTGTACGGGGTCACACACACAGGAGGGGACTTGTACGGGGTCACACACACGGGAGGGGACGTGCACGGGGTCACACACACACGGGAGGGGACGTGTACGGGGTCACACACACAGGAGGGGACGTGTACAGGGTCTCACACACAGGAGGGGACGTGTACGGGGTCACACACACAGGAGGGGACGTGTACGGGGTCACACACACGGGAGGGGACGTGTACGGGGTCACACACACGGGAGGGGACGTGTACGGGGTCACACAGACACACGGGAGAGGACGTGTACGGGGTCACACACACAGGAGGGGACGTGTACGGGGTCACACACACACACGGGAGAGGACGTGTACGGGGTCACACACACACGGGAGGGTACGTGTACGGGGTCACACACACACGGGAGGGGACGTGTACGGGGTCACACACACACGGGAGGGGACGTGTACGGGGTCACACACACACGGGAGTGGACGTGTACGGGGTCACACACACAGGAGGGGACGTGTACGGGGTCACACACACAGGAGGGGACGTGTACGGGGTCACACACACAGGAGGGGACGTGTACGGGGTCACACACACGGGAGGGGACGTGTACGGGGTCACACACACGGGAGGGGACGTGTACGGGGTCACACACACGGGAGGGGACGTGTACAGGGTCACACACACACACGGGAGAGGACGTGTACGGGGTCACACACACGGGAGGAGACGTGTACGGGGTCACACACGGGAGGGGACATGTACGGGTTCACACACACATGGGAGGGGACGTGTACGGGGTCACACACACACAGGAGGGGACGTGTACGGGGTCACACACACGGGAGGGGACGTGTACGGGGTCACACACACACACGGGAGGGGACTTGTACGGGGTCACACACACGGGAGGAGACGTGTACGGGGTCACACACACACGGGAGAGGACGTGTACGGGGTCACACACACACGGGAGGGGACGTGTACGGGGTCACACACACACGGGAGGGGACGTGTACGGGGTCACACACACACACGGGAGGGGACGTGTACGGGGTCACACACACACACGGGAGGGGACGTGTACGGGGTCACAAACACACACGGGAGGGGACGTGTACGGGGTCACACACACGGGAGGGGACGTGTACGGGGTCACACACACGGGAGGAGACGTGTACGGGGTCACACACACACACGGGAGGGGACGTGTACGGGGTCACACACACAGGAGGGGACGTGTACGGGGTCACACACACAGGAGGGGACGTGTACGGGGTCACACACACGGGAGGGGATGTGTACGGGGTCACACACACGGGAGGGGACGTGTACGGGGTCACACACACACACGGTAGGGGACGTGTACGGGGTCACACACACAGGAGGGGACGTGTACGGGGTCACACACACAGGAGGGGACGTGTACGGGGTCACACACACACAGGAGGGGACGTGTACGTGGTCACACACACACGGGAGGGGACGTGTACGGGGTCACACACACAGGAGGGGACGTGTACGGGGTCACACACACACAGGAGGGGACGTGTACGGGGTCAAACACGGGAGGGGACATGTACGGGTTCACACACACATGGGAGGGGACGTGTACGGGGTCACACACCCGGGAGGGGACGTGTACGGGGTCACACACACGGGAGGGGACGTGTACGGGGTCACACACACACACGGGAGGGGACTTGTACGGGGTCACACACACACGGGAGAGGACGTGTACGGGGTCACACATACGGGAGGGGACGTGTACGGGGTCACACACACGGGAGGGGACGTGTACGGGGTCACACACACACACGGGAGGGGACTTGTACGGGGTCACACACGGGAGGAGACGTGTACGGGGTCACACACACACGGGAGAGGACGTGTACGGGGTCACACACACACGGGAGGGGACGTGTACGGGGTCACACACACACGGGAGGGGACGTGTACGGGGTCACACACACACGGGAGGGGACGTGTACGGGGTCACACACACGGGAGGGGACGTGTACGGGGTCACACACACACGGGAGGGGACGTGTACGGGGTCACACACACACGGGAGGGGACGTGTACGGGGTCACACACACACGGAAGGGGACGTGTACGGGGTCACACACACACGGGAGTGGACGTGTACGGGGTCACACACACGGGAGGGGACGTGTACGGGGTCACACACACAGGAGGGGACGTGTACGGGGTCACACACACAGGAGGGGACGTGTACGGGGTCACACACACAGGAGGGGACGTGTACGGGGTCACACACACGGGAGGGGACGTGTACGGGGTCACACACACGGGAGGGGACGTGTACGGGGTCACACACACGGGAGGGGAAGTGTACAGGGTCACACACACACACGGGAGAGGACGTGTACGGGGTCACACACGGGAGGGGAAGTGTACAGGGTCACACACACACACGGGAGGAGACGTGTACGGGGTCACACACGGGAGGGGACATGTACGGGTTCACACACACATGGGAGGGGACGTGTACGGGGTCACACACACACAGGAGGGGACGTGTACGGGGTCACACACACGGGAGGGGACGTGTACGGGGTCACACACACACACGGGAGGGGACTTGTACGGGGTCACACACACGGGAGGAGACGTGTACGGGGTCACACACACACGGGAGAGGACGTGTACGGGGTCACACACACACACGGGAGGGGACGTGTACGGGGTCACACACACGGGAGGGGACGTGTACGGGGTCACACACACACGGGAGGGGACGTGTACGGGGTCACACACACACACGGGAGGGGACGTGTACGGGGTCACACACACACACGGGAGGGGACGTGTACTGGGTCACAAACACACACGGGAGGGGACGTGTACGGGGTCACACACACGGGAGGGGACGTGTACGTGGTCACACACACGGGAGGGGACGTGTACGGGGTCACAAACACACACGGGAGGGGACGTGTACGGGGTCACACACACGGGAGGGGACGTGTACGGGGTCACACACACAGGAGGGGACGTGTACGGGGTCACACACACGGGAGGGGACGTGTACGGGGTCACACACACAGGAGGGGACGTGTACGGGGTCACACACACACAGGAGGGGACGTGTATGTGGTCACACACACACGGGAGGGGACGTGTACGGGGTCACACACACAGGAGGGGACGTGTACGGGGTCACACACACACGGGAGGGGACGTGTACGGGGTCACACACACACGGGAGGGGACGTGTACGTGGTCACACACACGGGAGGGGACGTGTACGGGGTCACGCACACACGGGAGGGGACGTGTACCGGGTCACACACACACAGGAGGGGACGTGTACGGGGTCACACACGGGAGGGGACGTGTACGGGGTCACACACACACAGGAGGGGACGTGTACGGGGTCACACACGGGAGAGGACGTGTACGGGGTCACACACACAGGAGGGGACGTGTACGGGGTCACACACGGGAGGGGACGTGTACGGGGTCACACACACAGGAGGGGACTTGTACGGGGTCACACACACGGGAGGGGACGTGCACGGGGTCACACACACACGGGAGGGGACGTGTACGGGGTCACACACACAGGAGGGGACGTGTACAGGGTCTCACACACAGGAGGGGACGTGTACGGGGTCACACACACAGGAGGGGACGTGTACGGGGTCACACACACGGGAGGGGACGTGTACGGGGTCACACACACGGGAGGGGACGTGTACGGGGTCACACAGACACACGGGAGAGGACGTGTACGGGGTCACACACACAGGAGGGGACGTGTACGGGGTCACACACACACACGGGAGAGGACGTGTACGGGGTCACACACACGGGAGAGGACGTGTACGGGGTCACACACACGGGAGGGGACGTGTACGGGGTCACACACACACACGGTAGGGGACGTGTACGGGGTCACACACACAGGAGGGGACGTGTACGGGGTCACACACACAGGAGGGGACGTGTACGGGGTCACACACACACAGGAGGGGACGTGTACGTGGTCACACACACACGGGAGGGGACGTGTACGGGGTCACACACACAGGAGGGGACGTGTACGGGGTCACACACACACAGGAGGGGACGTGTACGGGGTCAAACACGGGAGGGGACATGTACGGGTTCACACACACATGGGAGGGGACGTGTACGGGGTCACACACCCGGGAGGGGACGTGTACGGGGTCACACACACGGGAGGTGACGTGTACGGGGTCACACACACACACGGGAGGGGACTTGTACGGGGTCACACACACACGGGAGAGGACGTGTACGGGGTCACACACACGGGAGGGGACGTGTACAGGGTCACACACACGGGAGGGGACGTGTACGGGGTCACACACACACACGGGAGGGGACTTGTACGGGGTCACACACGGGAGGAGACGTGTACGGGGTCACACACACACGGGAGAGGACGTGTACGGGGTCACACACACACGGGAGGGGACGTGTACGGGGTCACACACACACGGGAGGGGACGTGTACGGGGTCACACACACACGGGAGGGGACGTGTACGGGGTCACACACACGGGAGGGGACGTGTACGGGGTCACACACACACGGGAGGGGACGTGTACGGGGTCACACACACACGGGAGGGGACGTGTACGGGGTCACACACACACGGGAGGGGACGTGTACGGGGTCACACACACACGGGAGTGGACGTGTACGGGGTCACACACACGGGAGGGGACGTGTACGGGGTCACACACACAGGAGGGGACGTGTACGGGGTCACACACACAGGAGGGGACGTGTACGGGGTCACACACACAGGAGGGGACGTGTACGGGGTCACACACACGGGAGGGGACGTGTACGGGGTCACACACACGGGAGGGGACGTGTACGGGGTCACACACACGGGAGGCGAAGTGTACAGGGTCACACACACACACGGGAGAGGACGTGTACGGGGTCACACACGGGAGGGGAAGTGTACAGGGTCACACACACACACGGGAGGAGACGTGTACGGGGTCACACACGGGAGGGGACATGTACGGGTTCACACACACATGGGAGGGGACGTGTACGGGGTCACACACACACAGGAGGGGACGTGTACGGGGTCACACACACGGGAGGGGACGTGTACGGGGTCACACACACACACGGGAGGGGACTTGTACGGGGTCACACACACGGGAGTAGACGTGTACGGGGTCACACACACACGGGAGAGGACGTGTACGGGGTCACACACACACACGGGAGGGGACGTGTACGGGGTCACACACACGGGAGGGGACGTGTACGGGGTCACACACACACGGGAGGGGACGTGTACGGGGTCACACACACACACGGGAGGGGACGTGTACGGGGTCACACACACGGGAGGGGACGTGTACGGGGTCACAAACACACACGGGAGGGGACGTGTACGGGGTCACACACACGGGAGGGGACGTGTACGGGGTCACACACACGGGAGGGGACGTGTACGGGGTCACACACACGGGAGGGGACGTGTACGGGGTCACACACACAGGAGGGGACGTGTACGGGGTCACACACACAGGAGGGGACGTGTACGGGGTCACACACACACGGGAGGGGATGTGTACGGGGTCACACACACGGGAGGGGACGTGTACGGGGTCACACACACACACGGTAGGGGACGTGTACGGGGTCACACACACAGGAGGGGACGTGTACGGGGTCACACACACAGGAGGGGACGTGTACGGGGTCACACACACACAGGAGGGGACGTGTATGTGGTCACACACACACGGGAGGGGACGTGTACGGGGTCACACACACAGGAGGGGACGTGTACGGGGTCACACACACACGGGAGGGGACGTGTACGGGGTCACACACACACGGGAGGGGACGTGTACGTGGTCACACACACGGGAGGGGACGTGTACGGGGTCACGCACACACGGGAGGGGACGTGTACCGGGTCACACACACACAGGAGGGGACGTGTACGGGGTCACACACGGGAGGGGACGTGTACGGGGTCACACACACACAGGAGGGGACGTGTACGGGGTCACACACGGGAGAGGACGTGTACGGGGTCACACACACAGGAGGGGACGTGTACGGGGTCACACACGGGAGGGGACGTGTACGGGGTCACACACACAGGAGGGGACTTGTACGGGGTCACACACACGGGAGGGGACGTGCACGGGGTCACACACACACGGGAGGGGACGTGTACGGGGTCACACACACAGGAGGGGACGTGTACAGGGTCTCACACACAGGAGGGGACGTGTACGGGGTCACACACACGGGAGGGGACGTGTACGGGGTCACGCACACACGGGAGGGGACGTGTACGGGGTCACACACACACAGGAGGGGACGTATACGGGGTCACACACACACGGGAGAAGACGTGTACGGGGTCACACACACGGGAGAGGACGTGTACGGGGTCACACACACACGGGAGGGGACGTGTACGGGGTCACACACACGGGAGGGGACGTGTACGGGGTCACACACACACACGGGAGGGGACGTGTACGGGGTCACACACACGGGAGGGGACGTGTACGGGGTCACACACACAGGAGGGGACGTGTACGGGGTCACACACACGGGAGGGGACGTGTACGGGGTCACACACACAGGAGGGGACGTGTACGGGGTCACACACACAGGAGGGGACGTGTACGGGGTCACACACACAGGAGGGGACGTGTACGGGGTCACACACACGGGAGGGGACGTGTACGGGGTCACGCACACACGGGAGGGGACGTGTATGGGGTCACAAACACCCAGTAGGGGACGTGTACGGGGTCACACACACAGGAGGGGACGTGTACGGGGTCACACACACATGGGAGGGGACGTGTACGGGGTCACACACACACAGGAGGGGACGTGTACGGGGTCACACACACGGGAGGGGACGTGTACGGGGTCACACACACGGGAGGGGACTTGTACGGGGTCACACACACGGGAGGAGACGTGTACGGGGTCACACACACACGGGAGAGGACGTGTACGGGGTCACACACACGGGAGGAGACGTGTACGGGGTCACACACACACACGGGAGAGGACGTGTACGGGGTCACACACACGGGAGAGGACGTGTACGGGGTCACACACACGGGAGGGGACGTGTACGGGGTCACGCACACACGGGAGGGGACGTGTACGGGGTCACAAACACCCAGTAGGGGACGTGTACGGGGTCACACACACAGGAGGGGACGTGTACGGGGTCACACACACACACGAGGGGACGTGTACGGGGTCACACACACGGGAGGGGACGTGTACGGGGTCAAACACGGGAGGGGACATGTACGGGGTCACAAACACCCAGTAGGGGACGTGTACGGGGTCACACACACAGGAGGGGACGTTTACGGGGTCACACACACACAGGAGGGGACGTGTACGGGGTCACACACACAGGAGGGGACGTGTACGGGGTCACACACACAGGAGGGGACGTGTACGGGGTCACACACACATGGGAGGGGACGTGTACGGGGTCACACACCCGGGAGGGGACGTGTACGGGGTCACACACACGGGAGGGGACGTGTACGGGGTCACACACACGGGAGGGGACGTGTACGGGGTCACACACACGGGAGGGGACTTGTACGGGGTCACACACGGGAGGAGACGTGTACGGGGTCACACACACACGGGAGAGGACGTGTACGGGGTCACACACACACGGGAGGGGACGTGTACGGGGTCACACACACACGGGAGGGGACGTGTACGGGGTCACACACACACGGGATGGGACGTGTACGGGGTCACACACACACACGGGAGGGGACGTGTACGGGGTCACAAACACACACGGGAGGGGACGTGTACGGGGTCACACACACGGGAGGGGACGTGTAGGGGGTCACACACACGGGAGGAGACGTGTACGGGGTCACACACACGGGAGGGGACGTGTACGGGGTCACACACACGGGAGGGGACGTGTACGGGGTCACACACACGGGAGGGGACGTGTACGGGGTCACACACACAGGAGGGGACGTGTACGGGGTCACACACACGGGAGGGGACGTGTACAGGGTCACAAACACGGGAGGGGACGTGTAAGGGGTCACACACACAGGAGGGGATGTGTACGGGGTCACACACACGGGAAGGGACGTGTACGGGGTCACACACACACGGGAGGGGACGTGTACGGGGTCACACACACAGGAGGGGACGTGTACGGGGTCACACACACAGGAGGGGACGTGTACGGGGTCACACACACAGGAGGGGACGTGTACGGGGTCACACACACGGGAGGGGACGTGTACGGGGTCACACACACGGGAGGGGAAGTGTACGGGGTCACACACACGGGAGGGGACGTGTACGGGGTCACACAGACACACGGGAGAGGACGTGTACGGGGTCACACACACGGGAGGAGACGTGTACGGGGTCACACACACACACGGGAGAGGACGTGTACGGGGTCACACACACGGGAGAGGACGTGTACGGGGTCACACACACGGGAGGGGACGTGTACGGGGTCACGCACACACGGGAGGGGACGTGTATGGGGTCACAAACACCCAGTAGGGGACGTGTACGGGGTCACACACACAGGAGGGGACGTGTACGGGGTCACACACACATGGGAGGGGACGTGTACGGGGTCACACACACACAGGAGGGGACGTGTACGGGGTCACACACACGGGAGGGGACGTGTACGGGGTCACACACACACACGGGAGGGGACTTGTACGGGGTCACACACACGGGAGGAGACGTGTACGGGGTCACACACACACGGGAGAGGACGTGTACGGGGTCACACACACGGGAGGAGACGTGTACGGGGTCACACACACGGGAGAGGACGTGTACGGGGTCACACACACGGGAGAGGACGTGTACGGGGTCACACACACGGGAGGGGACGTGTACGGGGTCACAAACACCCAGTAGGGGACGTGTACGGGGTCACACACACAGGAGGGGACGTGTACGGGGTCACACACACACACGAGGGGACGTGTACGGGGTCACACACACGGGAGGGGACGTGTACGGGGTCAAACACGGGAGGGGACATGTACGGGTTCACACACACATGGGAGGGGACGTGTACGGGGTCACACACACGGGAGGGGACGTGTACGGGGTCACACACACGGGAGGGGACGTGTACGGGGTCACACACACGGGAGGGGACTTGTACGGGGTCACACACGGGAGGAGACGTGTACGGGGTCACACACACACGGGAGAGGACGTGTACGGGGTCACACACACACGGGAGGGGACGTGTACGGGGTCACACACACACGGGAGGGGACGTGTACGGGGTCACACACACACGGGATGGGACGTGTACGGGGTCACACACACACACGGGAGGGGACGTGTACGGGGTCACAAACACACACGGGAGGGGACGTGTACGGGGTCACACACACGGGAGGGGACGTGTAGGGGGTCACACACACGGGAGGAGACGTGTACGGGGTCACACACACGGGAGGGGACGTGTACGGGGTCACACACACAGGAGGGGACGTGTACGGGGTCACACACACAGGAGGGGACGAGTACGGGGTCACACACACAGGAGGGGACGTGTACGGGGTCACACACACGGGAGGGGACGTGTACAGGGTCACAAACACGGGAGGGGACGTGTACGGGGTCACACACACAGGAGGGGATGTGTACGGGGTCACACACACACGGGAAGGGACGTGTACGGGGTCACACACACACGGGAGGGGACGTGTACGGGGTCACACACACACGGGAGGGGACGTGTACGGGGTCACACACACGGGAGGGGACGTGTACGGTGTCACACACACGGGAGGGGACGTGTACGGGGTCACACACACAGGAGGGGACGTGTACGGGGTCACACACACAGGAGGGGACGTGTACGGGGTCACACACACACGGGAGGGGACGTGTACGGGGTCACACACACAGGAGGGGACGTGAACGGGGTCACACACACGGGAGGGGACGTGTACAGGGTCACACACACACACGGGAGAGGACGTGTACGGGGTCACACACACAGGAGGAGACGTGTACGGGGTCACCCACACACGGGAGGGGTCGTGTACGGGGTCACACACACGGGAGGGGACGTGTACGGGGTCACACACACACACGGGAGGGGACGTGTACGGGGTCACACACACGGGAGGAGACGTGTACGGGGTCACACACACACGGGAGGGGACGTGTACGGGGTCACACACACGAGAGGAGACGTGTACGGGGTCACACACACGGGAGGGGACGTGTACGGGGTCACAAACACACACGGGAGGGGACGTGTACGGGGTCACACACACGGGAGGAGACGTGTACGGTGTCACACACACACGGGAGGGGACGTGTACGGGGTCACACACACGGGAGGGGACATGTACGGGGTCACAAACACACACGGGAGGGGACGTGTACGGGGTCACACACACACACGGGAGAGGACGTGTACGGGGTCACACACACACACGGGAGAGGATGTGTACGGGGTCACACACAGGAGGGGACGTGTACGGGGTCACACACACGGGAGGGGACGTGTACGGGGTCACACACACGGGAGGAGACGTGTACGGGGTCACACACACAGGAGGGGACGTGTACGGGGTCACACACACAAGAGGGGACGTGTACGGGGTCACACACACGGGAGGGGACGTGTACGGGGTCACACACACAGGAGTCGACGTGTACGGGGTCACACACACAGGAGGGGACGTGTACGGGGTCACACACACACGGGAGGGGACGTGTACGGGGTCACACACACACGGGAGGGGACGTGTACGGGGTCACACACACAGGAGGGGACGTGTACGGGGTCACACACACAGGAGGGGACGTGTACGGGGTCACACACACACACGGGAGGGGACGTGTACGGGGTCACACACACACACGGGAGGGGACGTGTACGGTGTCACACACACAAGAGGGGACGTGTACGGGGTCACACACACGGGAGGGGACGTGTACGGGGTCACACACACAGGAGTCGACGTGTACGGGGTCACACACACAAGAGGGGACGTGTACGGGGTCACACACACGGGAGGGGACGTGTACGGGGTCACACACACAGGAGTCGACGTGTACGGGGTCACACACACAGGAGGGGACGTGTACGGGGTCACACACACAGGAGGGGACGTGTACGGGGTCACACACATGGGAGGGGACGTGTACGGGGTCACATACACAGGAGGGGACGTGTACGGGTTCACACACACGGGAGGGGACGTGTACGGGGTCACATACACACGGGAGGGGACGTGTACGGGGACACACACACACACGAGGGGACGTGTACGGGGTCACACACACACGGGAGGGGACGTGTACGGGGTCACACACACGGGCGGAGACGTGTACGGGGTCACACACACACACACGAGAGAGGACGTGTACGGGGTCACACACACACGGGAGGGGACGTGTACGGGGTCACACACACGGGAGGGGACGTGTACGGGGTCACACACACACACGGGAGGGGATGTGTACGGGGTCACACACACACACGGGAGGGGACGTGTACGGGGTCACACACACGGGAGGGGACGTGTACGGGGTCACACACACACGGGAGAGGACGTGTACGGGGTTACACACACACGGGAGGGGACGTGTACGGGGTCACACACACACACGGGAGGGGACGTGTACGGGGTCACACACACACACGGGAGGGGACGTGTACTGGGTCACAAACACACACGGGAGGGGACGTGTACGGGGTCACACACACGGGAGGGGACGTGTACGGGGTCACACACACACACGGGAGGGGACGTGTACGGGGTCACACACACACACGGGAGGGGACGTGTACGGGGTCACACACACACGGGAGGGGACGTGTACGGGGTCACACACACACGGGAGGGGACGTGTACGGGGTCACACACACACGGGAGGGGACGTGTACGGGGTCACACACACACGGGAGGGGACGTGTACGGGGTCACACACACGGGAGGGGACGTGTACGGGGTCACTCACACACACGGGAGGGGACGTGTACGGGGTCACACACACACACGGGAGGGGACGTGTACGGGGTCACACACACACGGGAGGGGACGTGTACGGGGTCACACACACACGGGAGGGGACGTGTACGGGGTCACACACACACGGGAGGGGACGTGTACGGGGTCACACACACACGGGAGGGGACGTGTACGGGGTCACACACACACGGGAGGGGACGTGTACGGGGTCACACACACGGGAGGGGACGTGTACGGGGTCACACACACAGGAGGGGACGTGTACGGGGTCACACACACGGGAGGGGACGTGTACGGGGTCACACACACGGGAGGGGACGTGTACGGGGTCACACACACACGGGAGGGGACGTGTACGGGGTCACAAACACACGGGAGGGGACGTGTACGGGGTCACACACACACACGGGAGGGGACGTGTACGGGGTCACAAACACACACGGGAGGGGACGTGTACGGGGTCACACACACGGGAGGGGACGTGTACGGGGTCACACACACGGGAGGAGACGTGTACGGGGTCACACACACACACGGGAGGGGACGTGTACGCGGTCACACACACAGGAGGGGACGTGTACGGGGTCACACACAGGAGGGGACGTGTACGGGGTCACATACACGGGAGGGGACGTGTACGGGGTCACACACACGGGAGGGGACGTGTACGGGGTCACACACACGGGAGGGGACGTGTACGGGGTCACACACACACACGGGAGGGGATGTGTACGGGGTCACACACACAGGAGGGGACGTGTACGGGGTCACATACACACGGGAGGGGACGTGTACGGGGACACACACACACACGAGGGGACGTGTACGGGGTCACATACACAGAAGGGGACGTGTACGGGGTCACATACACACGGGAGGGGACGTGTACGGGGTCACACACACGGGAGGGGACGTGTACGGGGTCACACACACACACGGGAGGGGATGTGTACGGGGTCACACACACAGGAGGGGACGTGTACGGGGTCACATACACACGGGAGGGGACGTGTACGGGGACACACACACGAGGGGACGTGTACGGGGTCACACACACAGGAGGGGACGTGTACGGGGTCACATACACAGGAGGGGACGTGTACGGGGTCACACACACGGGAGGGGACGTGTACGGGGTCACATACACACGGGAGGGGACGTGTACGGGGACACACACACACACGAGGGGACGTGTACAGGGTCACACACACAGGAGGGGACGTGTACGGGGTCACACACACAGGCGGGGACGTGTACGGGGTCACATACACACGGGAGGGGACGTGTACGGGGACACACACACACACGAGGGGACGTGTACGGGGTCACACACACACGGGAGGGGACGTGTACGGGGTCACACACACGGGAGGGGACGTGTACGGTGTCACACACACGGGAGGGGACGTGTACGGGGTCACACACACAGGAGGGGACGTGTACGGGGTCACACACACAGGAGGGGACGTGTACGGGGTCACACACACACGGGAGGGGACGTGTACGGGGTCACACACACAGGAGGGGACGTGTACGGGGTCACACATACGGGAGGGGACGTGTACAGGGTCACACACACACACGGGAGAGGACGTGTACGCGGTCACACACACGGGAGGAGACGTGTACGGGGTCACACACACACACGGGAGAGGACGTGTACGGGGTCACACACACACGGGAGGGGTCGTGTACGGGGTCACACACACACACGGGAGGGGACGTGTACGGGGTCACACACACGGGAGGGGACGTGTACGGGGTCACACACACGAGAGGAGACGTGTACGGGGTCACACACGGGAGGGGACGTGTACGGGGTCACAAACACACACGGGAGGGGACGTGTACGGGGTCACACACACGGGAGGAGACGTGTACGGTGTCACACACACACGGGAGGAGACGTGTACGGTGTCACACACACACGGGAGGGGACGTGTACGGGGTCACACACACGAGAGGAGACGTGTACGGGGTCACACACACGAGAGGAGACGTGTACGGGGTCACACACACGGGAGGGGACGTGTACGGGGTCACACACACACAGGAGGGTACGGGGTCACACACACACACGGGAGAGGACGTGTACGGGGTCACACACACACACGGGAGAGGACGTGTACGGGGTCACACACACACAGGAGGGTACGGGGTCACACACACACACGGGAGAGGACGTGTACGGGGTCACACACACACACGGGAGAGGACGTATACGGGGTCACACACACACCGGAGGGGACGTGTACGCTGTCACACACACACGGGAGGGGACGTGTACGGGGTCACACACACAGGAGGGGACGTGTACGGGGTCACACACACGAGAGGAGACGTGTACGGCGTCACACACACACACGGGAGAGGACGTGTACGGGGTCACACACACACACGGGAGAGGACGTGTACGGGGTCACACACAGGAGGGGACGTGTACGGGGTCACACACACGGGAGGGGATGTGTACGGGGTCACACACACGGGAGGGTACGTGTACGGGGTCACACACACAGGAGGGGACGTGTACGGGGTCACACACACAGGAGGGGACGTGTACAGGGTCACACACACGGGAGGGGACGTGTACGGGGTCACACACACAGGAGTCGACGTGTACGGGGTCACACACACAGGAGGGGACGTGTACGGGGTCACACACACACGGGAGGGGACGTGTACGGGGTCACACACACACGGGAGGGGACGTGTACAGGGTCACACACACAGGAGGGGACGTGTACGGGGTCACACACACAGGAGGGGACGTGTACGGGGTCACACACACAGGAGGGGACGTGTACGGGGTCACACACACAGGAGAGGACGTGTACGGGGTCACACACACACGGGAGGGGACGTGTACGGGGTCACACACACACACAGGAGGGGACGTGTACGGGGTCACACACACACACGGGAGGGGACGTGTACGGGGTCACACACACACACGAGAGAGGACGTGTACGGGGTCACACACACGGGAGGGGACGTGTACGGGGTCACACACACAGGAGTCGACGTGTACGGGGTCACACACACAGGAGGGGACGTGTACGGGGTCACACACACACGGGAGGGGACGTGTACGGGGTCACACACACACGGGAGGGGACGTGTACAGGGTCACACACACAGGAGGGGACGTGTACGGGGTCACACACACAGGAGGGGACGTGTACGGGGTCACACACACAGGAGGGGACGTGTACGGGGTCACACACACAGGAGAGGACGTGTACGGGGTCACACACACACGGGAGGGGACGTGTACGGGGTCACACACACACACAGGAGGGGACGTGTACGGGGTCACACACACACACGGGAGGGGACGTGTACGGGGTCACACACACACACGAGAGAGGACGTGTACGGGGTCACACACACACACGAGAGAGGACGTGTACGGGGTCACACACACACGGGAGGGGACGTGTACGGGATCACACACACACAGGAGGGGACGTGTACGGGGTCACACACACGGGAGGGGACGTGTACGGGGTCACACACACACACGGGAGGGGACGTGTACGGGGTCACACACACGGGAGGGGACGTGTACGGGGTCACAAACACACACGGGAGGGGACGTGTACGGGGTCACACACACGGGAGGGGACGTGTACGGGGTCACACACACACGGGAGAGGACGTGTACGGGGTCACACACACACGGGAGGGGACGTGTACGGGGTCACACACACACGGGAGGGGACGTGTACGGGGTCACACACACACGGGAGGTGACGTGTACTGGGTCACAAACACACACGGGAGGGGACGTGTACGGGGTCACACACACGGGAGGGGACGTGTACGGGGTCACACACACGGGAGGGGACGTGTACGGGGTCACACACACGGGAGGGGACGTGTACGGGGTCACACACACACGGGAGGGGACGTGTACGGGGTCACACACACACGGGAGGGGACGTGTACGGGGTCACACACACACGGGAGGGGACGTGTACGGGGTCACACACACACGGGAGGGGACGTGTACGGGGTCACACACACGGGAGGGGACGTGTACGGGGTCACACACACGGGAGGGGACGTGTACGGGGTCACACACACGGGAGAGGACGTGTACAGGGTCACACACACACACAGGAGGGGACGTGTACGGGGTCACACACACAGGAGGGGACGTGTACGGGGTCACACACACGGGAGCGGACGTGTACGGGGTCACACACACGGGAGGGGACGTGTACGGGGTCACACACACGGGAGGGGACGTGTACAGGGTCAAACACACACACGGGAGAGGACGTGTACGGGGTCACACACACGGGAGGAGACGTGTACGGGGTCAAACACACACACGGGAGAGGACGTGTACGGGGTCACACACACGGGAGAGGACGTGTACGGGGTCATACACACGGTAGGGGACGTTTACGGGGTCACGCACACACGGGAGGGGACGTGTACGGGGTCACAAACACCCAGTAGGGGACGTGTACGGGGTCACACACACAGGAGGGGACGTGTACGGGGTCACACACACACAGGAGGGGACGTGTACGGGGTCAAACACACGGGAGGGGACGTGTACAGGGTCACACACGGGAGGGGACATGTACGGGGTCACACACACATGGGAGGGGACGTGTACGGGGTCACACACACACGGGAGGGGACGTGTACGGGGTCACACACACGGGAGGGGACGTGTACGGGGTCACACACACACACGGGAGGGGACTTGTACGGGGTCACACACACGGGAGGAGACGTGTACGGGGTCACACACACACGGGAGAGGACGTGTACGGGGTCACACACACACGGGAGTGGACGTGTACGGGGTCACACACACACGGGAGGGGACGTGTACGGGGTCACACACACGGGAGGGGACGTGTACGGGGTCACACACACACACGGGAGGGGACGTGTACGGGGTCACAAACACACACGGGAGGGGACGTGTACGGGGTCACACACACGGGAGGGGACGTGTACGGGGTCACACACACGGGAGGGGACGTGTACGGGGTCACACACACACACACGGGAGGGGACGTGTACGGGGTCACACACACAGGAGGGGACGTGTACGGGGTCACACACACAGGAGGGGACGTGTACGGGGTCACACACACGGGAGGGGACGTGTATGGGGTCACACACACACACGGGAGAGGACGTGTACGGGGTCACACACACGGGAGGAGACGTGTACGGGGTCACACACACACACGGGAGAGGACGTGTACGGGGTCACACACACACGGGAGGGGTCGTGTACGGGGTCACACACACACACGGGAGGGGACGTGTACGGGGTCACACACACACACGGGAGGGGACGTGTACGGGGTCACACACACGAGAGGAGACGTGTACGGGGTCACACACGGGAGGGGACGTGTACGGGGTCACAAACACACACGGGAGGGGACGTGTACGGGGTCACACACACGGGAGGAGACGTGTACGGTGTCACACACACACGGGAGGAGACGTGTACGGTGTCACACACACACGGGAGGGGACGTGTACGGGGTCACACACACGAGAGGAGACGTGTACGGGGTCACACACACGAGAGGAGACGTGTACGGGGTCACACACACGGGAGGGGACGTGTACGGGGTCACACACACACAGGAGGGTACGGGGTCACACACACACACGGGAGAGGACGTGTACGGGGTCACACACACACACGGGAGAGGACGTGTACGGGGTCACACACACACAGGAGGGTACGGGGTCACACACACACACGGGAGAGGACGTGTACGGGGTCACACACACACACGGGAGAGGACGTATACGGGGTCACACACACACCGGAGGGGACGTGTACGCTGTCACACACACACGGGAGGGGACGTGTACGGGGTCACACACACAGGAGGGGACGTGTACGGGGTCACACACACGAGAGGAGACGTGTACGGCGTCACACACACACACGGGAGAGGACGTGTACGGGGTCACACACACACACGGGAGAGGACGTGTACGGGGTCACACACAGGAGGGGACGTGTACGGGGTCACACACACGGGAGGGGATGTGTACGGGGTCACACACACGGGAGGGGACGTGTACGGGGTCACACACACAGGAGGGGACGTGTACGGGGTCACACACACAGGAGGGGACGTGTACGGGGTCACACACACGGGAGGGGACGTGTACGGGGTCACACACACAGGAGTCGACGTGTACGGGGTCACACACACAGGAGGGGACGTGTACGGGGTCACACACACACGGGAGGGGACGTGTACGGGGTCACACACACACGGGAGGGGACGTGTACAGGGTCACACACACAGGAGGGGACGTGTACGGGGTCACACACACAGGAGGGGACGTGTACGGGGTCACACACACAGGAGGGGACGTGTACGGGGTCACACACACAGGAGAGGACGTGTACGGGGTCACACACACACGGGAGGGGACGTGTACGGGGTCACACACACACACAGGAGGGGACGTGTACGGGTCACACACACACACGGGAGGGGACGTGTACGGGGTCACACACACAGGAGGGGACGTGTACGGGGTCACACACACAGGAGAGGACGTGTACGGGGTCACACACACACGGGAGGGGACGTGTACGGGGTCACACACACACACAGGAGGGGACGTGTACGGGGTCACACACACACACGAGAGAGGACGTGTACGGGGTCACACACACACGGGAGGGGACGTGTACGGGGTCACACACACACAGGAGGGGACGTGTACGGGGTCACACACACGGGAGGGGACGTGTACGGGGTCACACACACACACGGGAGGGGACGTGTACGGGGTCACACACACGGGAGGGGACGTGTACGGGGTCACAAACACACACGGGAGGGGACGTGTACGGGGTCACACACACGGGAGGGGACGTGTACGGGGTCACACACACACGGGAGAGGACGTGTACGGGGTCACACACACACGGGAGGGGACGTGTACGGGGTCACACACACACGGGAGGGGACGTGTACGGGGTCACACACACACGGGAGGTGACGTGTACTGGGTCACAAACACACACGGGAGGGGACGTGTACGGGGTCACACACACGGGAGGGGACGTGTACGGGGTCACACACACGGGAGGGGACGTGTACGGGGTCACACACACGGGAGGGGACGTGTACGGGGTCACACACACACGGGAGGGGACGTGTACGGGGTCACACACACACGGGAGGGGACGTGTACGGGGTCACACACACACGGGAGGGGACGTGTACGGGGTCACACACACACGGGAGGGGACGTGTACGGGGTCACACACACGGGAGGGGACGTGTACGGGGTCACACACACGGGAGGGGACGTGTACGGGGTCACACACACGGGAGAGGACGTGTACAGGGTCACACACACACACAGGAGGGGACGTGTACGGGGTCACACACACAGGAGGGGACGTGTACGGGGTCACACACACGGGAGCGGACGTGTACGGGGTCACACACACGGGAGGGGACGTGTACGGGGTCACACACACGGGAGGGGACGTGTACAGGGTCAAACACACACACGGGAGAGGACGTGTACGGGGTCACACACACGGGAGGAGACGTGTACGGGGTCAAACACACACACGGGAGAGGACGTGTACGGGGTCACACACACGGGAGAGGACGTGTACGGGGTCATACACACGGTAGGGGACGTTTACGGGGTCACGCACACACGGGAGGGGACGTGTACGGGGTCACAAACACCCAGTAGGGGACGTGTACGGGGTCACACACACAGGAGGGGACGTGTACGGGGTCACACACACACAGGAGGGGACGTGTACGGGGTCAAACACACGGGAGGGGACGTGTACAGGGTCACACACGGGAGGGGACATGTACGGGGTCACACACACACGGGAGGGGACGTGTACGGGGTCACACACACACGGGAGGGGACGTGTACGGGGTCACACACACGGGAGGGGACGTGTACGGGGTCACACACACACACGGGAGGGGACTTGTACGGGGTCACACACACGGGAGGAGACGTGTACGGGGTCACACACACACGGGAGAGGACGTGTACGGGGTCACACACACACGGGAGTGGACGTGTACGGGGTCACACACACACGGGAGGGGACGTGTACGGGGTCACACACACACACGGGAGGGGACGTGTACGGGGTCACACACACACACGGGAGGGGACGTGTACGGGGTCACAAACACACACGGGAGGGGACGTGTACGGGGTCACACACACGGGAGGGGACGTGTACGGGGTCACACACACGGGAGGGGACGTGTACGGGGTCACACACACACACACGGGAGGGGACGTGTACGGGGTCACACACACAGGAGGGGACGTGTACGGGGTCACACACACAGGAGGGGACGTGTACGGGGTCACACACACGGGAGGGGACGTGTATGGGGTCACACACACGGGAGGGGACGTGTACGGGGTCACACACACGGGAGGGGACATGTACGGGGTCACACACACACACGGGAGGGGACGTGTACGGGGTCACACACACAGGAGGGGACGTGTACGGGGTCACACACACAGGAGGGGACGTGTACAGGGTCACACACACACACGGGAGAGGACGTGTACGGGGTCACACACACGGGAGGAGACGTGTACGGGGTCACACACACACACGGGAGGGGTCGTGTACGGGGTCACACACACACGGGAGGGGACGTGTACGGGGTCACACACACGGGAGGGGACGTGTACGGGGTCACACACACGGGAGGAGACGTGTACGGGGTCACACACACACGGGAGGGGACGTGTACGGGGTCACACACACGAGAGGAGACGTGTACGGGGTCACACACACGGGAGGGGACATGTTCGGGGTCACAAACACACACGGGAGGGGACGTGTACGGGGTCACACACACGGGAGGAGACGTGTACGGGGTCACACACACACGGGAGGGGACGTGTACGGGGTCACACACAAGAGAGGAGACGTGTACGGGGTCACACACACGGGAGAGGACGTGTACGGGGTCACACACACACGGGAGGGGACGTGTACGGGGTCACACACAAGAGAGGAGACGTGTACGGGGTCAAACACACGGGAGAGGACGTGTACGGGGTCACACACACACAGGAGGGGATGTGTACGGGGTCACACACACACTGGAGGGGACGTGTACGGGGTCACACACACACACGGGAGGGGACGTGTACGGGGTCACACACACGGGAGGGGACGTGTATGGGGTCACACACACGGGAGGGGACATGTACGGGGTCACACACACACACGGGAGGGGACGTGTACGGGGTCACACACACAGGAGGGGACGTGTACGGGGTCACACACACAGGAGGGGACGTGTACAGGGTCACACACACACACGGGAGAGGACGTGTACGGGGTCACACACACAGGAGGGGACGTGTACAGGGTCACACACACACACGGGAGGGGACGTGTACGGGGTCACACACACACGGGAGGGGACGTGTACGGGGTCACACACACGGGAGGGGACGTGTACGGGGTCACACACACACACGGGAGGGGACTTGTACGGGGTCACACACACGGGAGGAGACGTGTACGGGGTCACACACACACGGGAGAGGACGTGTACGGGGTCACACACACACACGGGAGGGGACGTGTACGGGGTCACACACACACACGGGAGGGGACGTGTACGGGGTCACAAACACACACGGGAGGGGACGTGTACGGGGTCACACACACGGGAGGGGACGTGTACGGGGTCACACACACGGGAGGGGACGTGTACGGGGTCACACACACACACGGGAGGGGACGTGTACGGGGTCACACACACAGGAGGGGACGTGTACGGGGTCACACACACAGGAGGGGACGTGTACGGGGTCACACACACGGGAGGGGACGTGTACGGGGTCACACACACGGGAGGGGACGTGTACGGGGTCACACACACGGGAGAGGACGTGTACGGGGTCACACACACACTGGAGGGGACGTGTACGGGGTTACACACACGGGAGGGGATGTGTACGGGGTCACACACACACGGGAGGGGACGTGTACGGGGTCACACACACGGGAGGGGACGTGTACGGGGTCACACACACAGGAGGGGACGTGTACGGGGTCACACACGGGAGGGGACATGTACGGGGTCACACACACGGGAGGGGACGTGTACGGGGTCACACACACACATGGGAGAGGACGTGTACGGGGTCACACACACACGGGAGGGGACGTGTACGGGGTCACACACACACATGGGAGGGGACGTGTACGGGGTCACACACACGGGAGGGGACGTGTACGGGGTCACACACACGCGGGAGGGGAGGTGTACGGGGTCACACACACGGGAGGGGACGTGTACGGGGTCACACACACACACGGGAGGGGACTTGTACGGGGTCACACACACGGGAGAGGACGTGTACGGGGTCACACACACGCGGGAGGGGAGGTGTACGGGGTCACACACACGGGAGGGGACGTGTACGGGGTCACACACTCGGGAGGGGACGTGTACGGTGTCACACACACGGGAGAGGACGTGTACGGGGTCACACACGGGAGGGGACGTGTACGGGGTCACACACACACGGGAGAGGACGTGTACGGGGTCACACACACACGGGAGAGGACGTGTACGGGGTCACACACACACGAGAGAGGACGTGTACGGGGTCACACATACACGGGAGGGGACGTGTACGGGGTCACACACACACGGGAGAGGACGTGTACGGGGTCACACACGGGAGGGGAGGTGTACGGGGTCACACACACACGGGAGGGGACGTGTACGGGGTCACACACACACGGGAGGGGACGTGTACGGGGTCACACGGGAGGGGATGTGTACGGGGTCACACACACGGGAGAGGACGTGTACGGGGTCACACACGGGAGGGGACGTGTACGGGGTCACACACACACGGGAGAGGACGTGTACGGGGTCACACACGGGAGGGGACGTGTACGGGGTCACACACACGGGAGACGACGTGTACTGGGTCACACACACGGGAGGTGACGTGTACAGGGTCACAAACACGGGAGGGGACGTGTACGGGGTCACACACACATGGAAGGGGACGTGTACGGGGTCACACAGGGGAGAGGACGTTTACGGGGTCACACACACATATGGGAGAGGACGTGTACGGGGTAACAAACACACGGGAGGGGACGTGTACGGGGTCACAAACACACGGGAGAGTACGTGTACGGGGTCACACACACACGGGAGAGGACGTGTACGGGGTCACACACACGGGAGAGGACGTGTACGGGGTCACACACACACGGGAGGGGACGTGTACGGGGTCACACACACGGGAGGGGACGTGTACGGGGTCACACACGGGAGGGGAGGTGTACGGGGTCACACACACACGGGAGGGGACGTGTACGGGGTCACACACACACGGAAGGGGACGTGTACGGGGTCACACAGGGGAGAGGACGTTTACGGGGTCACACAGGGGAGAGGACGTTTACGGGGTCACACACACATATGGGAGGGGACGTGTACGGGGTCACACACACGGGAGAGAACGTGTACGGGGTCACACACACACGAGAGGGGACGTGTACGGGGTCACACACACGGGAGAGGACGTGTACGGGGTCACACACACACGGGAGAGGACGTGTACGGGGTCACACACACACGGGAGGGGACGTGTACGGGGTCACACACACAAGGGAGAGGACGTGTACGGGGTCACACACACACTGGAGGGGACGTGTACGGGGTCACACACACGGGAGGGGACGTGTACGGGGTCACACACACACGGGAGGGGACGTGTACGTGGTCACACACACACGGGAGGGGACGTGTACGGGGTCACACACACACACGGGAGGGGACGTGTACGGGGTCACACACACGGGAGGGGACGTGTACGGAGTCACACACACGGAGGGGAAGTGTACGGGGTCACACACACGGGAGGGGACGTGTACGGAGTCACACACAAGGAGGGGAAGTGTACGTGGTCACACACACACGGGAGGGGACGTGTACGTGGTCACACACACACGGGAGGGGAAGTGTACGGGGTCACACACACACGGGAGGGGACGTGTACGGGTTCACACACACGGGAGGGGAAGTGTACGGGGTCACACACACGGGAGGGGACGTGTACAGGGTCACAAACACACGGGAGGGGACGTGTACGGGGTCACACACACACGGGAGAGGACGTGTACGTGGTCACACACACACGGGAGGGGACGTGTACGTGGTCACACACACACGGGAGGGGACGTGTACGGGGTCACACACACACACGGGAGGGGACGTGTACGGGGTCACACACACGGGAGGGGACGTGTACGGAGTCACACACACGGAGGGGAAGTGTACGGGGTCACACACACGGGAGGGGACGTGTACGGGGTCACTCACACGGGAGGGGACGTGTACGGGGTCACACACACGGGAGGGGACGTGTATGGGGTCACACACACGGGAGGGGACGTGTACGGGGTCACACACACACACAGGAGAGGACGTGTACGGGGTCACACACACACGGGAGAGGACGTGTACGGGGTCACACACACACGGGAGGGGAAGTGTACGGGGTCACACACACACACGGGAGGGGACGTGTACGGGGTCACACACACGGGAGGGGACGTGTACGGGGTCACACACACACTGGAGGGGACGTGTACGGGGTCACACACACACGGGAGGGGATGTGTACGGGGTCACACACACACGGGAGGGGACGTGTACGGGGTCACACACACACGGGAGGGGAAGTGTACGGGGTCACACACACACACGGGAGGGGACGTGTACGGGGTCACACACACGGGAGGGGACGTGTACGGGGTCACACACACACTGGAGGGGACGTGTACGGGGTCACACACACGGGAGAGGACGTGTACGGGGTCACACACACACTGGAGGGGACGTGTACGGGGTCACACACACGGGAGAGGACGTGTACGGGGTCACACACACACGGGAGGTGACGTGTACGGGGTCACACACACACGGGAGGGGACGTGTACAGGGTCACACACACGGGAGGGGACGTGTACGGGGTCACACACGGGAGGGGACGTGTACGGGGTCACACACACGGGAGAGGACGTGTACGGGGTTACACACACGGGAGGGGACGTGTACGGGGTCACACACACACGGGAGGGGACGTATACGGGGTCACACACACGGGAGGGGACGTGTACGGGATCACACTCACGGGAGGGGACGTGTACGGGGTCACACACACACGGGAGGGGACGTGTACGGGGTCACACACACGGGAGGGGACGTGTTCGGGGTCACACACACGGGAGGGGACGTGTACGGGGTCACACACACGGGAGAGGACGTGTACGGGGTCACACACACACTGGAGGGGACGTGTACGGGGTTACACACACGGGAGGGGACGTGTACGGGGTCACACACACACGGGAGGGGACGTGTACGGGGTCACACACACGGGAGGGGACGTGTACGGGGTCACACACACACACAGGAGGGGACGTGTACGGGGTCACACACACGGGAGGGGGCGTGTACGGGGTCACACACACGGGAGGGGACGTGTACGGGGTCACACACACGGGAGGGGACGTGTACGGGGTCACACACACAGGGGGGGACCTGTACGGGGTCACACACACAGGAGGGGACGTGTACGGGGTCACACACACGGGAGGGGACGTGTACGGGGTCACACACACGGGAGGGGACATGTACGGGGTCACACACACGGGAGGGGACATGTACGGGGTCACACACACACACGGGAGGGGACGTGTACGGGGTCACACACACAGGAGGGGACGTGTACGGGGTCACACACACAGGAGGGGACGTGTACAGGGTCACACACACACACAGGAGGGGACGTGTACGGGGTCACACACACGGGAGGAGACGTGTACGGGGTCACACACACGAGAGGAGACGTGTACGGGGTCACACACACGGGAGGGGACATGTTCGGGGTCACAAACACACACGGGAGGGGACGTGTACGGGGTCACACACACGGGAGGAGACGTGTACGGGGTCACACACACACGGGAGGGGACGTGTACGGGGTCACACACAAGAGAGGAGACGTGTACGGGGTCACACACACGGGAGAGGACGTGTACGGGGTCACACACACACGGGAGGGGACGTGTACGGGGTCACACACACGGGAGGGGACGTGTACGGGGTCACACACACGGGAGGGGACGTGTACGGGGTCACACACACGGGAGAGGACGTGTACGGGGTCACACACACACTGGAGGGGACGTGTACGGGGTTACACACACGGGAGGGGATGTGTACGGGGTCACACACACACGGGAGGGGACGTGTACGGGGTCACACACACGGGAGGGGACGTGTACGGGGTCACACACACAGGAGGGGACGTGTACGGGGTCACACATGGGAGGGGACATGTACGGGGTCACACACACGGGAGGGGACGTGTACGGGGTCACACACACACATGGGAGAGGACGTGTACGGGGTCACACACACACGGGAGGGGACGTGTACGGGGTCACACACACACATGGGAGGGGACGTGTACGGGGTCACACACACGGGAGGGGACGTGTACGGGGTCACACACACGCGGGAGGGGAGGTGTACGGGGTCACACACACGGGAGGGGACGTGTACGGGGTCACACACACACACGGGAGGGGACTTGTACGGGGTCACACACACGGGAGAGGACGTGTACGGGGTCACACACACGCGGGAGAGGAGGTGTACGGGGTCACACACACGGGAGGGGACGTGTACGGGGTCACACACTCGGGAGGGGACGTGTACGGTGTCACACACACGGGAGAGGACGTGTACGGGGTCACACACGGGAGGGGACGTGTACGGGGTCACACACACACGGGAGAGGACGTGTACGGGGTCACACACACACGGGAGAGGACGTGTACGGGGTCACACACACACGAGAGAGGACGTGTACGGGGTCACACATACACGGGAGGGGACGTGTACGGGGTCACACACACACGGGAGAGGACGTGTACGGGGTCACACACGGGAGGGGAGGTGTACGGGGTCACACACACACGGGAGGGGACGTGTACGGGGTCACACACACACGGGAGGGGACGTGTACGGGGTCACACGGGAGGGGACGTGTACGGGGTCACACACGGGAGGGGACGTGTACGGGGTCACACACACACGGGAGAGGACGTGTACGGGGTCACAAACACACGGGAGAGTACGTGTACGGGGTCACACACACACGGGAGAGGACGTGTACGGGGTCACACACACGGGAGAGGACGTGTACGGGGTCACACACACACGGGAGGGGACGTGTACGGGGTCACACACACGGGAGGGGACGTGTACGGGGTCACACACGGGAGGGGAGGTGTACGGGGTCACACACACACGGGAGGGGACGTGTACGGGGTCACACACACACGGAAGGGGACGTGTACGGGGTCACACAGGGGAGAGGACGTTTACGGGGTCACACAGGGGAGAGGACGTTTACGGGGTCACACACACATATGGGAGGGGACGTGTACGGGGTCACACACACGGGAGAGAACGTGTACGGGGTCACACACACACGAGAGGGGACGTGTACGGGGTCACACACACGGGAGAGGACGTGTACGGGGTCACACACACACGGGAGAGGACGTGTACGGGGTCACACACACACGGGAGGGGACGTGTACGGGGTCACACACACAAGGGAGAGGACGTGTACGGGGTCACACACACACTGGAGGGGACGTGTACGGGGTCACACACACGGGAGGGGACGTGTACGGGGTCACACACACACGGGAGGGGACGTGTACGTGGTCACACACACACGGGAGGGGACGTGTACGGGGTCACACACACACACGGGAGGGGACGTGTACGGTGTCACACACACGGGAGGGGACGTGTACGGAGTCACACACACGGAGGGGAAGTGTACGTGGTCACACACACACGGGAGGGGACGTGTACGTGGTCACACACACACGGGAGGGGAAGTGTACGGGGTCACACACACACGGGAGGGGACGTGTACGGGGTCACACACACGGGAGGGGAAGTGTACGGGGTCACACACACGGGAGGGGACGTGTACAGGGTCACAAACACACGGGAGGGGACGTGTACGGGGTCACACACACACGGGAGAGGACGTGTACGTGGTCACACACACACGGGAGGGGACGTGTACGTGGTCACACACACACGGGAGGGGACGTGTACGGGGTCACACACACACACGGAAGGGGACGTGTACGGGGTCACACACACGGGAGGGGACGTGTACGGAGTCACACACACGGAGGGGAAGTGTACGGGGTCACACACACGGGAGGGGACGTGTACGGGGTCACTCACACGGGAGGGGACGTGTACGGGGTCACACACACGGGAGGGGACGTGTATGGGGTCACACACACGGGAGGGGACGTGTACGGGGTCACACACACACACAGGAGAGGACGTGTACGGGGTCACACACACGGGAGAGGACGTGTACGGGGTCACACACACGGGAGGGGACGTGTACGGGGTCACACACACACGGGAGGGGAAGTGTACGGGGTCACACACACACACGGGAGGGGACGTGTACGGGGTCACACACACGGGAGGGGAAGTGTACGGGGTCACACACACACACGGGAGGGGACGTGTACGGGGTCACACACACGGGAGGGGACGTGTACGGGGTCACACACACACTGGAGGGGACGTGTACGGGGTCACACACACACGGAAGGGGATGTGTACGGGGTCACACACACACGGGAGGGGACGTGTACGGGGTCACACACACACGGGAGGGGAAGTGTACGGGGTCACACACACACACGGGAGGGGACGTGTACGGGGTCACACACACGGGAGGGGACGTGTACGGGGTCACACACACACTGGAGGGGACGTGTACGGGGTCACACACACGGGAGAGGACGTGTACGGGGTCACACACACACTGGAGGGGACGTGTACGGGGTCACACACACGGGAGAGGACGTGTACGGGGTCACACACACACGGGAGGTGACGTGTACGGGGTCACACACACACGGGAGGGGACGTGTACGGGGTCACACACACGGGAGGGGACGTGTACGGGGTCACACACGGGAGGGGACGTGTACGGGGTCACACACACGGGAGAGGACGTGTACGGGGTTACACACACGGGAGGGGACGTGTACGGGGTCACACACACACGGGAGGGGACGTATACGGGGTCACACACACGGGAGGGGACGTGTACGGGATCACACTCACGGGAGGGGACGTGTACGGGGTCACACACACACGGGAGGGGACGTGTACGGGGTCACACACACGGGAGGGGACGTGTACGGGGTCACACACACGGGAGGGGACGTGTACGGGGTCACACACACGGGAGAGGACGTGTACGAGGTCACACACACACTGGAGGGGACGTGTACGGGGTTACACACACGGGAGGGGACGTGTACGGGGTCACACACACACGGGAGGGGACGTGTACGGGGTCACACACACGGGAGGGGACGTGTACGGGGTCACACACACACACAGGAGGGGACGTGTACGGGGTCACACACACGGGAGGGGACGTGTACGGGGTCACACACACGGGAGGGGACGTGTACGGGGTCACACACACACATGGGAGAGGACGTGTACGGGGTCACACACACACGGGAGAGGACGTGTACGGGGTCACACACACGCGGGAGGGGACGTGTACGGGGTCACACACACACGGGAGGGGAAGTGTACGGGGTCACACACGGGAGGGGACGTGTACGGGGTCACACACACGGGAGGGGACGTGTACGGGGTCACACACACGGGAGGTTACGTGTACGGAGTCACACACACGGAGGGGAAGTGTACGGGGTCACACACACAGGAGGGGACGTGTACGGGGTCACACACACAGGAGGGGATGTGTACGGGGTCACACACACGGGAGGGGACGTGTACGGGGTCACTCACACGGGAGGGGACGTGTACGGGGTCACACACACGGGAGGGGACGTGTATGGGGTCACACACACGGGAGGGGACGTGTACGGGGTCACACACACACACAGGAGAGGACGTGTACGGGGTCACACACACACGGGAGAGGACGTGTACGGGGTCACACACACACGGGAGGGGAAGTGTACGGGGTCACACACACACACGGGAGGGGACGTGTACGGGGTCACACACACGGGAGGGGACGTGTACGGGGTCACACACACACTGGAGGGGATGTGTACGGGGTCACACACACACGGGAGGGGATGTGTACGGGGTCACACACACACGGGAGGGGACGTGTACGGGGTCACACACACACGGGAGGGGAAGTGTACGGGGTCACACACACACACGGGAGGGGACGTGTACGGGGTCACACACACGGGAGGGGACGTGTACGGGGTCACACACACACTGGAGGGGACGTGTACGGGGTCACACACACGGGAGAGGACGTGTACGGGGTCACACACACACAGGAGGGGAGGTGTACGGGGTCACACACACGGGAGAGGACGTGTACGGGGTCACACACACACGGGAGGTGACGTGTACGGGGTCACACACACACGGGAGGGGACGTGTACGGGGTCACACACACGGGAGGGGACGTGTACGGGGTCACACACGGGAGGGGACGTGTACGGGGTCACACACACGGGAGAGGGCGTGTACGGGGTTACACACACGGGAGGGGACGTGTACGGGGTCACACACACACGGGAGGGGACGTGTACGGGGTCACACACACGGGAGGGGACGTGTACGGGATCACACTCACGGGAGGGGACGTGTACGGGGTCACACACACACGGGAGGGGACGTGTACGGGGTCACACACACGGGAGGGGACGTGGACGGGGTCACACACACGGGAGGGGACGTGTACGGGATCACACTCACGGGAGGGGACGTGTACGGGGTCACACACACACGGGAGGGGACGTGTACGGGGTCACACACACGGGAGGGGACGTGGACGGGGTCACACACACGGGAGGGGACGTGTACGGGGTCACACACACGGGAGAGGACGTGTACGGGGTCACACACACACTGGAGGGGACGTGTACGGGGTTACACACACGGGAGGGGACGTGTACGGGGTCACACACACACGGGAGGGGACGTGTACGGGGCCACACACACGGGAGGGGACGTGTACGGGGTCACACACACACACAGGAGGGGACGTGTACGGGGTCACACACACGGGAGGGGACGTGTACGGGGTCACACACACGGGAGGGGACGTGTACGGGGTCACACACACACATGGGAGAGGACGTGTACGGGGTCACACACACACGGGAGAGGACGTGTACGGGGTCACACACACGCGGGAGGGGAGGTGTACGGGGTTACACACACGGGAGGGGACGTGTACGGGGCACACACTCGGGAGGGGACGTGTACGGTGTCACACACACGGGAGAGGACGTGTACGGGGTCACACACGGGAGGGGACGTGTACGGGGTCACACACACACGGGAGAGGACGTGTACGGGGTCACACACACACGGGAGAGGACGTGTACGGGGTCACACACACACGAGAGAGGACGTGTACGGGGTCACACACACACGGGAGGGGACGTGTACGGGGTCACACACACACGGGAGAGGACGTGTACGGGGTCACACACGGGAGGGGAGGTGTACGGGGTCACACACACACGGGAGGGGACGTGTACGGGGTCACACACACACGGGAGGGGACGTGTACGGGGTCACACGGGAGGGGACGTGTACGGGGTCACACACGGGAGGGAACGTGTACGGGGTCACACACACACGGGAGAGGACGTGTACGGGGTCACACATGGGAGGGGACGTGTACGGGGTCACACACACGGGAGACGACGTGTACTGGGTCACACACACAGGAGGTGACGTGTACGGGGTCACACACACGGGAGACGACGTGTACTGGGTCACACACACAGGAGGGGACGTGTACGGGGTCACAAACACACGGGAGGGGACGTGTACGGGGTCACACACACATGGAAGGGGACGTGTACGGGGTCACACAGGGGAGAGGACGTTTACGGGGTCACACACACATATGGGAGAGGACGTGTACGGGGTCACAAACACACGGGAGGGGACGTGTACGGGGTCACAAACACACGGGAGAGTACGTGTACGGGGTCACACACACACGGGAGAGGACGTGTACGGGGTCACACACACGGGAGAGGACGTGTACGGGGTCACACACGGGAGGGGAGGTGTACGGGGTCACACACACACGGAAGGGGACGTGTACGGGGTCACACACACACGGGAGGGGACGTGTACGGGGTCACACACACGGGAGGGGACGTGTACGGGGTCACACACGGGAGGGGACGTGTACGGGGTCACACACACACGGGAGAGGACGTGTACGGGGTCACACATGGGAGGGGACGTGTACGGGGTCACACACACGGGAGACGACGTGTACTGGGTCACACACACAGGAGGTGACGTGTACAGGGTCACAAACACACGGGAGGGGACGTGTACGGGGTCACACACACATGGAAGGGGACGTGTACGGGGTCACACAGGGGAGAGGACGTTTACGGGGTCACACACACATATGGGAGAGGACGTGTACGGGGTCACAAACACACGGGAGGGGACGTGTACGGGGTCACAAACACACGGGAGAGTACGTGTACGGGGTCACACACACACGGGAGAGGACGTGTACGGGGTCACACACACGGGAGAGGACGTGTACGGGGTCACACACGGGAGGGGAGGTGTACGGGGTCACACACACACGGAAGGGGACGTGTACGGGGTCACACACACACGGGAGGGGACGTGTACGGGGTCACACACACGGGAGGGGACGTGTACGGGGTCACACACGGGAGGGGAGGTGTACGGGGTCACACACACACGGAAGGGGACGTGTACGGGGTCACACAGGGGAGAGGACGTTTACGGGGTCACACAGGGGAGAGGACGTTTACGGGGTCACACACACATATGGGAGGGGACGTGTACGGGGTCACACACACACGGGAGAGGACGTGTACGGGGTCACACACACGGGAGAGAACGTGTACGGGGTCACACACACACGAGAGGGGACGTGTACGGGGTCACACACACACGGGAGAGGACGTGTACGGGGTCACACACACAGGAGGGGACGTGTACGGGGTCACACACACACATGGGAGGGGACGTGTACGGGGTCACACACACACAGGAGGGGACGTGTACGGGGTCACACACACGGGAGAGGACGTGTACGGGGTCACACACACGGGAGAGGACGTGTACGGGGTCACACACACACGGGAGGGGACGTGTACGGGGTCACACACAAGGGAGAGGACGTGTACGGGGTCACACACACACTGGAGGGGACGTGTACGGGGTCACACACACGGGAGGGGACGTGTACGGGGTCACACACACACGGGAGGGGACGTGTACGTGGTCACACACACACGGGAGGGGACGTGTACGGGGTCACACACACACACGGGAGGGGACGTGTACGGGGTCACACACATGGGAGGGGACGTGTACGGAGTCACACACACGGAGGGGAAGTGTACGGGGTCACACACACACGGGAGGGGACGTGTACGGGGTCACACACACACACGGGAGAGGACGTGTACGGGGTCACACACACGGGAGGGGACGTGTACGGAGTCACACACACGGAGGGGAAGTGTACGTGGTCACACACACACGGGAGGGGACGTGTACTTGGTCACACACACACGGGAGGGGAAGTGTGCGGGGTCACACACACACGGGAGGGGACGTGTACGGGGTCACACACACGGGAGGGGAAGTGTACGGGGTCACACACACGGGAGGGGACGTGTACAGGGTCACAAACACACGGGAGGGGACGTGTACGGGGTCACACACACACGGGAGAGGACGTGTACGTGGTCACACACACACGGGAGGGGACGTGTACGTGGTCACACACACACGGGAGGGGACGTGTACGGGGTCACACACACACACGGGAGGGGACGTGTACGGGGTCACACACACGGGAGGGGACGTGTACGGAGTCACACACACGGAGGGGAAGTGTACGGGGTCACACACACGGAGGGGAAGTGTACGGGGTCACACACACGGGAGGGGACGTGTACGGGGTCACTCACACGGGAGGGGACGTTTACGGGGTCACACACACGGGAGGGGACGTGTATGGGGTCACACACACGGGAGGGGACGTGTACGGGGTCACACACACACACACAGGAGAGGACGTGTACGGGGTCACACACACACGGGAGAGGACGTGTACAGGGTCACACACACACGGGAGGGGAAGTGTACGGGGTCACACACACACACGGGAGGGGACGTGTACGGGGTCACACACACGGGAGGGGACGTGTACGGGGTCACACACACACTGGAGGGGACGTGTACGGGGTCACACACACGGGAGGGGATGTGTACCGGGTCACACACACACGGGAGGGGACGTGTACGGGGTCACACACACGGGAGGGGAAGTGTACGGGGTCACACACACACACGGGAGGGGACGTGTACGGGGTCACACACACGGGAGGGGACGTGTACGGGGTCACACACACACTGGAAGGGACGTGTACGGGGTCACACACACGGGAGAGGACGTGTACGGGGTCACACACACACTGGAGGGGACGTGTACGGGGTCACACACACGGGAGAGGACGTGTACGGGGTCACACACACGGGAGGGGACGTGTACGGGGTCATACACACACTAGAGGGGACGTGTACGGGGTCACACACACGGGAGAGGACGTGTACGGGGTCACACACACACGGGAGGGGACGTGTACGGGGTCACACACACACGGGAGGGGACGTGTACGGGGTCACACACACGGGAGGGGACGTGTACGGGGTCACACACGGGAGGGGACGTGTACGGGGTCACACACACGGGAGAGGACGTGTACGGGATTACACACACGGGAGGGGACGTGTACGGGGTCACACACACACGAGAGGGGACGTGTACGGGGTCACACACACGGGAGGGGACGTGTACGGGGTCACACACACACACAGGAGAGGACGTGTACGGGGTCACACACACACACACACGGAAGGGGACGTGTACGGGGTCACACACACACGGGAGGGGACGTGTACGGGGTCACACACACAGGAGAGGACGTGTACGGGGTCACACACACACACGGGAGGGGACATGTATGGGCTCACACACACGCGGGAGGGGACGTGTACGGGGTCACACACACACATGGGAGAGGATGTGTACGGGGTCACACACACACGGGAGGGGAGGTGTACGGGGTCACATACACGGGAGGGGACGTGTACGGGGTCACACACACGGGAGGGGACGTGTACGGGGTCACACACACGGGAGGGGGCGTGTACGGGGTCACAAACACCCGGGAGGGGACGTGTACGGTGTCATACACACGGGAGCGGACGTGTACGGGGTCACACACACGGGAGGGGACGTGTACGGGGTCACAAACACCCGGGAGGGGACGTGTACGGTGTCACACACACGGTAGAGGACGTGTACGGGGTCACACACACGGGAGGGGACGTGTACGGGGTCACACACACACGGGAGAGGACGTGTACGGGGTCACAAACACCCGGGAGGGGACGTGTACGGGGTCACACACACGGGAGAGAACGTGTACGGGGTCACACACACGGGAGAGGACGTGTACGGGGTCACACACACGGGAGAGGACGTGTACGGGGTCACACACACACGGGAGGGGACGTGTACGGGGTCACACACACGAGAGGGGACGTGTACGGGGTCACACACACACGGGAGGGGACGTGTACGGGGTCACAAACACCCGGGAGGGGACGTGTACGGGGTCACACACGGGAGGGGACGTGTACGGGGTCACACACACGGGAGACGACGTGTACAGGGTCACACACACACGGGAGGGGACGTGTACGGGGTCACACACACACACGGGAGAGGACGTGTACGGGGTCACACACACGGGAGGGGACGTGTACGGGGTCACACACACGGGAGGGGACGTGTACGGGGTCACACACACACGGGAGGGGACGTGTACGGGGTCACAAACACCCGGGAGGGGACGTGTACGGGGTCACACACGGGAGGGGACGTGTACGGGGTCACACACACGGGAGACGACGTGTACAGGGTCACACACACACGGGAGGGGACGTGTACGGGGTCACACACACACACGGGAGAGGACGTGTACGGGGTCACACACACGGGAGGGGACGTGTACGGGGTCACACACACGGGAGGTGACGTGTACAGGGTCACACACACACGGGAGGGGACGTGTACGGGGTCACACACACACACGGGAGAGGACGTGTATGGGATCACACACACACGGGAGGGGACATGTATGGGCTCACACACACGCGGGAGGGGACGTGTACGGGGTCACACACACACATGGGAGAGGACGTGTACGGGGTCACACACACACGGGAGGGGAGGTGTACGGGGTCACATACACGGGAGGGGACGTGTACGGGGTCACACACACGGGAGGGGACGTGTACGGGGTCACACACACGGGAGGGGGCGTGTACGGGTCACAAACACCCGGGAGGGGACGTGTACGGTGTCATACACACGGGAGGGGACGTGTACTGGGTCACACACACGGGAGGGGACGTGTACGGGGTCACAAACACCCGGGAGGGGACGTGTACGGGGTCACACACGGGAGGGGACGTGTACGGGGTCACACACACGGGAGACGACGTGTACTGGGTCACACACACAGGAGGTGACGTGTTCAGGGTCACACACACACGGGAGGGGACGTGTACGTGGTCACACACACACGGAAGGGGACGTGTACGGGGTCACACAGGGGAGAGGACGTGTACGGGGTCACACACACGGGAGACGACGTGTACTGGGTCACACACACAGGAGGTGACGTGTTCAGGGTCACACACACACGGGAAGGGACATGTACGGGGTCACAAACACACGGGAGGGGAAGTGTACGGGGTCACAAACACACGGGAGAGTACGTGTACGGGGTCACACACACACGGGAAGGGACATGTACGGGGTCACAAACACACGGGAGGGGACGTGTACGGGGTCACACACACACGGGAAGGGACATGTACGGGGTCACAAACACACGAGAGAGGACGTGTACGGGGTCACACACACACGGGAGAGGACATGTACGGGGTCACACACACGGGAGAGGACGTGTACGGGGTCACAAACACACGGGAGGGGACGTGTACGGGGTCACACACACACAGGAGAGGACGTGTACGGGGTCACACACGCGGGAGAGGACGTGTACGGGGTCACAAACACACGGGGGGGACGTGTACGGGGTCACAAACACACGGGAGGGGACGTGTACGGGGTCACAAACACACGGGAGGGGACGTGTACGGGGTCACACACACACGGGAGAGGACGTGTACGGGGTCACACACACAGGAGGGGACGTGTACGGGGTCACACACACACACGGGAGGGGACGTGTTCGGGGTCACAAACACACGGGAGGGGACGTGTTCGGGGTCACACACACACGGGAGTCGACATGTACGGGGTCACACACACACAGGAGGGGACGTGTACGGGGTCACACACACACGGGAGGGGACGTGTTCGGGGTCACAAACACACGGGAGGGGACGTGTTCGGGGTCACACACACACGGGAGTCGACATGTACGGGGTCACACACACACAGGAGGGGACGTTTACGGGGTCACACACACGGGAGGGGACATGTACGAGGTCACACACACACGGGAGGGGACGTGTACGAGGTCACACACACACGGGAGGGGACGTGTACGGGGTCACACACACACGGGAGGGGACGTGTACGGGGTCACACACACACAGGAGGGGACGTGTACGGGGTCACACACACGGGAAAGGACGTGTACGGGGTCACAGTCATGGAAGGGGACGTGTACGGGGTCACACACACGGGAGAGGACGTGTACGGGGTCACACACACACGGGAGAGGACGTGTACGGGGTCACACACACACGGGAGAAGACGTGTACAGGGTCACAAACACGGGAGGGGCCGTGTACGGGGTCACACACATGGGAGAGGACGTGTACGGGGTCACACACACACGGGAGGGGACGTGTACGGGGTCACACGGGAGGGGAAGTGTACGGTGTCACACACACACAGGAGGGGACGTGTACGGGGTCACACACACGGGAGGGGACGTGTACGGGGTCACACACACATGAGAGGAGACGTGTACGGGGTCATACTGAAGGGGACACATGTCAGACCACTTATAGAGGACAAGCAGCGTGATGACAGGACACGGTGGTCATGGAGGATGGAGCGGGGGATGACCCTTGTAGGTCCTTGCTGGTCTACAGTTCCTTGCTTAGTGACAAGATGGTGATGGAGGATGAGCTGGGGGTGACACCTTTAGGTCTTTGCTGGTCTGCAGTTCCTTGCTTAGTGACGGGACACGATGGTCATGGAGGATGAGCTGGGGGTGACACCTTTAGGTCTTTGCTGGTCTGCAGTTCCTTGCTTAGTGACGGGACACGATGGTCATGGAAGATGAGCTGGGGGTGACACCTTTAGGTCTTTGCTGGTCTGCAGTTCCTTGCTTAGTGACGGGACACGATGGTCATGGAGGATGAGCTGGGGGTGACACCTTTAGGTCTTTGCTGGTCTGCAGTTCCTTGCTTAGTGACAGGATACGATGGTCATGGAGGATGAGCTGGGGGTGACACCTTTATGTCTTTGCTGGTCTGCAGTTTCTTGCTTAGTGACACGATGGTGATGGAGGATGAACTGGGGGTGACACCTTTAGGTCTTTGCTGGTCTGCAGTTCCTTGCTTAGTGACGGGACACGATGGTCATGGAGGATGAGCTGGGGGTGACACCTTTAGGTCTTTGCTGGTTTGCAGTTCCTTGCTTAGTGACAGGATACGATGGTCATGGAGGATGAGCTGGGGCTGACACCTTTAGGTCTTTGCTGGTCTGCATTTCCTTACGTAGTGACGGGACACGATGGTCATGGAGAATGAGCTGGGGGTGACACCTTTAGTTCTTTGCCAGTCTGCAGTTCCTTGCTTAGTGACGGGACACGATGGTCATGGAGGATGAGCTGGGGGTGACACCTTTAGGTCTTTGCTGGTTTGCAGTTCCTTGCTTAGTGACAGGATACGATGGTCATGGAGGATGAGCTGGGGCTGACACCTTTAGGTCTTTGCTGGTCTGCATTTCCTTACGTAGTGACGGGACACGATGGTCATGGAGAATGAGCTGGGGGTGACACCTTTAGGTCTTTGCCAGTCTGCAGTTCCTTGCTTAGTGACGGGACATGATGGGCGTGGAGGATGATCTGGGGGTGACACCTTTAGTTCTTTGCCAGTCTGCAGTTCCTTGCTTAGTGACGGGACACGATGGTCATGGAGGATGAGCTGGGGGTGACACCTTTAGGTCTTTGCTGGTCTGCAGTTCCTTGCGTAGTGACAGGATACGATGGTTTCTGGTCATGGAGAATGAAGCCGGCGATGACCCATATAGGTCCACAGTTCCTTGCTCGGTGACGGGACACGGTGGTCATGGAGGATGGAGTGGGGGATGACCCGTGTAGGTCTGTGTTGGTCTGCAGTTCCTTTCATGTTGACAGGACATGGTGGTTTCTAGTCATGGAAGATGAAGCGGGGATGACCTGTGTAGGTCCATGCCAGTCCATAGTTCCTTTCATGGTGACATGATTTTTTAGCATGTTACATGTGTGACCTGCATCTTCTGTTCTGTTCCATAGACATGTCTCCGATTGCAGCGGGTTTCATTGGCGCTGCTGTCTTGGTAGTGTCCATCTCGGTGGCGGTCTTTATCTGGAGCTGTTGTCACAGCCGTATGGAGAAGAAATATAAGACCCCACCATACAAGTTCATCCACATGCTGAAGGGGATCAGTATCTACCCAGAGACCCTCAGCAACAAGAAGAAGACCTTCCGTGTGCGCAGAGATAAGTCCCATGCAGACGGCGGCAGTGCTGAGGCTGGTCTGATAGGAACTGAGAAAGGTCCTAACGGCCTGGCCACTGCTGTTACCCAGCTGCCCATCAACCCACACTATGGGCAGGAGGTGAGTCCAAGTGTGAGCACAAGCTCCGGTGCAAGCAAGACATCATCCCTATCAACCCCCGAGGAGGAGGTGACGCTGGGGTCGCTAACCATTTCTGTGGACTATAACTTCCCTAAGAAAGCCTTGGTGGTGACCATACAAGAAGCTCATGGCCTCCCGGTGATGGACGAGCAGGCCCACGGCTCTGACCCCTATATCAAAATGACCATCCTTCCAGACAAGAAGCATCGGGTAAAGACGCGTGTCTTACGGAAAACCCTGGATCCCGTGTTTGATGAGACCTTCACCTTCTATGGCATCCCCTACAGCCAGCTCCAGGACCTGCTTCTTCACTTTCTGGTGTTGAGCTTTGACCGTTTCTCGCGAGATGACGTGATTGGTGAGGTGATAGTGCCGCTGTCAGGGGTCGATCCCAGTACAGGGCGAGTGCAGATCACCCGGCACATTGTGAAGAGGAACATCCAGGTAATGTGATGATAGGTGTCATATGGAGAGATGAGCACATCTCATTGCCGCCGACTACACATGAAGGGTTAATTCTGCATTCTCCTTGTCACAGAAGTGCGTGAGCCGCGGTGAACTGCAGGTGTCGCTGTCCTATCAGCCAGTGGCTCAAAGAATGACGGTGGTGGTGCTGAAGGCCAAACACCTGCCGAGAATGGACATCACTGGCCTCTCAGGTAGCAGCTATTTATCTACCCCGTGTTCTGTGCTACCTCATCGCCATATTCTCCTCTGTCCTATCCTCTTGCATCAGTGTCCGGCCTCTATAGCTCTGCTCTTCTCCTCTCTCATCAGTCTCCGGCCTCTATAGCTCTCCTCTTCTCCTCTTGCATCAGTGTCCGGCCTCTATAGCTCTGCTCTTCTCCTCTCTCATCAGTCTCCGGTCTCTATAGATCTCCTCTTCTCCTCTCTCATCAGTCTCCGGCCTCTATAGCTCTCCTCTTCTCCTCTCTCATCAGTCTCTGGCCTCTATAGCTCTCCTCTTCCCCTCTCTCATCGGTCTCCGGCCTCTATAGCTCTCCTCTTCTCCTCTCTCATCAGTCTCTGGTCTCTATAGCTCTCCTCTTCTCCTCTCTCATCAGTCTCCGGCCTCTATAGCTCTCCTCTTCTCCTCTCTCATCAGTCTCTGGCCTCTATAGCTCTCCTCTTCTCCTCTCTCATCAGTCTCTGGCCTCTATAGCTCTCCTCTTCTCCTCTCTCATCAGTCTCCGGCCTCTATAGCTCTCCTCTTCTCCTCTCTCATCAGTCTCCGGCCTCTATAGCTCTCCTCTTCTTCTCTCTCATCAGTCTCTGGCCTCTATGGCTCTCCTCTTCTCCTCTCTCATCAGTCTCCGGCCTCTATAGCTCTCCTCTTCTTCTCTCTCATCAGTCTCTGGTCTCTATAGCTCTCCTCTTCTCCTCGCTCATCAGTCTCCGGTCTCTATAGATCTCCTCTTCTCCTCTCTCATCAGTCTCCAGCCTCTATAGCTCTCCTCTTCTCCTCTCTCATCAGTCTCTGGCCTCTATAGCTCTCCTCTTCTCCTCTCTCATCAGTCTCCGGCCTCTATAGATCTCCTCTTCTCCTCTCTCATCAGTCTCCGGTCTCTATAGATCTCCTCTTCTCCTCTCTCATCAGTCTCCAGCCTCTATATCTCTCCTCTTCTCCTCTCTCATCAGTCTCCGGCCTCTGTAGCTCTCCTTTTCTCCTCTCTCATCAGTCTCTGACCTCTATAGCTCTCCTCTTCTCCTCTCTCATCAGTCTCCGGCCTCTATAGCTCTCCTCTTCTCCTCTCTCATCAGTCTCCGGCCTCTATAGCTCTCCTCTTCTCCTCTCTCATCAGTCTCCGGCCTCTATAGCTCTCCTCTTCTCCTCTCTCATCAGTCTCCAGCCTCTATAGCTCTCCTCTTCTCCTCTCTCATCAGTCTCCGGCCTCTGTAGCTCTCCTCTTCTCCTCTCTCATCAGTCTCTGACCTCTATAGCTCTCCTCTTCTCCTCTCTCATCAGTCTCTGGCCTCTATAGCTCTCCTCTTCTCCTCTCTCATCAGTCTCTGGCCTCTATAGCTCTCCTCTTCTCCTCTCTCATCAGTCTCTGGTCTCTATAGCTCTCCTCTTCTCCTCTCTCATCAGTCTCCGGCCTCTGTAGCTCTCCTCTTCTCCTCTCTCATCAGTCTCTGGCCTCTATAGCTCTCCTCTTCTCCTCTCTCATCAGTCTCCGGCCTCTATAGATCTCCTCTTCTCCTCTCTCATCAGTCTCTGGCCTCTATAGATCTCCTCTTCTCCTCTCTCATCAGTCTCTGGCCTCTATAGATCTCCTCTTCTCCTCTCTCATCAGTCTCTGGCCTCTATAGCTCTCCTCTTCTCCTCTCTCATCAGTCTCCGGCCTCTGTAGCTCTCCTCTTCTCCTCTCTCATCAGTCTCTGGCCTCTATAGCTCTCCTCTTCTCCTCTCTCATCAGTCTCTGGCCTCTATAGATCTCCTCTTCTCCTCTCTCATCAGTCTCTGGCCTCTATAGCTCTCCTCTTCTCCTCTCTCATCAGTCTCTGGCCTCTATAGCTCTCCTCTTCTCCTCTCTCATCAGTCTCTGGCCTCTATAGATCTCCTCTTCTCCTCTCTCATCAGTCTCTGGTCTCTATAGCTCTCCTCTTCTCCTCTCTCATCAGTCTCTGGTCTCTATAGCTCTCCTCTTCTCCTCTCTCATCAGTCTCTGGTCTCTATAGATCTCCTCTTCTCCTCTCTCATCAGTCTCTGGCCTCTATAGCTCTCCTCTTCTCCTCTCTCATCAGTCTCTGGTCTCTATAGCTCTCCTCTTCTCCTCTCTCATCAGTCTTCGGCCTCTATAGATCTCCTCTTCTCCTCTCTCATCAGTCTCCGGCCTCTGTAGCTGTCCTCTTCTCCTCTCTCATCAGTCTCCGGCCTCTATAGCTCTCCTCTTCTCCTCTCTCATCAGTCTCTGGCCTCTATAGCTCTCCTCTTCTCCTCTTCCATCAGTCTCCGGCCTCTATAGCTCTCCTCTTCTCCTCTCTCATCAGTCTCTGGCCTCTATAGCTCTCCTCTTCTCCTCTCTCATCAGTCTCTGGTCTCTATAGCTCTCCTCTTCTCCTCTCTCATCAGTCTCCGGCCTCTATAGCTCTCCTCTTCTCCTCTCTCATCAATCTCTGGTCTCTATAGATCTCCTCTTCTTCTCTCTCATCAGTCTCTGGTCTCTATAGCTCTCCTCTTCTTCTCTCTCATCAGTCTCTGGCCTCTATAGCTCTCCTCTTCTCCTCTCTCATCAGTCTCCGATCTCTATATCTCTCCTCTTCTCCTCTCTCATCAGTCTCCGGCCTCTGTAGCTCTCCTCTTCTCCTCTCTCATCAGTCTCCGGCCTCTGTAGCTCTCCTCTTCTCCTCTCTCATCAGTCTCCGGCCTCTATAGATCTCCTCTTCTCCTCTCTCATCAGTCTCTGGTCTCTATAGCTCTCCTCTTCTCCTCTCTCATCAGTCTCTGGACTCTATAGCTCTCCTCTTCTCCTCTCTCATCAATCTCCGGCCTCTATAGCTCTCCTCTTCTCCTCTCTCATCAGTCTCTGGCCTCTATAGATCTCCTCTTCTCCTCTCTCATCAATCTCCGGCCTCTATAGCTCTCCTCTTCTCCTCTCTCATCAGTCTCCAGCCTCTATAGCTCTCCTCTTCTCCTCTCTCATCAGTCTCTGGCCTCTATATCTCTCCTCTTCTTCTCTCTCATCAGTCTCTGGCCTCTATAGCTCTCCTCTTCTCCTCTTCCATCAGTCTCCGGCCTCTATATCTCTCCTCTTCTCCTCTCTCATCAGTCTCCGGCCTCTGTAGCTCTCCTCTTCTCCTCTCTCATCAGTCTCTGGCCTCTATAGCTCTCCTCTTCTCCTCTCTCATCAATCTCCGGCCTCTATAGCTCTCCTCTTCTCCTCTCTCATCAGTCTCTGGCCTCTGTAGCTCTCCTCTTCTCCTCTCTCATCAGTCTCTGGCCTCTATAGCTCTCCTCTTCTCCTCTTCCATCAGTCTCCGGCCTCTATAGCTCTCCTCTTCTCCTCTTCCATCAGTCTCCGGCCTCTATAGCTCTCCTCTTCTCCTCTTCCATCAGTCTCTGGCCTCTGTAGCTCTCCTCTTCTCCTCTCTCATCAGTCTCTGGCCTCTATAGCTCTCCTCTTCTCCTCTTCCATCAGTCTCCGGCCTCTATAGCTCTCCTCTTCTCCTCTTCCATCAGTCTCCGGCCTCTGTAGCTCTCCTCTTCTCCTCTCTCATCAGTCTCTGGCCTCTATAGCTCTCCTCTTCTCCTCTCTCATCAGTCTCCGATCTCTATATCTCTCCTCTTCTCCTCTCTCATCAGTCTCCGGTCTCTATAGCTCTCCTCTTCTCCTCTCTCATCAATCTCCGGCCTCTATAGCTCTCCTCTTCTCCTCTCTCATCAGTCTCCGGCCTCTATAGCTCTCCTCTTCTCCTCTCTCATCAGTCTCCGGCCTCTATAGCTCTCCTCTTCTCCTCTCTCATCAGTCTCTGGTCTCTATAGCTCTCCTCTTCTCCTCTCTCATCAGTCTCTGGCCTCTATAGCTCTCCTCTTCTCCTCTCTCATCAGTCTCCGGCCTCTATAGCTCTCCTCTTCTCCTCTCTCATCAGTCTCTGGCCTCTATAGCTCTCCTCTTCTCCTCTCTCATCAGTCTCCGATCTCTATATCTCTCCTCTTCTCCTCTCTCATCAGTCTCCGGTCTCTATAGCTCTCCTCTTCTCCTCTCTCATCAGTCTCCGGCCTCTATAGCTCTCCTCTTCTCCTCTCTCATCAGTCTCCGGCCTCTATAGCTCTCCTCTTCTCCTCTCTCATCAGTCTCTGGCCTCTATAGCTCTCCTCTTCTCCTCTCTCATCAGTCTCCGATCTCTATATCTCTCCTCTTCTCCTCTCTCATCAGTCTCCGGTCTCTATAGCTCTCCTCTTCTCCTCTCTCATCAGTCTCTGGCCTCTATAGCTCTCCTCTTCTCCTCTCTCATCAGTCTCCGATCTCTATATCTCTCCTCTTCTCCTCTCTCATCAATCTCCGGCCTCTATAGCTCTCCTCTTCTCCTCTCTCATCAGTCTCTGGCCTCTATAGCTCTCCTCTTGTTCTCTCTCATCAGTCTCTGGCCTCTGTTGCTCTCCTCTTCTCCTCTCTCATCAGTCTCCGATCTCTATATCTCTCCTCTTCTCCTCTCTCATCAGTCTCCGGCCTCTATAGCTCTCCTCTTCTCCTCTCTCATCAGTCTCTGGCCTCTATAGCTCTCCTCTTGTTCTCTCTCATCAATCTCCGGCCTCTATAGCTCTCCTCTTCTCCTCTCTCATCAGTCTCTGGCCTCTATAGCTCTCCTCTTGTTCTCTCTCATCAGTCTCTGGCCTCTGTTGCTCTCCTCTTCTCCTCTCTCATCAGTCTCCGATCTCTATATCTCTCCTCTTCTCCTCTCTCATCAGTCTCCGGCCTCTATAGCTCTCCTCTTCTCCTCTCTCATCAGTCTCTGGTCTCTATAGCTCTCCTCTTCTCCTCTCTCATCAGTCTCTGGCCTCTATAGATCTCCTCTTCTCCTCTCTCATCAGTCTCCGATCTCTATATCTCTCCTCTTCTCCTCTCTCATCAGTCTCCAGCCTCTATAGCTCTCCTCTTCTCCTCTCTCATCAGTCTCCGGCCTCTGTAGCTCTCCTCTTCTCCTCTCTCATCAGTCTCTGGTCTCTATCGCTCTCCTCTTCTCCTCTCTCATCAGTCTCTGGCCTCTATAGATCTCCTCTTCTCCTCTCTCATCAGTCTCTGGTCTCTATAGCTCTCCTCTTCTCCTCTCTCATCAGTCTCTGGTCTCTATAGCTCTCCTCTTCTCCTCTCTCATCAATCTCCGGCCTCTATAGCTCTCCTCTTCTCCTCTCTCATCAGTCTCCGGCCTCTATAGCTCTCCTCTTCTCCTCTCTCATCAGTCTCTGGTCTCTATAGCTCTCCTCTCTCATCAGTCTCTGGTCTCTATAGCTCTCCTCCTCTCCTCTCTCATCAGTCTCCGGCCTCTATAGCTCTCCACTTCTCCTCTCTCATCAGTCTCTGGCCTCTATAGCTCTCCTCCTCTCCTCTCTCATCAGTCTCCGGCCTCTATAGCTCTCCTCTTCTCCTCTCTCATCAGTCTCCGGCCTCTATAGCTCTCCTCTTCTCCTCTCTCATCAGTCTCTGGCCTCTATAGATCTCCTCTTCTCCTCTCTCATCAGTCTCCGGCCTCTATAGCTCTCCTCTTCTCCTCTCTCATCAGTCTCTGGCCTCTATAGCTCTCCTCCTCTCCTCTCTCATCAGTCTCTGGTCTCTATAGCTCTCCTTTTCTCCTCTCTCATCAGTCTCCGGCCTCTATAGCTCTCCTCTTCTTCTCTCTCATCAGTCTCTGGTCTCTATAGCTCTCCTCTTCTCCTCTCTCATCAGTCTCCGGCCTCTATAGATCTCCTCTTCTCGTCTCTCATCAGTCTCCGGCCTCTATAGATCTCCTCTTCTCCTCTCTCATCAGTCTCCAGCCTCTATAGCTCTCCTCTTCTCCTCTCTCATCAGTCTCCGGCCTCTATAGTTCTCCTCTTCTCCTCTCTCATCAGTCTCTGACCTCTATAGCTCTCTTCTTCTCCTCTCTCATCAGTCTCCGGCCTCTGTAGCTCTCCTCTTCTCCTCTCTCATCAGTCTCTGACCTCTATAGCTCTCCTCTTCTCCTCTCTCATCAGTCTCTGGTCTCTATAGCTCTCCTCTTCTCCTCTCTCATCAGTCTCTGGCCTCTATAGCTCTCCTCTTCTCCTCTCTCATCAGTCTCCGGTCTCTATAGATCTCCTCTTCTCCTCTCTCATCAGTCTCCGGCCTCTATAGATCTCCTCTTCTCCTCTCTCATCAGTCTCCAGCCTCTATAGCTCTGCTCTTCTCCTCTCTCATCAGTCTCTGGCCTCTATAGCTCTCCTCTTCTTCTCTCTCATCAGTCTTCGGCCTCTATAGCTCTCCTCTTGTTCTCTCTCATCAGTCTCCGGCCTCTATAGCTCTCCTCTTCTCCTCTCTCATCAGTCTCTGGCCTCTATAGCTCTCCTCTTCTCCTCTCTCATCAGTCTCTGGCCTCTATAGCTCTCCTCTTCTCCTCTCTCATCAGTCTCTGGTCTCTATAGCTCTCCTCTTCTCCTCTCTCATCAGTCTCCGGCCTCTATAGATCTCCTCTTCTCCTCTCTCATCAGTCTCCGGCCTCTATAGCTCTCCTCTTCTCCTCTCTCATCAGTCTCTGGCCTCTATAGCTCTCCTCTTCTCCTCTCTCATCAGTCTCTGGCCTCTATAGCTCTCCTCTTCTCCTCTCTCCTCAGTCTCTGGCCTCTATAGCTCTCCTCTTCTCCTCTCTCATCAGTCTCCGGCCTCTATAGATCTCCTCTTCTCCTCTCTCATCAGTCTCCGGCCTCTATAGATCTCCTCTTCTCCGCTCTCATCAGTCTCTGGCCTCTATAGATCTCCTCTTCTCCTCTCTCATCAGTCTCCGGCCTCTATAGATCTCCTATTCTCCTCTCTCATCAGTCTCCGGCCTCTATAGCTCTCCTCTTCTCCTCTCTCATCAGTCTCCATCCTCTATAGCTCTCCTCTTCTCCTCTCTCATCAGTCTCTGGCCTCTATAGATCTCCTCTTCTCCTCTCTCATCAGTCTCTGGCCTCTATAGCTCTCCTCTTCTCCTCTCTCATCAGTCTCTGGCCTCTATAGCTCTCCTCTTCTCCTCTCTCATCAATCTCCGGCCTCTGTAGCTCTCCTCTTCTCCTCTCTCATCAGTCTCTGGCCTCTATAGCTCTCCTCTTCTCCTCTCTCATCAGTCTCCGGCCTCTATAGCTCTCCTCTTCTCCTCTCTCATCAGTCTCTGGCCTCTATAGCTCTCCTCTTCTCCTCTCTCATCAGTCTCTGGCCTCTATAGATCTCCTCTTCTCCTCTCTCATCAGTCTCTGGTCTCTATAGCTCTCCTCTTCTCCTCTCTCATCAGTCTCTGGCCTCTATAGCTCTCCTCTTCTTCTCTCTCATCAGTCTCTGGTCTCTATAGCTCTCCTCTTCTCCTCTCTCATCAGTCTCCGGCCTCTATAGCTCTCCTCTTCTCCTCTTCCATCAGTCTCCGGCCTCTATAGCTCTCCTCTTCTCCTCTTCCATCAGTCTCTGGCCTCTGTAGCTCTCCTCTTCTCCTCTCTCATCAGTCTCTGGCCTCTATAGCTCTCCTCTTCTCCTCTTCCATCAGTCTCCGGCCTCTATAGCTCTCCTCTTCTCCTCTTCCATCAGTCTCCGGCCTCTGTAGCTCTCCTCTTCTCCTCTCTCATCAGTCTCTGGCCTCTATAGCTCTCCTCTTCTCCTCTCTCATCAGTCTCCGATCTCTATATCTCTCCTCTTCTCCTCTCTCATCAGTCTCCGGTCTCTATAGCTCTCCTCTTCTCCTCTCTCATCAATCTCCGGCCTCTATAGCTCTCCTCTTCTCCTCTCTCATCAGTCTCCGGCCTCTATAGCTCTCCTCTTCTCCTCTCTCATCAGTCTCCGGCCTCTATAGCTCTCCTCTTCTCCTCTCTCATCAGTCTCTGGTCTCTATAGCTCTCCTCTTCTCCTCTCTCATCAGTCTCTGGCCTCTATAGCTCTCCTCTTCTCCTCTCTCATCAGTCTCCGGCCTCTATAGCTCTCCTCTTCTCCTCTCTCATCAGTCTCTGGCCTCTATAGCTCTCCTCTTCTCCTCTCTCATCAGTCTCCGATCTCTATATCTCTCCTCTTCTCCTCTCTCATCAGTCTCCGGTCTCTATAGCTCTCCTCTTCTCCTCTCTCATCAGTCTCCGGCCTCTATAGCTCTCCTCTTCTCCTCTCTCATCAGTCTCCGGCCTCTATAGCTCTCCTCTTCTCCTCTCTCATCAGTCTCTGGCCTCTATAGCTCTCCTCTTCTCCTCTCTCATCAGTCTCCGATCTCTATATCTCTCCTCTTCTCCTCTCTCATCAGTCTCCGGTCTCTATAGCTCTCCTCTTCTCCTCTCTCATCAGTCTCTGGCCTCTATAGCTCTCCTCTTCTCCTCTCTCATCAGTCTCCGATCTCTATATCTCTCCTCTTCTCCTCTCTCATCAATCTCCGGCCTCTATAGCTCTCCTCTTCTCCTCTCTCATCAGTCTCTGGCCTCTATAGCTCTCCTCTTGTTCTCTCTCATCAGTCTCTGGCCTCTGTTGCTCTCCTCTTCTCCTCTCTCATCAGTCTCCGATCTCTATATCTCTCCTCTTCTCCTCTCTCATCAGTCTCCGGCCTCTATAGCTCTCCTCTTCTCCTCTCTCATCAGTCTCTGGCCTCTATAGCTCTCCTCTTGTTCTCTCTCATCAATCTCCGGCCTCTATAGCTCTCCTCTTCTCCTCTCTCATCAGTCTCTGGCCTCTATAGCTCTCCTCTTGTTCTCTCTCATCAGTCTCTGGCCTCTGTTGCTCTCCTCTTCTCCTCTCTCATCAGTCTCCGATCTCTATATCTCTCCTCTTCTCCTCTCTCATCAGTCTCCGGCCTCTATAGCTCTCCTCTTCTCCTCTCTCATCAGTCTCTGGTCTCTATAGCTCTCCTCTTCTCCTCTCTCATCAGTCTCTGGCCTCTATAGATCTCCTCTTCTCCTCTCTCATCAGTCTCCGATCTCTATATCTCTCCTCTTCTCCTCTCTCATCAGTCTCCAGCCTCTATAGCTCTCCTCTTCTCCTCTCTCATCAGTCTCCGGCCTCTGTAGCTCTCCTCTTCTCCTCTCTCATCAGTCTCTGGTCTCTATCGCTCTCCTCTTCTCCTCTCTCATCAGTCTCTGGCCTCTATAGATCTCCTCTTCTCCTCTCTCATCAGTCTCTGGTCTCTATAGCTCTCCTCTTCTCCTCTCTCATCAGTCTCTGGTCTCTATAGCTCTCCTCTTCTCCTCTCTCATCAATCTCCGGCCTCTATAGCTCTCCTCTTCTCCTCTCTCATCAGTCTCCGGCCTCTATAGCTCTCCTCTTCTCCTCTCTCATCAGTCTCTGGTCTCTATAGCTCTCCTCTCTCATCAGTCTCTGGTCTCTATAGCTCTCCTCCTCTCCTCTCTCATCAGTCTCCGGCCTCTATAGCTCTCCACTTCTCCTCTCTCATCAGTCTCTGGCCTCTATAGCTCTCCTCCTCTCCTCTCTCATCAGTCTCCGGCCTCTATAGCTCTCCTCTTCTCCTCTCTCATCAGTCTCCGGCCTCTATAGCTCTCCTCTTCTCCTCTCTCATCAGTCTCTGGCCTCTATAGATCTCCTCTTCTCCTCTCTCATCAGTCTCCGGCCTCTATAGCTCTCCTCTTCTCCTCTCTCATCAGTCTCTGGCCTCTATAGCTCTCCTCCTCTCCTCTCTCATCAGTCTCTGGTCTCTATAGCTCTCCTTTTCTCCTCTCTCATCAGTCTCCGGCCTCTATAGCTCTCCTCTTCTTCTCTCTCATCAGTCTCTGGTCTCTATAGCTCTCCTCTTCTCCTCTCTCATCAGTCTCCGGCCTCTATAGATCTCCTCTTCTCGTCTCTCATCAGTCTCCGGCCTCTATAGATCTCCTCTTCTCCTCTCTCATCAGTCTCCAGCCTCTATAGCTCTCCTCTTCTCCTCTCTCATCAGTCTCCGGCCTCTATAGTTCTCCTCTTCTCCTCTCTCATCAGTCTCTGACCTCTATAGCTCTCTTCTTCTCCTCTCTCATCAGTCTCCGGCCTCTGTAGCTCTCCTCTTCTCCTCTCTCATCAGTCTCTGACCTCTATAGCTCTCCTCTTCTCCTCTCTCATCAGTCTCTGGTCTCTATAGCTCTCCTCTTCTCCTCTCTCATCAGTCTCTGGCCTCTATAGCTCTCCTCTTCTCCTCTCTCATCAGTCTCCGGTCTCTATAGATCTCCTCTTCTCCTCTCTCATCAGTCTCCGGCCTCTATAGATCTCCTCTTCTCCTCTCTCATCAGTCTCCAGCCTCTATAGCTCTGCTCTTCTCCTCTCTCATCAGTCTCTGGCCTCTATAGCTCTCCTCTTCTTCTCTCTCATCAGTCTTCGGCCTCTATAGCTCTCCTCTTGTTCTCTCTCATCAGTCTCCGGCCTCTATAGCTCTCCTCTTCTCCTCTCTCATCAGTCTCTGGCCTCTATAGCTCTCCTCTTCTCCTCTCTCATCAGTCTCTGGCCTCTATAGCTCTCCTCTTCTCCTCTCTCATCAGTCTCTGGTCTCTATAGCTCTCCTCTTCTCCTCTCTCATCAGTCTCCGGCCTCTATAGATCTCCTCTTCTCCTCTCTCATCAGTCTCCGGCCTCTATAGCTCTCCTCTTCTCCTCTCTCATCAGTCTCTGGCCTCTATAGCTCTCCTCTTCTCCTCTCTCATCAGTCTCTGGCCTCTATAGCTCTCCTCTTCTCCTCTCTCCTCAGTCTCTGGCCTCTATAGCTCTCCTCTTCTCCTCTCTCATCAGTCTCCGGCCTCTATAGATCTCCTCTTCTCCTCTCTCATCAGTCTCCGGCCTCTATAGATCTCCTCTTCTCCGCTCTCATCAGTCTCTGGCCTCTATAGATCTCCTCTTCTCCTCTCTCATCAGTCTCCGGCCTCTATAGATCTCCTATTCTCCTCTCTCATCAGTCTCCGGCCTCTATAGCTCTCCTCTTCTCCTCTCTCATCAGTCTCCATCCTCTATAGCTCTCCTCTTCTCCTCTCTCATCAGTCTCTGGCCTCTATAGATCTCCTCTTCTCCTCTCTCATCAGTCTCTGGCCTCTATAGCTCTCCTCTTCTCCTCTCTCATCAGTCTCTGGCCTCTATAGCTCTCCTCTTCTCCTCTCTCATCAATCTCCGGCCTCTGTAGCTCTCCTCTTCTCCTCTCTCATCAGTCTCTGGCCTCTATAGCTCTCCTCTTCTCCTCTCTCATCAGTCTCCGGCCTCTATAGCTCTCCTCTTCTCCTCTCTCATCAGTCTCTGGCCTCTATAGCTCTCCTCTTCTCCTCTCTCATCAGTCTCTGGCCTCTATAGATCTCCTCTTCTCCTCTCTCATCAGTCTCTGGTCTCTATAGCTCTCCTCTTCTCCTCTCTCATCAGTCTCTGGCCTCTATAGCTCTCCTCTTCTTCTCTCTCATCAGTCTCTGGTCTCTATAGCTCTCCTCTTCTCCTCTCTCATCAGTCTCCGGCCTCTATAGCTCTCCTCTTCTCCTCTCTCATCAGTCTCTGGTCTCTATAGCTCTCCTCTTCTCCTCTCTCATCAGTCTCTGGCCTCTATAGATCTCCTCTTCTCCTCTCTCATCAGTCTCTGGTCTCTATAGCTCTCCTCTTCTCCTCTCTCATCAGTCTCTGGTCTCTATAGATCTCCTCTTCTCCTCTCTCATCAGTCTCTGGCCTCTATAGCTCTCCTCTTCTCCTCTCTCATCAGTCTCTGGTCTCTATAGATCTCCTCTTCTCCTCTCTCATCAGTCTCTGGTCTCTATAGATCTCCTCTTCTCCTCTCTCATCAGTCTCTGGTCTCTATAGCTCTCCTCTTCTCCTCTCTCATCAGTCTCCGGCCTCTATAGCTCTCCTCTTCTCCTCTCTCATCAGTCTCTGGCCTCTATAGATCTCCTCTTCTCCTCTCTCATCAGTCTCCGGCCTCTATAGCTCTCCTCTACTCCTCTCTCATCAGTCTCCGGCCTCTATATCTCTCCTCTTCTCCTCTCTCATCAGTCTCTGGCCTCTATAGCTCTCCTCTTCTCTTCTCTCATCAGTCTCCGGCCTCTATAGCTCTCCTCTTCTCTTCTCTCATCAGTCTCCGGCCTCTATAGCTCTCCTCTTCTCCTCTCTCATCAGTCTCTGGTCTCTATAGCTCTCCTCTTCTCCTCTCTCATCAGTCTCCGGCCTCTATAGCTCTCCTCTTCTTCTCTCTCATCAGTTTCTGGTCTCTGTAGCTCTCCTCTTCTCCTCTCTCATCAGTCTCCGGCCTCTATAGCTCTCCTCTTCTCTTCTCTCATCAGTCTCTGGTCTCTATAGCTCTCCTCTTCTCCTCTCTCATCAGTCTCTGGCCTCTATAGCTCTCCTCTTCTCCTCTCTCATCAGTCTCTGGTCTCTATAGCTCTCCTCTTCTCCTCTCTCATCAGTCTCCGGCCTCTATAGCTCTCCTCTTCTCCTCTCTCATCAGTCTCTGGCCTCTATAGCTCTCCTCTTCTCCTCTCTCATCAGTCTCTGGCCTCTATAGCTCTCCTCTTCTCTTCTCTCATCAGTCTCTGGTCTCTATATCTCTCCTCTTCTCCACTCTCATCAGTCTCTGGTCTCTATAGCTCTCCTCTTCTCTTCTCTCATCAGTCTCTGGTCTCTATAGCTCTCCTCTTCTCCTCTCTCATCAGTCTCTGGCCTCTATAGCTCTCCTCTTCTCCTCTCTCATCAGTCTCCGGCCTCTATAGCTCTCCTCTTCTCCTCTCTCATCAGTCTCCGGCCTCTATAGATCTCCTCTTCTCCTCTCTCATCAGTCTCTGCCCTCTATAGCTCTCCTCTTCTCCTCTCTCATCAGTCTCTGGTCTCTATAGATCTCCTCTTCTCCTCTCTCATCAGTCTCTGGCCTCTGTAGCTCTCCTCTTCTCCTCTCTCATCAGTCTCTGGCCTCTATAGCTCTCCTCTTCTCCTCTCTCATCAGTCTCTGGCCTCTGTAGCTCTCCTCTTCTCCTCTCTCATCAATCTCCGGCCTCTATAGCTCTCCTCTTCTCCTCTCTCATCAGTCTCCGGCCTCTATACCTCTACTCTTCTCCTCTCTCATCAGTCTCTGGCCTCTATAGCTCTCCTCTTCTCCTCTCTCATCAGTCTCTGGCCTCTATAGCTCTCCTCTTCTCCTCTCTCATCAGTCTCTGGCCTCTATAGCTCTCCTCTTCTCCTCTCTCATCAGTCTCTGGCCTCTATAGCTCTCCTCTTCTTCTCTCTCATCAGTCTCCGGCCTCTATAGATCTCCTCTTCTCCTCTCTCATCAGTCTCTGGTCTCTATAGCTCTCCTCTTCTTCTCTCTCATCAGTCTCCGGCCTCTATAGATCTCCTCTTCTCCTCTCTCATCAGTCTCTGGCCTCTGTAGCTCTCCTCTTCTCCTCTCTCATCAGTCTCTGGCCTCTATAGCTCTCCTCTTCTTCTCTCTCATCAGTCTCCGGCCTCTATAGCTCTTCTCTTCTCCTCTCTCATCAGTCTCTGGCCTCTATAGCTCTCCTCTTCTTCTCTCTCATCAGTCTCCGGCCTCTATAGATCTCCTCTTCTCCTCTCTCATCAGTCTCTGGTCTCTATAGCTCTCCTCTTCTCCTCTCTCATCAGTCTCCGGCCTCTATAGCTCTCCTCTTCTCCTCTCTCATCAGTCTCCGGCCTCTATAGCTCTCCTCTTCTCCTCTCTCATCAGTCTCTGGCCTCTGTAGCTCTCCTCTTCTCCTCTCTCATCAGTCTCTGGCCTCTGTAGCTCTCCTCTTCTCCTCTCTCATCAGTCTCTGGCCTCTGTAGCTCTCCTCTTCTCCTCTCTCATCAGTCTCTGGCCTCTATAGCTCTCCTCTTCTCCTCTCTCATCAGTCTCCGATCTCTATAGCTCTCCTCTTCTCCTCTCTCATCAGTCTCCGTCCTCTATAGATCTCCTCTTCTCCTCTCTCATCAGTCTCTGGTCTCTATAGCTCTCCTCTTCTCCTCTCTCTTCAGTCTCTGGCCTCTATAGATCTCCTCTTCTCCTCTCTCATCAGTCTCCGGCCTCTATAGCTCTCCTCTTCTCCTCTCTCATCAGTCTCTGGCCTCTATAGCTCTCCTCTTCTCCTCTCTCATCAGTCTCCGATCTCTATATCTCTCCTCTTCTCCTCTCTCATCAGTCTCCGGGCTCTATAGCTCTCCTCTTCTCCTCTCTCATCAGTCTCTGGCCTCTATAGCTCTCCTCTTCTCCTCTCTCATCAGTCTCTGGCCTCTATAGCTCTCCTCTTCTCCTCTCTCATCAGTCTCTGGCCTCTATAGCTCTCCTCTTCTCCTCTCTCATCAGTCTCCGGCCTCTATAGCTCTCCTCTTCTCCTCTCTCATCAGTCTCCGGTCTCTATAGCTCTCCTCTTCTCCTCTCTCATCAGTCTCCGGCCTCTATAGATCTCCTCTTCTCCTCTCTCATCAGTCTCCGGCCTCTATAGCTCTCCTCTTCTCCTCTCTCATCAGTCTCTGGTCTCTATAGCTCTCCTCTTCTCCTCTCTCATCAGTCTCCGGCCTCTATAGCTCTCCTCTTCTCCTCTCTCATCAGTCTCCGGCCTCTATAGCTCTCCTCTTCTTCTCTCTCATCAGTCTCCGGCCTCTATAGATCTCCTCTTCTCCTCTCTCATCAGTCTCTGGCCTCTGTAGCTCTCCTCTTCTCCTCTCTCATCAGTCTTCGGCCTCTATAGCTCTCCTCTTCTCCTCTCTCATCAGTCTCCGGCCTCTATAGCTCTCCTCTTCTCCTCTCTCATCAGTCTCTGGTCTCTATAGATCTCCTCTTCTTCTCTCTCATCAGTCTCCGGCCTCTATAGCTCTCCTCTTCTTCTCTCTCATCAGTCTCTGGCCTCTGTAGCTCTCCTCTTCTCCTCTCTCATCAGTCTCTGGTCTCTATAGATCTCCTCTTCTTCTCTCTCATCAGTCTCCGGCCTCTATAGCTCTCCTCTTCTTCTCTCTCATCAATCTCTGGCCTCTATAGCTCTCCTCTTCTCCTCTCTCATCAGTCTCTGGCCTCTATAGCTCTCCTCTTCTCCTCTCTCATCAGTCTCTGGCCTCTATAGCTCTCCTCTTCTCCTCTCTCATCATTCTCTGGCCTCTATAGCTCTCCTCTTCTCCTCTCTCATCAGTCTCTGGCCTCTATAGCTCTCCTCTTCTCCTCTCTCATCAGTCTCCGGCCTCTATAGCTCTCCTCTTCTCCTCTCTCATCAGTCTCCGGCCTCTGTAGCTGTCCTCTTCTCCTCTCTCATCAGTCTCCGGCCTCTATAGCTCTCATCTTCTCCTCTCTCATCAGTCTCTGGCCTCTATAGCTCTCCTCTTCTCCTCTCTCATCAGTCTCTGGCCTCTATAGCTCTCCTCTTCTTCTCTCTCATCAGTCTCCGGCCTCTATAGCTCTCCTCTTCTTCTCTCTCATCAGTCTCTGGCCTCTATAGCTCTCCTCTTCTCCTCTCTCATCAGTCTCCGATCTCTATATCTCTCCTCTTCTCCTCTCTCATCAGTCTCCGGCCTCTATAGCTCTCCTCTTCTCCTCTCTCATCAGTCTCTGGCCTCTGTAGCTCTCCTCTTCTCCTCTCTCATCATTCTCTGGCCTCTATAGATCTCCTCTTCTCCTCTCTCATCAGTCTCCGGCCTCTATAGCTCTCCTCTTCTTCTCTCTCATCAGTCTCTGGCCTCTATAGCTCTCCTCTTCTCCTCTCTCATCAGTCTCTGGCCTCTATAGCTCTCCTCTTCTTCTCTCTCATCAGTCTCTGGTCTCTATAGATCTCCTCTTCTCCTCTCTCATCAGTCTCTGGCCTCTATAGCTCTCCTCTTCTCCTCTCTCATCAGTCTCCGATCTCTATATCTCTCCTCTTCTTCTCTCTCATCAGTCTCCGGCCTCTATAGCTCTCCTCTTCTCCTCTCTCATCAGTCTCTGGCCTCTGTAGCTCTCCTCTTCTCCTCTCTCATCATTCTCTGGCCTCTATAGATCTTCTCTTCCATGGTCAGGGTAATGTGTGAGGTTTTCTTCCACAGATCCTTATGTAAAAGTGAACGTCTATTATGGTCGGAAAAGGATAGCAAAGAAGAAAACTCACGTGAAGAAGTGCACGCTCAGCCCAGTCTTCAACGAGTCCTTCATCTATGACATTCCCATAGACCTGTTGCCTGACATCAGCATTGAGTTCCTTGTCATCGACTTTGATCGTACCACCAAGAACCAGGTGGTGGGCCGTCTAATCCTAGGGGCGCACAGTGTAACGGCTGACGGCATTGAACATTGGCGGGAGGTGTGCGATAACCCTCGGAAGCTGATTGCCAAATGGCACAGCTTGAGTGAGTACTAGAGGCTGTTGAGCAGGGTGAAGAGGTAACACGAGTCCTAGAGATGGGGGGAGAGCTGGAAACTGATGGGCAGGAGATATCCATTGTTTCGTATTATCCTGTTTAACCCTCCAGTGACCCAGCACCCATTACACTTTGTACCCTAGTTCTGCCAAATGCTGAAGGGTGTTAGCCTCGTTTTAGTGGTAGATCAAAACAGACTTTTGTAAGCAGTCAGTTCTGAGGTTTTCCAGTACACTAATACTAAATACTAAGCCACACGGTAACACATCTCTAATATATGTACAGAATATAACCCTTCGTTTGCATGTTTACGACAGACACTTGTGTCCGCTGTGTCTTTACAAGCCCTGTGCATGTGAGGTCCACATCCCTAACTCTTGGTCATGAGAGTCCTTAAGGCTGGACTTGTGATATAGGAGGTTCTTCTGTCGTAGACTATGATGGCTGAAGTTTTTCTGGTGGAGAGGATCACTTTTCTTCCTCTTCTCCATGAGTCACGTGAGTGCATGCAAGCAGCTGATGTTGGCTTAATTTCTCCTGGACCGTGGCTCCCACCTCAGTCCAGATAAACACACCATTGTACTGACGTGAACCCAAATCCTCCTCAATCAAGTCGTCCTTCTGTAAGCCTGCACTTGCTTCCACCATGGACTTGTGTCAGGGTTGTTTGTGCGGTTGGTTTGGAGATATGTAGAGTGTGCTCAGAGAACCTTGCCACCATCAAAGAAACCTGGCAGGTTGTAGATGTTGCCAGACATTCTGAAGACCTTGTGCTGTCGTCCTCCTTATCAGCCTCTTTCTTCTCCCAGTAAATATAGTCCACAGTCGTCTCGTATGACATAAGGAAGGTGATGCAGTGGTGCCTCACACGTGTGGCCATTGTGTAAGATGAACCCTTCTACCGGCCAAGAACCAAAGAAAGAAATTCCCCTTCCTGACTTAGGTTGTCCTTTGACTTATATGATCAGGTTCTTAGAAGATGAACATCGGCATCCTTAATGCCGTTTGGGCGATGCATCTGCATTGTTCAGCTGGGTGCCTAACTTTCATCTGTGGTCAGCTATAATAAGACCACCCATCTGATGGCCTCCAGCGGTGGCTCTCTTCACACATTGCTGTGCCACTTCTACAGGAAACATATGGTTTTGGCCTGTCCCATAAGTAATCTGTGCTTCCTGGAATCATCTTACTGCACAACATCTGAAATATTCAACATTTTCTCTTGATGCCCTCTATAACCTGTAATGACTCTCTAATACTAGGCTCAAAACTGCTACACGCTAGAGCTAGAAGTGCTGTAATAGGTTTATAGTCCCCAAGTTCTGTAAGGATGGGGAGCAGTATAGTTCAGATCTCAATGTTACTATGCTCTATTAGCTAGAAATATGATTAAAAGGCTCTGATCCGTCTGGAACCTGCTACTAGGCTCAGATCTCCAACATCAAAGGCTCTGATCCCTCTGGAACCTGCTACTAGGCTCAGATCTCCAACATCAAAGGCTCTGATCCCTCTAGAACCTGCTACTAGGCTCAGATCTCCAACATCAAAGCCACTGATCCCTCTGGAACCTGCTACTAGGCTCAGATCTCCAAAATCAAAGCCTCTGATCCGTCTGAAACCTGCTACTAGGTTCAGATCTCCAACATGAAAGCCTCTGATCCGTCTGGAACCTGCTACTAGGCTCAGATCTCCAACATCTAAGCCTCTGATCCCTCTAGAACCTGCTACTAAGCTCAGATATCCAACATCAAAGCCTCTGATCCCTCTGAAACCTGCTACTAGGCTCAGATCTCCAACATCAAAGCCTCTGATCCCTCTGGAACCTGCTACTAGGCTCAGATCTCCAACATCAAAGCCTCTGATCCCTCTGGAACCTGCTACTAGGCTCAGATCTCCAACATCAAAGACTCTGATCCCTCTGGAACCTGCTACTAGGCTCAGATCTCCAACATCAAAGGCTCTGATCCCTCTGGAATCTGCTACTAGGCTCAGATCTCCAACATCAAAGGCTCTGATCCCTCTGGAAGCTGCTACTAGGCTCAGATCTCCAACATCAAAGCCTCTGATCCGTCTGGAACCTGCTACTAGGCTCAGATCTCCAACATCAGAGGCTCTGGAACCTGCTACTAAGCTCAGATATCCAACATCAAAACCTCTGATCCCTCTGGAACCTGCTACTAGGCTCAGATCTCCAACATCAAAGCCTCTGATCCCTCTGGAACCTGCTACTAGGCTCAGATCTCCAACATCAAAGGCTCTGATCCCTCTGGAAGCTGCTACTAGGCTCAGATCTCCAACATCAAAGCCTCTGATCCCTCTGGAACCTGCTACTAGGCTCAGATCTCCAACATCAGAGGCTCTGGAACCTGCTGCTAGGCTCAGATCTCCAACATCAAAGCCTCTGATCCGTCAGGAACCTGCTACCAGGCTCAGATCTCCAACATCAAAGCCTCTGATCCCTCTGGAACCTGCTACTAGGCTCAGATCTCCAACATCAAATGCTCTGATCCCTCTGAAACCTGCTACTAGGCTCAGATCTCCAACATCAAAGCCTCTGATCCGTCTGGAACCTGCTACTAGGCTCAGATCTTCAACATCAGAGGCTCTGGAACCTGCTGCTAGGCTCAGATCTCCAACATCAAAGCCTCTGATCCGTCAGGAACCTGCTACTAGGCTCAGATCTCCCAACATCAAAGCCTCTGATCCCTCTGGAACCTGCTACTAGGCTCAGATCTCCAACATCAAAGGCTCTGATCCGTCTGGAACCTGCTACTAGGCTCAGATCTCCAACTTCAAAGCCTCTGATCCCTCTGGAACCTGCTACTAGGCTCAGATCTCCAACTTCAAAGCCTCTGATCCATCTGGAGCCTGCTACTAGGCTCAGATCTCCAACATCAAAGCCTCTGATCCCTCTGGAACCTGCTGCTAGGCTAAGATCTCCAACATCAAAGACTCTGATCCCTCTGGAACCTGCTACTAGGCTCAGATCTCCAACATCAAAGGCTCTGATCCTTCTATACTCTGCTACTAGGCTCAGATCTCCAGCATAAAAGGATCTGATCCCTCCATACTCTGCTATTAATCTCATATTCCCAATATAAACAAGGCACTATCTGTGCCAAGGCTCCTCAAGCGGCGCATTCTCTACGGCACTTAGGCATCTCTAGCGGTGCTCTCTGTATGGCACTAAGGCTTCTGTAGCGGCGCTCCCTGTACGGCACTGAGATCCCTCTGGCGGCACTCCCTGTACGGCACCGAGGCCCCTCTGGCGTAGCTCCCTGTACGGCACCGAGGCCCCTCTGGCGTCGCTCCCTGTACGGCACCGAGGCCCCTCTGGCGGCGCTCCCTGTACGGCACCGAGGCCCCTCTGGCGGCGCTCCCTGTACGGCACCGAGGCCCCTCTGGCTGCGCTCCCTGTATGGCACCGAGGCCCCTCTGGCGTCGCTCCCTGTACGGCACCGAGGCACCTCTAGCGGCGCTCCCTGTACGGCACAGAGGCCCCTCTGGTCTCTGGTGGCGCTCCCTGTACGGCACCGAGGCCCTTCTGGCGGCGCTCCCTGTACGGCACCGAGGCCCCTCTGGCGTTGCTCCCTGTACGGCACCGAGGCCCCTCTGGCGGCGCTCCCTGTACGGCACCGAGGCCCCTCTGGCGGCACTCCCTGTACGGCACCGAGGCCCCTCTGGCGGCGCTCCCTGTACGGCACCGAGGCCCCTCTGGCGGCGCTCCCTGTACGGCACCGAGGCCCCTCTGGCGGCGCTCCCTATACGGCACCGAGGCCCCTCTGGCGGCGCTCCCTGTACGGCACCGAGGCCCCTCTAGCGGCGCTCATTGTACGGCACCGAGGCCCCTCTAGCGGAGCTCCCTGTACGGCACCGAGGCCCCTCTAGCGGCGCTCCCTGTACGGCACTGAGGCCCCTCTAGCGGCGCTGCCTATACGGCACCGAGGCCCCTCTAACGGCGCTCCCTGTACGTCACCGAGGTCCCTCTAGCGGCGCTCCTTGTACGGCACTGAGGCTCCTCTAGCGGCGCTCCCTGTACGGCACCGAGGCTCCTCTAGCGGCGCTCCCTGTACAGCACCGAGGCTCCTCTAGCGGCGCTCCCTGTACAGCACCAAAGCTCCTCTAGCGGCGCTCTCTGTACAGCACCGAGTCTCCTCTAGCGTTTCTCCCTGTACGGCACCGAGGCTCCTCTAGCGGCGCTCCCTGTACAGCACCGAGGCTCCTCTAGCGGCGCTCCCTGTACAGCACCGAGGCTCCTCTAGCGGCGCTCCCTGTACAGCACCGAGGCTCCTCTAGCGGCGCTCCTTGTACGGCACCGAGGCTCCTAGTGGCGCTCCCTGTACGGCACCGAGGCTCCTCTATCGGCGCTCCCTGTACGGCACCGAGGCTTCTCTAGCGGCGCTCCCTGTACAGCACCGGGGCTCCTCTAGCAGCGCTCATTGTACGGCACCGAGGCTCCTCTAGCAGCGCTCCTTGTACGGCACCGAGGCCCCTCTAGCGGCGCTCCTTGTACGGCACCGAGGCTCCTCTAGTGGCACTCCCTGTACAGCACCGAGGCTCCTCTAGCGCGCTCCCTGTACTGCACCGAGGCCCCTCTAGCGGCGCTCCCTATACAGCACCGAGGCCCATCTAGCGGCGCTCCTTGTACGGCACCGAGGCTTCTCAAGCGGCGCTCCCTGTACAGCACCGAGGCTCCTCTAGCGGCGCTCCCTGTACAGCACCGAGGCTCCTCTAGCGGCGCTCCTTGTATGGCACCGAGGCTCCTCTAGTGGCGCTCCCTGTACGGCACCGAGGCTCCTTTAGCGGCGCTCCCTGTACGGCACCGAGGCTCCTCTAGCGGCGCTCCCTGTACGGCACCGAGGCTCCTCTAGCGGCGCTCCCTGTACGGCACCGAGGCTCCTCTAGCGGCGCTCCTTGTACGGCACCGAGGCTCCTCTAGCGGCGCTCCCTGTACGGCACCAAAGCTCCTCTAGCGGCGCTACCTGTATGGCACCGAGGCTCCTCTAGCGGCGCTCCCTGTACAGCACCGAGGCTCCTCTAGCGGCGCTCCCTATACGGCACCGAGGCTCCTCTAGTGGCGCTCCCTGTACAGCACCGAGGTCCCTCTAGCGGCGCTCCCTGCACAGCACCGAGGCTCCTCTAGCGGCGCTCCTTGTACGGCACCGAGGCTCCTCTAGCGGCGCTCCCTGTACAGCACCGAGGCCCCTCTAGCGGCGCTCCTTGTACGGCACCGAGGCTTCTCTAGCGGCGCTCCCTGTACAGCACCGAGGCTCCTCTAGCGGCGCTCCCTGCACAGCACCGAGGTCCCTCTAGCGGCGCTCCCTGCACAGCACCGAGGCTCCTCTAGCGGCTCTCCTTGTACGGCACCGAGGCTCCTCTAGCGGCGCTCCCTGTACAGCACCGAGGCCCATCTAGCGGCGCTCCTTGTACGGCACCGAGGCTTCTCTAGCGGCGCTCCCTGTACAGCACCGAGGCTCCTCTAGCGGCGCTCCCTGTACAGCACCAAGGCTCCTCTAGCGGCGCTCCTTGTACGGCACCGAGGCTCCTCTAGTGGCGCTCCCTGTACGGCACCGAGGCTCCTCTAGCGGCGCTCCCTGTACGGCACCGAGGCTCCTCTAGCGGCGCTCCTTGTACGGCACCGAGGCTCCTCTAGCGGCGCTCCTTGTACGGCACCGAGGCTCCTCTAGCAGCGCTCCTTGTACGGCACGGAGGCCCCTCTAGCGGCGCTCCTTGTACGTCACGGAGGCTCCTCTAGCGGCGCTCCTTGTACGGCACCGAGGCTCCTCTAGCGGCGCTCCTTGTACGGCACCAAGGCCCCTCTAGCGGCGCTCCTTGTACGGCACCGAGGCTCCTCTAGTGGCGCTCCCTGTACAGCACCGAGGCTCCTCTAGCAGCGCTTCTTGTACGGCAGCGAGGCTCCTCTAGTGGCGCTCCCTGTACAGCACTGAGGCTCCTCTAGCGGCGCTCCCTGTACTGCACCGAGGCCCCTCTAGCGGCGCTCCCTATACAGCACCAAGGCTCCTCTAGCGGCGCTCCCTGTACGGCACCAAGGCTCCTCTAGCGGCGCTCCTTGCACGGCACCGAGGCTCCTCTAGCGGTGCTCCTTGTACGGCACCGAGGCTCCTCTAGCGGCGCTCCCTGTACAGCACCGAGGCTTCTCTAGCGGTGCTCCCTGTACAGCACCGAGGCTCCTCTAGCGGCGCTCCCTGTACAGCACCGAGGCTCCTCTAGCGGCGCTCCTTGTACGGCACCGAGGCCCCTCTAGCGGCGCTCCCTGTACGGCACCGAGGCTCCTCTAGTGGCTCTCCTTGTACGGCACCGAGGCTCCTCTAGCGGCGCTCCCTGTACAACACCGAGGCCCATCTAGCGGCGCTCCTTGTACGGCACCGAGGCTTCTCTAGCGGCACTCCCTGTACAGCACCGAGGCTCCTCTAGCGGCGCTCCCTGTACAGCACCAAGGCTCCTCTAGCGGCGCTCCTTGTACTGCACCGAGGCTCCTCTAGTGGCGCTCCCTGTACGGCACCGAGGCTCCTCTAGCGGCGCTCCCTGTACGGCACCGAGGCTCCTCTAGCGGCGCTCCTTGTACGGCACCGAGGCTCCTCTAGCGGCGTTCCCTGTACGGCACTGAGGCTCCTCTAGCGGCGTTCCCTGTACGGCACCGAGGCTCCTCTAGCGGCGCTCCTTGTACGGCACCGAGGCTCCTCTAGCGGCGCTCCCTGTACGGCACCAAGGCTCCTCTAGCGGCGCTCCTTGCACGGCACCGAGGCTCCTCTAGCGGTGCTCCTTGTACGGCACCGAGGCTCCTCTAGCGGCGCTCCCTGTACAGCACCGAGGCTTCTCTAGCGGTGCTCCCTGTACAGCACCGAGGCTCCTCTAGCGGCGCTCCCTGTACAGCACCGAGGCTCCTCTAGCGGCGCTCCTTGTACGGCACCGAGGCCCCTCTAGCGGCGCTCCCTGTACGGCACCGAGGCTCCTCTAGTGGCTCTCCTTGTACGGCACCGAGGCTCCTCTAGCGGCGCTCCCTGTACAACACCGAGGCCCATCTAGCGGCGCTCCTTGTACGGCACCGAGGCTTCTCTAGCGGCACTCCCTGTACAGCACCGAGGCTCCTCTAGCGGCGCTCCCTGTACAGCACCAAGGCTCCTCTAGCGGCGCTCCTTGTACTGCACCGAGGCTCCTCTAGTGGCGCTCCCTGTACGGCACCGAGGCTCCTCTAGCGGCGCTCCCTGTACGGCACCGAGGCTCCTCTAGCGGCGCTCCTTGTACGGCACCGAGGCTCCTCTAGCGGCGTTCCCTGTACGGCACCGAGGCTCCTCTAGCGGCGTTCCCTGTACGGCACCGAGGCTCCTCTAGCGGCGCTCCTTGTACGGCACCGAGGCTCCTCTAGCGGCGCTCCCTGTACGGCACCAAGGCTCCTCTAGCGGCGCTCCTTGCACGGCACCGAGGCTCCTCTAGCGGTGCTCCTTGTACGGCACCGAGGCTCCTCTAGCGGCGCTCCCTGTACAGCACCGAGGCTTCTCTAGCGGTGCTCCCTGTACAGCACCGAGGCTCCTCTAGCGGCGCTCCCTGTACAGCACCGAGGCTCCTCTAGCGGCGCTCCTTGTACGGCACCGAGGCCCCTCTAGCGGCGCTCCCTGTACGGCACCGAGGCTCCTCTAGTGGCTCTCCTTGTACGGCACCGAGGCTCCTCTAGCGGCGCTCCCTGTACAACACCGAGGCCCATCTAGCGGCGCTCCTTGTACGGCACCGAGGCTTCTCTAGCGGCACTCCCTGTACAGCACCGAGGCTCCTCTAGCGGCGCTCCCTGTACAGCACCAAGGCTCCTCTAGCGGCGCTCCTTGTACTGCACCGAGGCTCCTCTAGTGGCGCTCCCTGTACGGCACCGAGGCTCCTCTAGCGGCGCTCCCTGTACGGCACCGAGGCTCCTCTAGCGGCGCTCCTTGTACGGCACCGAGGCTCCTCTAGCGGCGTTCCCTGTACGGCACCGAGGCTCCTCTAGCGGCGCTCCTTGTACGGCACCGAGGCTCCTCTAGCAGCGCTCCTTGTACGGCACGGAGGCCCCTCTAGCGGCGCTCCTTGTACGGCACCGAGGCTCCTCTAGCGGCGCTCCTTGTACGGCACCGAGGCTCCTCTAGCAGCGCTCCTTGTACGGCACCGAGGCCCCTCTAGCGGCGCTCCTTGTACGGCACCGAGGCTCCTCTAGTGGCGCTCCCTGTACAGCACCGAGGCTCCTCTAGCAGCGCTCCTTGTACGGCACCGAGGCCCCTCTAGCGGCGCTCCTTGTACGGCACCGAGGCTCCTCTAGTGGCGCTCCCTGTACTGCACCGAGGCCCCTCTAGCGGCGCTCCTTGTACGGCACCGAGGCTCCTCTAGCGGTGCTCCCTGTACGGCACCGAGGCTCCTCTAGCGGCGCTCCCTGTACGGCACCGAGGCTCCTCTAGCGGCGCTCCTTGTACTGCACCGAGGCTCCTCTAGTGGCGCTCCCTGTACAGCACCGAGGCTCCTCTAGTGGCGCTCCTTGTACGGCACCGAGGCTCCTCTAGTGGCGCTCCCTGTACAGCACTGAGGCTCCTCTAGCGGCGCTCCCTGTACTGCACCGAGGCCCCTCTAGCGGCGCTCCCTATACAGCACCGAGGCTCCTCTAGCGGCGCTCCCTGTACGGCACCGAGGCTCCTCTAGCGGCGCTCCTTGCACGGCACCGAGGCTCCTCTAGCGGTGCTCCTTGTACGGCACCGAGGCTCCTCTAGCGGTGCTCCTTGTACGGCACCGAGGCTCCTCTAGCGGCGCTCCCTGTACAGCACCGAGGCTCCTCTAGCGGTGCTCCCTGTACAGCACCGAGGCTCCTCTAGCGGCGCTCCCTGTACAGCACCGAGGCTCCTCTAGCGGCGCTCCTTGTACGGCACCGAGGCCCCTCTAGCGGCGCTCCCTGTACGGCACCTAGGCCCCTCCAGTGGCGCTCCCTGTACGGCATCGAGGCCCCTCCAGTGGCGCTCCCTGTACGGCACCGAGGCTCCTCTAGTTGGTATTTGCTCCAGACCCTGGTCACATATTTCCATTAGGATAGGAATTGTCTGAGAAGATCTGGATCTGTTGAATCTCAAGGCTTGGATTCCTTTTTATGAAGCTCTGATCGCCCCTTATATGGCCCTGATCCCCTTTGATGAGGATGTTTGCTTCCAAGCTCTGATCACCTCCTCCCCCCTTTAAAAGGTTTGGAACCCATCTACTGCTCATTCATTGGGCTCCTATCCAGACCTCAAGGTCCTTAACGCCAGACATAGGTCTTCCTCCTCCCTGATGTATCCATTCAAAGCTCTGAGCCTTCCTAATACTAGGGGAAAAGATGCGCAGGTCACCTCATATAAGGCTTAGATACCCCGCCATATAGTTTGGGTCGCCTGTGATAAAGTGGGAAGCAGCGGAGTATTTTACTTGCCCCCATCCTTTCTCATTGGGCTGACCTGACTGCTGCAGACTATGCAGCTCCTCTTAGGGGGGGGGGTAGGAGTAAGAAGGTTTATGTTCCACTTTATGCCCCTATAGGTGAGGTCGGTAGACCCTGTACCTGTGCAATGTGACCCTGCATACAGCAATGTGCTGCCATATTACTGCTCTGTACCGCTATATTGTACCCTGGATCTGTTAACACAAAATAAAGACTGATTCACTGAAACAGTATGACACCATTATCTGTACTGAGTCCTGCCTTACCATAAATGACTGACACTATTTCACCCCTGTAACCCTAAACCGTACTAAGCAAAATGCTCACACCCCAAACTGCAACCCTCAACCACCCCGCACCTCTCATCATCTCCCCCTATACCATGTAACCCCCGCACCTCTCATCATCTCCTCCTATACCGTGTAACCCCCGCACCTCTCATCATCTCCCCCTATACCGTGTAACCCCCGCACCTCTCATCATCTCCTCCTATACCGTGTAACCCCGGCACCTCTCATTGTTACGGGTCCGGATGGTGGAACCTCTGTGCTTCATTGCAAGGAGGGACCAGAGGGGCGTAGCTAAGTGCCTACTCGGACCGACCCAGGTTACACGGCGGCTTAGTCGACTCTGTGAACCAGGGAGGGACCGGGCAGGTGGACCAGGTGACACTCTGGGACCGACCTTGTGTGAGAGCAGGTGACTCCCACGGGTCAGATGACAGGAGCTGACCGGTACAGCGGATGAGCACGGCAGGAAGGCTGGCGGGTGATCCGGGTAGATAAGCAGGCGGGTACGGCGGATAGCCAGACAGGTGCTCCGCCACGGCAGATAACTGGCGGGTGCTCTGGGTAGGCAGGCACGGCAGGTAACTGGCAGGTGCTCCGGGTAGGCAGGCTGGCGGGCACGGCTGATAGACAGGCGGGCAGGACAGGCAGCGGGACCTGAGGGCTGAGGAAAGTGTTAGCACACAAAACAACAACTTGTACAGGCACCTCCATTTTGGAGGAGGTTCCTTATATAGGGGAAGTCCTCCGACCATTGGCCAGGAACTCTTTAGGTCGACGTGCGCGGCCCCTTTAAGAGGGAGGGAGCGTGCTCGCCCTAATCACAGTGCCCGGGAAGCTGCGCGCAATGCGTGCCACACCAGCAGCAGGAGGGGAACATGAAGACTCCAGACCGGGACCGTGGCGTTGAGGGAAACGGCATCTCTTCCCGGCAGGAGGCAGAGACACTGATGCTACAGTACCCCCCCCTTTACGCCACCTCTTTAGGCCTGCGAGAAATTTTTTAAGAAGATGAGGGGCATGAATGTTCTCACTGGGTTCCCAAGACCTCTCCTCCTGGCCAAACCCCTTCCAATCCACAAGAAAGTAAGTCTTTCCTCTTACCCTTTTGGTGGCCAAAATGTTTTCTACCTCAAAGACGTCCTCAGCGGAGACCGGAGCTGGGGTGGTACCTGGATCATCAGAGAAAGAATTAAGGACAACTGGTTTGAGGAGAGATACATGAAAGGAGTTGGGAATCCGTAAGGTGGCCGGGAGTTTCAGCTTGTAAGCCACGGAATTAATTTGGTTTAGAACCTCGAACGGACCGATGAACCGTGGACCCAACTTATAAGAAGGTTTCTTGAGACAAACATATTTGGAGGAAAGCCAGACCTTGCCTCCCGAACGGAATTGAGGTGGATCCAGACGTCTCTTATCAGCATGTCTCTTCATCTGCTCGGAGGACTGAAGAAGCGCGATCTAGTATCTTCACAAAAATAGCCGAAAATTCGCTGATGAGAGCCTCCGCGGCAGGATTGTCCACTGAAGAGACAGGAAACGGAATCTGGGGGTGTCGACCGTAGACCACAAAAAACGGGGATTTAGTAGAAGACTCACTCTCATGGTTGTTATAGGAAAACTCTGCCCAGGGCAGGAACTCAACTCAATCGCTATGGTGAGTGTTGACAAAGTGCCGAAGAAAGCTGGTAAGGATCTGATTGATATGTTCCATTTGACCATTGGATTGAGGATGATAAGCAGAAGAGAGATCCAAAGAGACATCCAGCAGCTTGCACGTAGCTCTCCAGAAGCGCAAAGTGATTTGAACTCCGCGATCCGAGACAATGTGGAGGGGTAAGCTGTGAAGACGGAAGATGTGATGGATGAAGTCCTTAGCCAGCACAGATGCAGACTGAAGACCAGGCAGAGGGATGAAGTGGGCCATCTTAGAAAAGCGGTCGGCGACCACCCAAAAGACAGTACAACCGTCAGAAACAGGGAGATCCGTGATGAAGTCCATCGCAATGTGTTGACACGGAGCAGAAGGCACGGGAAGAGGAAGGAGACTGCCGGCTGGGAGGTGCCTAAGTATCTTGTTACGGGCACAAGAGTAACAAGCCTCGACAAAGTCCGCAACATCCTTGCGCAGGGAAGGCCACCAGTAGTGTCGGGCAATGAGCAGAAAAGTCTTCCTCTGGCCAGCATGACCGGCTAGTTTGGATGAATGGCCCCAGAGTAGAACCTTCTTCCGATCCGGAACCGCTACAAAGGTCTTACCGGGTGGAAGATGAGATAGATCAAACGGAGCAACAGTCATTACTTTGGAGGGGTCAATGATATGTAGAGGCTCCTCCTCTTGGTCGGAAGACAGGAATGAGCGGGAAAGAGCGTTGGCTTTAATGTTCTTGTCCACCGGACGGTAGTGTAGAGTGAAGCAGAATCGGGCAAAGAATAGAGACCACCTGGCCTGACGCGGATTTAGTCTTTGGGCGTTCTGCAAATAAGCGAGGTTCTTCTGGTCAGTGTAGATGACCACCGGGTGCAGAGCCCCCTCAAGCAAATAGCGCCACTCCTCCAGTGCTAACTTGATGGCCAGGAGTTCTCGATCTCCTATAGAGTAGTTGCATTTGGACGAGGAGAAGAGCTTGGAGAAGAATCCGCAGGTCACCATTCGCCCAGACGAGGATTTCTGGGTGAGCACTGCTTCGGCCCCGGAGGAGGAGGCATCAACTTCCAGGAAGAACTGCTTGTTGCAATCCGGACGATGTAGCACAGGAGCGGAGGAGAAGGTTTGTTTAAGGGAGACGAAGGCCTTCTCCACTTCGGAAGTCAATTCCCTGGGATTTGTTCCTTTACGGGTGAGCGCAGAGATGGGAGCAGTCCGGGGGGAGAAATGAAGAGGCGGTAATAGTTTGCGAAGCCCAGGAGTCATTGAATCGCCTTCAACCCCTCCGGTCGGGGCCACTTTAAGACGGCAGACACCTTCTTGGGATCCATCCGCAGACCAGTCTCGGAGATAATATAACCCAGGAACGGCAAAGAGGTCTGCTCAAAGAGGCATTTCTTGTATTTAGCGTACAGGCGATTCTCCCGGAGCCTCAGCAGAACCTGACGAACATCCCTCTGGTGTGAGGGCAGATCCGGAGAGAAAACCAAGATATCGTCCAGGTACACAACCACGCAAGAATACAGGAGATCTCGGAAGATGTCGTTAACCAGCTCCTGTAAGATGACTGGAGCATTACAGAGACCAAAGGGCATCACGAGGTATTCGTAGTGACCGTCCCGGGTGTTCAATGCAGTCTTCCACTTCCAGCGGCTCTGGAATCTAGATGGGCAGTCTCGAAGAAGCGGGTCTCACCACTGGAAATGGAAACAGACTAGAGTCAAGGACGGAGAGGATTTACTCTTGCCTAGGACGACCTCTCCGAGCAGTCCTAGACCGGGCAGTCCTAGACCGGGCAGGAACGGATCAGATGCTCTATACTGCCACAGAAGAAGCAACTCCCCTCGGCGCGGCGTGTCTCCAGGCGAGACTTGACCATCTTGGTTTGGTCAATTTGCATAGGCTCAAACGAACATGCCCGGGGGATTGCAGGTTGCGAGACTGGCCTTTGGAAGGTTGGAGCGAGACGCGGAAATCTTCTTTCCCGGGTTGTCTCCTTAGCACGTTCCAGAAAACGGATGTCAATCCGGGTAGCTAATGACACCAGGTCGTCCAGGGTGGAAGGTATGTCACGATCGGCTAGCTCGTCCTTGATCCGCCCGGAAAGGCCCTCCCAAAAGGTGGACACCAGAGCCTCTTTATTCCAAGCCAGTTCAGATGCGCGAGGGCGGAGACCCATGGCATAGCGTCCCACAGAGTGAGTCCCTTGACGGAGACGGAGAAGTGAGGAGGCAGTAGAGGATCTTCGTCCAGGTTCATCGAACACCTTCCGGAAAGCCGCGAGGAAGGACTGGAGATCGGACACCAGAGGATCCCCTCTCTCCCACAGAGCGTTAAGCCACGCCAACGCCTCTCTGGTGAGGTGAGACATGATGAATGCCACCTTGGCCCGGTCGGAGACGAACTGTGTGCCAGGAGTTCAAAGTGCAGCGTGCACTGATTTATGAAGCCCCGACATAGGACAGGGTCACCTTCGAAACGAGAAGGCGCAGAAGCCGGGGTCCAAAGCCAGATGTCACAGCGCCACTGGGTTGAGGTGTAGCCGGGGCGGGTGCCGCTCGGCTAGAGACGGACACAGTCAGGGTGGACAGCGTGTCCAGTCGGGAGTTGACTGTCCGCAGATAGGACAGGATAGTTTCCTGTTGGGATCTCTGACGAGAGACCTCTTGGTACAGGTCAGAGAGCAAAGGAGCCTGGGAGCCACCAGATTCCATGGCCTGCGCAAACTGTTACGGGTCCGGATGGTGGAACCTCTGTGCTTCGGTGCAAGGAGGGACCAGAGGGGTGTAACTAAGTGCCTACTCGGACCAACCCAGGTCACACGGTGGCTTAGTCGACTCCGTGAACCAGGGAGGGACCATGCAGGTGAACCAAGTGCCACTCTGGGACCGACCTTGTGTAAGAGCAGCTGACTCCCACGGGTCAGATGACAGGAGCTGACCCATACAGCGGATGAGCACGGCAGGAAGGCTGGCGGGTGATCCGGGTAGATAAGCAGACGGGTATGGCGGATTGCCAGACAGGTGCTTCAGGTAGTCAAGCTGGTGACCACGGCAGATAACTGGGGGGTGCTCCGGGTAGGCAGGGTGGCGGGCTCGGCAGGTAACTGGCAGGAGCTCCGGGTAGGCAGGCTGGTGGGCACGGCTGATAGACAGGCGGGCAGGACTGTTAGACCGACTGGCGGGCAAGGCTGACAGGCAGCAGGACCTGAGGGCTGAGGAAAGTGTTAGCACACAAAACAACAACCTTGCACGGGCACCTCCCTTTTGGAGGAGGTGCCTTATATAGGGGAAGTCCACCGACCATTGGCCGGGGACTCTTTAGGACGACGCGCCTGGCCCCTTTAACAGGGAGGGAGCGCGCGCCCTAAGCACATTGCCCGGGAAGCTGCGCGCGGTGCGCACCACAGCTGCAGCAGGAGGGGAGCAGGAAGACGCCGGACCGGGACCGCGGTGGTGAGGGGAACGGCATCTCTGCCCGGCAGGAGGCAGAGACGCCGATGCTACACTCATCATCATCATCCCCCTATACCGTGTAACCCCGGCACCTCTCATCATCTCCCCCTATACCGTGTAACCCCGGCACCTCTCATCATCTCCTTCTATACCGTATAACCCCGGCACCTCTCATCATCTCCCCCTATACCGTGTAACCCCAACACCTCTCATCATCTCCTATACCGTGTAACCCCGGCACCTCTCATCATCTCCTCCTATACCGTGTAACCCCCGCACCTCTCATCATCTCCTCCTATACCGTGTGACCCCGGCGCCTCTCATCATCTCCCCCTATACCGTGTAACCTCGGCACCTCTCATCATCTCCTCCTATACCGTGTAACCCCGGCACCTCTCATCATCTCCTCCTATACTGTGTAACCCCAGCACATCTCATCATCTCCCCCTATACCGTGTAACCCAGGCACCTTTCATCATCTCCTCCTATACTGTGTAACCCCAGCACCTGTCATCATCTCCTCCTATACTGTGTAAATGTCACGCCAGGTGTGAGTGCAACAGAGTCACGCCAGGTGTGAGTGCAACACAGAGGGGAAAGGGAGCCGAGACACTAGGGAAAGGAGGAAGAGGTGACCTCCTAATCTGGACTAGCGTCACCCTGACTCCCCCTAACGTCCCTATACAGCCTCCGCAGCTGTCGCCGATCACGTTCCTCGCCCTACTATCCCTGGCGTAAGGCTATAGCTGGGGCTGGAAGGAGATGAGCACTAGTCAACCTCCGCTAGCACTCTAAAAATAAAAGGGGAACACAACACAGGAGAACAACAACTCACCTTTAGAAGAACTCCAACAGTGCACACTGTAACGGGTCTGGGAGGCGGAACCTCTGAGCTACTATACAAGGGGGCGGTCCTTGTAAGGGAGCGGGTGGCGACCAGGGTAGAGGGGCAGGCAGTCACAGCAGGTGACTGGGACAGTCTCTGAATGAACGGACAGGAGGTCACGGCAAGTGACCGGGGCAGTCTCTGGATGAACGGGCAGGAGGTCACGGCAAGTGACCGGGGCAGTCTCTGGATGAACGGGCAGGAGGTCACGGCAAGTCACCGGGGCAGTCTCTGGGTAAAGGATTGGTACGACCTGTGGCGGCAGATGATAGACGTGAGCTCCCAGGTGAGCAGGCGAGAGTCTCTGGATAAACGGGTGGTCACAGCATGTGACGGCGGAGCCTCCAGGAAGACCAACAGACAGGTAGCAGATGAGCGCTCCCAGGTGAGCGGGCAGGAGTCTCTGGACAGGCGGGTGGTCACAGCACGTGACGGCAGAGCCTCCTGGTAGGCTAGCAGACAGGCAGCAGATGAGCGCTCCCAGGTGAGCGGGCAAGCTGGTCCTTAGACAGACTGACAGGAGTTGGAAGGCAGACCGTCGGACCTCAGGCAAGCAGGCAGGTAGAAGATGTGCGCTCCCAGGTGAGCGGGCAAGCTGGTCCTTAGACAGACTGACAGAAGTTGGAAGGCAGACCGTCGGACCTCAGGCTAGCAGGCAGGTAGCAGGATATCAAGCAGGAATTAGACAGCAGACTGGCAGGAATCTGGCAGGTAACTGGCAACGGGACCTGAGGGCTGAAGCAGAGTAGTGAACAGTGCTACAACATTGCTCGGGCACCTCCATTTTGGAGGAGGTGCCTTTTATATGGGAGGTCCTCCGGCAATTGGCCGGGGACTCCTTAGGACGGCGCGCGCGGTCCCTTTAAGAGAGGGGGAGCGCGCACGCGCGCGCCCTAAGCACACTGCCGGGGAAGGAGCGCGTGCTGGAAGCAGCGGGGAGAGAAGCGCTGGAGGACGCCGCGCCAGGAGCGGGGAGGTGAGAGGGACGGCGTCTCTGCCTAGAACGGGGCAGAGACGCCGATGCTACAGTACCCCCCCCTTTAGGCCCCCTCTTTTTTTGGCCAGAAAGAAATTTCTCAAGGAGAAGCGGGGCGTTGATGTTCTCCCTGGGTTCCCAAGTTCTCTCCTCAGGACCAAACCCCTTCCAATCTACCAGAAAAAAGGTTTTTCCTCTTACCCTCTTGGAGGTCAGAATACTCTCTACCTCAAAGATGTCATCAGCGGAAACCGGAGCAGGAGGGGCACCTGGATTTTTGGAAAAAAAGTTAAAGACAACGGGTTTGAGGAGAGATACGTGGAAGGAGTTGGGGATCCGTAGGGTGGCCGGGAGTTTTAATTTGTAGGCCACAGGGTTAATTTGCCTGAGGACTTCGAAGGGGCCGATGAATCGAGGACCCAACTTGTAGGAGGGTACTTTGAGCCGCACATGTTTGGATGAGAGCCAAACCTTGTCTCCCGGACGGAATTGGGGCGGATCCAGACGTCTCTTATCAGCATATCTCTTCATCCGCTCAGAGGAGAGAAGAAGAGCGGACCTGGTGCTCTCCCAAATAGTAGAAAATTCGCTGACAAGAGACTCCGCAGCAGGGTTGTCCACAGAAACGGAGACAGGAAGTGGAATCCGGGGATGTTGGCCACCGACTATAAAGAACGGGGATTTGGAAGAGGACTCGCTCTCATGGTTGTTATAAGAGAACTCGGCCCATGGTAAGAGATCCACCCAGTCCGAGTGGTGAGCATCAACGAAGTGCCGGAGGTAGCTGGACAAGATCTGATTGATTCGCTCCACTTGACCATTGGACTGAGGGTGGTAAGCGGAGGAGAAATCCAGGGTAATGTCCAGCAGCTTACATGTGGCTCTCCAGAAGCGAGAGGTGAACTGAACCCCACGATCCGACACGATGTGGAAGGGCAGACCATGGAGACGGAAGATGTGGCGGATAAAATGTTTAGCCAGCTCGGGTGCAGACGGAAGACCAGGCAGGGGAATGAAGTGGGCCATCTTAGAAAAACGGTCAGCGACAACCCAAATGACAGTACAACCGGCAGAAACTGGAAGGTCGGTGATAAAGTCCATAGCGATGTGTTGCCAAGGAGCAGCAGGTACAGGAAGGGGCAGGAGATGGCCGGCAGGTAGATGTCGGGGAACTTTGTTACGGGCACAGGATGAACAGGCCGCGACGAAGTCTACCACGTCCTTACGCAGGGTAGGCCACCAGTAATGCCGGGTAATAAGTTGGAAGGTCTTCTTTTGGCCAGCATGGCCAGCTAGTTTAGAAGAATGTCCCCAGCGAAGAACCCTCTCCCGATCTGGCACAGCTACGAACGTCTTACCGGGTGGAAGGCGAGTCAGATCCAAGGGGGCCACATTCATCACCTTGGAGGAGTCGATGATGTGCGTAGGTTCCTCCTCTTGATCGGAGGACAGGAAGGACCGGGACAAGGCATCAGCTTTGACGTTCTTGTCCGCCAGACGGAAATGAAGAATGAAGTCGAAGCGGGCAAAAAACAACGACCACCGGGCCTGGCGAGGATTGAGTCTCTGGGCATTTTGGAGATATGCCAGGTTTTTGTGATCCGTGTAGATAATTACCGGGTAGAGAGCCCCTTCAAGCAGATAGCGCCACTCTCCCAGTGCCAATTTGATGGCTAGCAATTCCCGGTCTCCAATGGAGTAGTTGCGCTCCGACGAGGAGAAGATTTTGGAGAAGAAGCCGCACGTTACCATTCTCCCGGTAGAAGACTTCTGGGTGAGCACCGCTCCGGCTCCGGAGGAGGAGGCATCAACCTCCAGGTAGAATTGTTTATTACAGTCCGGACGGTGCAGGACGGGAGCAGAGGCGAAGGCTTTCTTTAGGGAAACGAAGGCCTCCTCGGCTTCAGGCGACCATGTCCTGGGGTTAGCCCCCTTACGGGTAAGTGCAGATATGGGAGCAGTCCGAGTCGAGAAGTGTGGGATGAAAAGACGATAATAATTAGCGAAGCCCAGGAATCGCTGTATCGCCTTCAAACCTTCAGGACGAGGCCATTTTAGAACGGAAGAGAGCTTCTCGGGATCCATTTGCAGACCTGTTTGGGAGATGACATAGCCCAAGAACGGAAGGGAGGTCTGATCGAAGAGGCACTTCTCGTATTTGGCGTAAAGGTGGTTCTGCCGAAGCCTAAGCAGGACCTGACGAACATCCCTCCGGTGTGTGGGGAGATCCGGAGAGAAGACCAAGATATCGTCCAGGTATACCACTACGCAGGAGTACTGGAGGTCACGGAAGATGTCGTTGACTAGTTCCTGAAAGACCGCGGGAGCATTACAGAGACCGAAGGGCATCACAAGGTACTCGTAGTGACCGTCCCGGGTATTGAATGCCGTCTTCCACTCGTCTCCTTGACGGATACGGACCAGATTATACGCTCCTCGTAGATCCAGCTTGGAGAAGATCCTGGCGCCCTTGAGACGGTCAAACAATTCGGAGATGAGTGGCAGGGGATATTTGTTTTTTACCGTGATGAGATTGAGTCCTCTGTAGTCAATACAGGGACGTAGCGAGCCGTCTTTCTTTTTGACAAAGAAGAATCCGGCTCCAGCCGGGGAGGTAGATTTTCGGATAAATCCCCTAACCAGATTCTCTTCAATGTACTCAGACATGGCTCGGGTCTCGGCTGCAGACAACGGGTAGATACGCCCACGGGGAGGAGTGGTGCCAGGTACCAGGTCGATCGGGCAATCGTATGGCCTATGGGGTGGCAACGTCTCAGCTTCCTTCTTACCGAAGACGTCCGCGTAGGGCCAGTAGGGAGCCGGGAGACCAGGTAAGTTAGCTGGAGTAGGCTGAGGGCGAAGTGGACGGACCGGGACCAGGCAGGTCCTATGGCAGTCAGGACCCCATCGGAGTACTTCACCGGACCGCCAGTTCAATACGGGTTCATGTGTCTGGAGCCAAGGTAGACCTAGCAACAGGGAGTGAGAAAGTCCGGACAGCACATGGAATGAGATCTCCTCAGAGTGCAGCATTCCCACCTGCAGGGTTATGGGTTCGGTGACGAGCAGGATGGTCTCCGAGAGAAGTCTTCCATCCACGGAGGCGACTGACAATGGTTCAGCCAAGGACTTGGTGGGAATATGGTATCTCTCTACCAGAGACTGGGAGATGAGGTTTCCAGCAGCTCCAGAATCCAGATGGGCGAGTTCAAAGAGACGGTTCTCTCCCCAAGCAATAGAGACCGGTAAGGTCAGAGACGGAGAGGGCTTACTTTTGTCTAGGACGACCTCTCCGAGTGGTCCTAGACACTGGCGTTTCCCGGTTTTTCCGGGCAGGAACGGATGAAGTGCTTCATACTGCCACAATAGAAACAGCTTCCCTCGGCTCGGCGAGATTCTTGGCGAGAACCGACCATCTTGGTCTGGTCGACCTGCATAGGCTCAGGAGAGTGTAGCTGAGGAGAGACGGAGGGAGTGACGGGTTTCTGAAAAGTAGGAGCTAGACGTGGAACCCTCCTCTCACGGGTGACCTCTTTGGCACGCTCCTGGAACCGCAGGTCAATCCGGGTGGCAAGAGTTATAAGGTCATCGAGAGTGGTAGGAATGTCACGACCGGCAAGTTCATCTTTAATACGGCCGGACAGACCCTCCCAGAAGACGGAAACCAGAGCGTCATTATCCCAGGCCAGCTCCGAGGCAAGGGTACGGAACCGTATGGCATATTGGCCCACGGTGAGACTTCCCTGACGGAGGCGTAGCAGAGATGATGCGGATGAGGTCTTCCGTCCGGGTTCGTCGAAGACTTTCTGGAAAGCCGTGAGAAAGGCAGGCAAGTCGGACACCAGGGGGTCTCCTCTCTCCCATAGAGGATTTAGCCAGGCCAGGGCCTCCCCGGTGAGATGGGACATGATGAAGGCAATTTTGGCCCGGTCGGAGTTAAACTGGTGAGACAGGAGTTCAAAGTGCAGGGTGCACTGATTTATGAAGCCCCGAGCCTGTGCGGAGTCGCCTCCGAAACGAGGAGGTGCAGAAAGCCGGGGTCCGGGGTAGGATACCATGTTATTAGTGGGCAGTGGAGCTGCCGGATTGCGAGTCATGGCACTGGCGGTGGTTGCAGGCAGAGCAGTCAGAGTGTCCAGGCGAGAATTGACATTCCGCAGGTGACCCAGGATGGACTCCTGTTGGGACCTCTGACGGGACAGTTCATGACACAGGTCCGAGAGCGAGGGAGCTTGGGTGCCACCGGGTTCCATGGCCCGAGCAAACTGTAACGGGTCTGGGAGGCGGAACCTCTGAGCTACTATACAAGGGGGCGGTCCTTGTAAGGGAGCGGGTGGCGACCAGGGTAGACGGGCAGGCAGTCACAGCAGGTGACTGGGACACTCTCTGAATGAACGGACAGGAGGTCACGGCAAGTGACCGGGGCAGTCTCTGGATGAACGGGCAGGAGGTCACGGCAAGTGACCGGGGCAGTCTCTGGATGAACGGGCAGGAGGTCACGGCAAGTGACCGGGGCAATCTCTGGATGAACGGGCAGGAGGTCACGGCAAGTGACCGGGGCAGTCTCTGGGTAAAGGATTGGTACGACCTGTGGCGGCAGATGATAGACGTGAGCTCAGCATGTGACGGCGGAGCCTCCAGGAAGACCAACAGACAGGTAGCAGATGAGCGCTCCTAGGTGAGCGGGCAGGAGTCCTTGGACAGGCGGGTGGTCACAGCACGTGATGGCAGAGCCTCCTGGTAGGCTAGCAGACAGGCAGCAGATGAGCGCTCCCAGGTGAGCGGGCAAGCTGGTCCTTAGACAGACTGACAGGAGTTGGAAGGCAGACCGTCGGACCTCAGGCAAGCAGGCAGGTAGAAGATGTGCGCTCCCAGGTGAGCGGGCAAGCTGGTCCTTAGACAGACTGACAGAAGTTGGAAGGCAGACCGTCGGACCTCAGGCTAGCAGGCAGGTAGCAGGATATCAGGCAGGAATTAGACAGCAGACTGGCAGGAATCTGGCAGGTAACTGGCAACGGGACCTGAGGGCTGAAGCAGAGTAGTGAACAGTGCTACAACATTGCTCGGGCACCTCCATTTTGGAGGAGGTGCCTTTTATATGGGAGGTCCTCCGGCAATTGGCCGGGGACTCCTTAGGACGGCGCGCGCGGTCCCTTTAAGAGAGGGGGAGCGCGCGCGCGCCCTAAGCACACTGCCGGGGAAGGAGCGCGTGCCGGAAGCAGCGGGGAGAGAAGCGCTGGAGGACGCCGCGCCAGGAGCGGGGAGGTGAGAGGGACGGCGTCTCTGCCTAGAACGGGGCAGAGACGCCGAAGCTACACACACAGCCTCAAGACTCCAGAGAGGACGTGATGCTGCTTCAGCCAAGTTCCAAGTGGAAATGAGTATAACCGGCGACGCCCACCTAGACACACCAGGTAAATATACACCCAGACTAAAGAGAGGTAGTCTCTGGGTCCTAAACACAGCCTCCTATCTAGGCAGCTGTCTGCATTGCCAAACGTGGAGATCTCCTCCAAACCATTGCAGGGTGACTATCTGTCACCTCTGACACACCCGTGACAGTACCCCCCTTTACGAGTGGCCTCAGGACCGGGTTTCTCAGGATAAGAGGTGTGAAAAGAGCGAACCAATCTGGGAGCGTTCACCTCTGACGCTGAAACCCACCTCCTCTCCTCCGGACCATAGCCTTTCCAGTGTACCAAGTATTGCAGAGAACGACGTTGGAGACGAGAATCTACTATCCTCGAAATCTCAAACTCCAAATTACCATCAAACATTACTGGGGGCCATGGTAGAGGTGAGAGCTCAAGAGGTTCTACGTACTTTTTGAGTAAGGACCTGTGGAACACATTGTGAACCTTAAGAGCCCGAGGAAGTTCAAGATGAAACGCTGCTGGGTTAATGACGACGGTAATTTTGTAGAGACCAATAAACCTAGGTCCCAGCTTCCAAGAAGGAACTTTCAATCTTATATTCTTGGTAGACAACCACACAAAGTCACTCACATTCAGGTCCGGACCTGGCAAGCGTTTTCTGTCAGCCATACGTTTATACCTGTCACCCATGGTGTCAGGAAAATATTAATATCAGGAAAATGTTCTTCCATATCAGCCTGACATAGATGTTCACCTCCCACCCTTATTCCCCTTCTGCTCAGCACAAAAGCCCCAATTAGCACACGCCTGAGAAATATCTTATGCAAACAAGGCCAACCAAGGAGTGTTATAACTTCGTTAGGAAGCAAGCATCTTGTCTCTGAAAGACGCAAGAGGTAATTAAAACGCAGGCTTGCACTAATTTGCGTGTAACCGTGAGGTTGCTTCCCGAGCCTCAAAGGGAAATTTGCAGACGCGCTGACTCCGATATGAACTATGAAATATTATGAGTTTCATACGTCCTACAGGAACGGGACCCATATGTTTAGTGACCAAATCAGCCCAGGAATGTATATGTAGTTTTCCAGGGCTGTAAGCAAAATCAGGGAGCTGTAGCGCAAAAACACCAGAATAGCAGACTGCAGCTATGCGATATGTGGTCTCTAAATAAAGATAAAATCATAAGGGAAAAAATGGCGTTGTTTGCACGCTTCTGCGATCAACGAACGGTGAGTTATCGCAGAAGTTAGCGTTTTTAATAAAAATGTACAGGCTGGAGACCGGCCCACATGATGTCACCACAGGGGCGTGTGGCCAGATCTCCCCTTAGGTATAAGAGAATCTATGGAGAAGACAGGAGCACTCATTGCCAGGGGGGAATAAGAATTATAAGCAACGGGTCCTGTTCAATAACAGCAGAATCCATCTGGGGAGCCCCTCCCCCACCTATATTGAATCGTCTCCGTGATCGTATAGTGTAAGTTGTCTTCTTTTTTACCCTGTTTATTTTATGTAACCGCCTATGTATTTTAATGTCTCCTTTGTAACATTCTTGTATATATTTTTACTAAACACTGCCTCCCTTTTGGATTAAATATAAAATTTAATAGTTCTGTTTCTTTTGTTCTGTAATCGTTCCCTTCCCCGAAGCCATATACGCTACCAAAACGCAGGCATCCGGCCAGGCCTGTATTATATTTCAAAATCGGCCGGTGGTGGCAGAGAATATTAATAATTGGGCTATTGTGAAGCTGACAGTGACCGTAAGGAGGGCGTTAAACACGGATTCCAGGCTTTGGAATCCCCGAGGTGTGGCGCCATACGCTCACTGGTCGCTTGCCGATATCCACATAGCGAGTAGTCTGGATCGCGTGCTCGCGACTCCGGACGAAATACGGACAGCGTGACGGCACGGTGAGATATTACGTGATCTCCCCGGTGTCGTCCCTCTGTGTGTGTTGGAATTCCTGACAAACTGGTGGCAGCGGTGGGATATTACAGAACATCAGTGGCTGGATTGAGCAATCCTTCCTGTCACTGAAAACTTGCACGGTTCTTGCGAGAATTCTGTGCAGAGTTTTAAGAAATCAGACTCCGTGTTTTAATATTTTTTATCTGGGACATTACTATACGTCTAGCAGTTGCATTCCCTACCTTCTCTTGTTTTTCTGTCCTATCTTTTATTTGGCAATAATGGCTACACGTGGAGAGCCCTGGTATCACCAGCAGGCGAAGACCACTATCACTGCCCTCTGTGAGCTGAGGCAGATTGACCCCACGGGCAAAACCAAGGCCCAAATGATTGCTGAACTGTTGCAAGGTGCTGCAGAGCCCTGATGATGGGGCGGCCAGCCAAGGCCCGGATGGCGCTGCTGAAGGGGTCCCACCTGTGATTGCCAGCCATACCCACAGCCAGGGTAGTGTGGACCCCCACCTGCAGATGGCCTTGGAGCAACTCAATGCAGACGATTGTGACGGACGACTGCAGCTGATCCTGAAATTCCAGGAGCGAGAGGCCCAAGCTGACTGAGAGGAGCGCCAGGCCCGAGCTGACCGAGAGAAGCGCCAGGCCCAAGCTGACTGAGAGGAGCGCCAGGCCCAAGCTGACCGAGAGGAGCGCCAGGCCCAAGCTGACCAATAACACCAGCTGGAGCTAGCTCGGATTCAGAAGGAGTCATCCCCCACGCAGACCCGTGAGTCCAACAGTGCCAACTGCTTTTAAACACCGTCCTGAGCACTTCCCTGTGATGGAAAAGGATGGGGACTTTGACACATTTCTGCGAGGGTTTGAAAAGGCCTGCAGGCAGTATCAGCTGCCCACAGACCAGTGGGCAAGGTACTTAACTCCAGGGCTCCGAGGAAAAGCTCTGGAGGTGTTTGCTTCCCTCCCTCGAGAACAAGATGGAGACTATGAGGCCGTCAAGCAGGCCCTGATAAAAAAGTATCAGCTGACTCCGGAGGTTTACCGGAAAAAGTTCAGCGCCCTCCAACGTGGACCACATGACACCTACAGCGATGTGTTAGACGGGCTCCGAACCAACTTTGAGCAGTGGATCCGAGGACTGTCAGTCAGCACCTTCGAGGAGTAACAAGCTATCGGGGTAACCACCAGATCAGTCAAATTATAAGCAAGGTAGTTAAAATATAACGTTTATTAGATATATATTAAAATTTCTTTATATAAAAAAACCCAAAGAGCCATATAATGAACCCTGGGTCTTCTGAATTACCATCAACAGCTTATAGCTGTATATACATGCAAACCACACCTCAAAATGCCAACTACCAAGTATATAGGGTTTAGAAGAGCCAGCCTCAGTTCATCCAGAACACAGAGGATCATACAATTGAATATTACCTTACTAGTGTTGGTTGACATTTTTAGTAACAATCAATAGAGAGATACCATGTATGCGCTCAAAAGGTGTATAATAGGTCAAGATAATATTCACCAACCTGGCACCTATATAAATCCTGCGACTCACAGGAGTGTGCAATACATTATCCATAACCTTAGGTATACAGTGAAATCCCACACGCCCTTTATACATAAAAAAGGTACCGTGGACCATGTCAGGGAAAATCAACAAAGCCTCACAAAAAAAATCCTTCGGGTTATTGTACCAACCATAATGAAACAATCTCACCCAATCCTATAGTGCATCATGGCTTGATTCATCCTGGTATAATGTCATCCTATTATTCAAGACCAAGGAGTATTGGAGGAATCCTGCTCCCAACGCGTTTCCTCCCAAATACATTCATCAGGGGAGACTGAAAACTGAACTGAGGGTCTCCACCATTACAATCAGCCCTTATCCTCCTCTCAGAAGACCCGGGGTTCCACCTCTCACTTCCTACACGATGTCTCCTTTAAACGGCCGCGCTAACAACACGCCGCTACGTCACATCCGGTCACGTGGGCTGGTATATCCGGTATTTGGAACGCATCCACCATCCAGGTGGAACGCATACAGCATCTCGCTGACATCACATCCGGTGACGTGGGCTGGTATATCCGGTATATGGTACACATCCACCATCCAGGTGGAACGCATACAGCATCTCGCTGACATCACATCCGGTGATGTGGGCTGGTATATCCGGTATTTGGAACACATCCACCATCCAGGTGGAACGTATACAGCATCTCGCTGACATCACATCCGGTGATGTGGGCTGGTATATCCGGTATTTGGAACACATCCACCATCCAGGTGGAACGTATACAGCATCTCGCTGACATCACATCCGGTGACGTGGGCTGGTATATCCAGTATTTGGAACTCATCCACCATCCAGGTGGAGTGCATACAGCATCTCGCTGACATCACATCCGGTGACGTGGGCTGGTATATCCGGTATATGGAACACATCCACCATCCAGGTGGAACGTATACAGCATCTCGCTGACATCACATCCAGTGACGTGGGCTGGTATATCCGGTATCTGGAATGCATCCACCATCCAGGTGGAACGCATACAGCATCTCGCTGACATCACATCCGGTGATGTGGGCTGGTATATCCGGTATATGGAACACATCCACCATCCAGGTGGAGCGCATACAGCATCTCGCTGACATCACATCCGGTGACGTGGGCTGGTATATCCGGTATTTGGAACTCATCCACCATCCAGGTGGAACGTATACAGCATCTCGCTGACATCACATCCGGTGACGTGGGCTGGTATATCCGGTATCTGGAACGCATCCACCATCCAGGTGGAACGCATACAGCATCTCGCTGACATCACATCCGGTCACGTGGGCTGGTATATCCGGTATTTGGAACTCATCCACCATCCAGGTGGAACGCATACAGCATCTCGCTGACATCACATCCGGTGACGTGGGCTGGTATATCCAGTATTTGGAACGCATCCACCATCCAGGTGGAGCGCATACAGCATCTCGCTGACATCACATCCGGTCACGTGGGCCGGTATATCCGGTATTTGGAACTCATCCACCATCCAGGTGGAACGCATACAGCATCTCGCTGACATCACATCCGGTCACGTGGGCTGGTATATCCGGTATCTGGAACGCATCCACCATCCAGGTGGAACGCATACAGCATCTCGCTGACATCACATCCGGTGACGTGGGCTGGTATATCCGGTATTCAGAACGTATCCACCATCCAGGTGGAACGCATACAGCATCTCGCTGACATCACATCCGGTCACGTGGGCCGGTATATCCGGTATTTGGAACGCATTCACCATCCAGGTGGAGCGCATACAGCATCTCGCTGACATCACATCCGGTCACGTGGGCCGGTATATCCGGTATTTGGAACTCATCCACCATCCAGGTGGAACGCATACAGCATCTCGCTGACATCACATCCGGTGACGTGGGCTGGTATATCCGGTATCTGGAACGCATCCACCATCCAGGTGGAACGCATACAGCATTTCGCTGACATCACATCCGGTGACGTGGGCTGGTATATCCGGTATTCAGAACGCATCCACCATCCAGGCGGAACGCATACAGCATCTCGCTCACATCACATCCGGTGACGTGGGCTGGTATATCCGGTATTTGGAACTCATCCACCATCCGGGTGGAACGCATACAGCATCTCGCTGACATCACATCCGGTGACGTGGACTGGTATATCTGGTATTTGGAACGCATCCACCATCCAGGTGGAGCGCATACGGCATCTCGCTGACATCACATCCGGTGACGTGGGCTGGTATATCCGGTATATGGAACACATCCACTACCCAGGTGGAACGCATACAGCATCTCGCTGACATCACATTCGGTCACGTGGGCTGGTATATCCGGTATTTGGAACGCATCCACCATCCAGGTGGAGCGCATACAGCATCTCGCTGATATCACATCGGGTCACGTGGGCCGGTATATCCGGTATTTGGAACTCATCCACCATCCAGGTGGAACGCATACAGCATCTCGCTGACATCACATCCGGTGACGTGGGCTGGTATATCCGGTATCTGGAACGCATCCACCATCCAGGTGGAACGCATACAGCATCTCGCTGACATCACATCCGGTCACGTGGGCCGGTATATCCGGTATTTGGAACTCATCCACCATCCAGGTGGAACGCATACAGCATCTCGCTGACATCACATCCGGTGACGTGGGCTGGTATATCCGGTATTTGGAACTCATCCACCATCCAGGTGGAACGCATACAGCATCTCGCTGACATCACATCCGGTGACGTGGGCTGGTATATCCGGTATTTGGAACTCATCCACCATCCGGGTGGAACGCATACAGCATCTCGCTGACATCACATCCGGTGACGTGGGCTGGTATATCCGGTATCTGGAACGCATCCACCATCCAGGTGGAACGCATACAGCATCTCGCTGACATCACATCCGGTGACGTGGGGTGGTATATCCGGTATTTGGAACTCATCCACCATCCGGGTGGAACGCATACAGCATCTCGCTGACATCACATCCGGTGACGTGGGCTGGTATATCCGGTATTTGGAACGCATCCACCATCCGGGTGGAACGCATACAGCATCTCGCTGACATCAAATCCGGTGACGGGGGCTGGTATATCCGGTATTTGGAACTCATCCACCATCCGGGTGGAACGCATACAGCATCTCGCTGACAACACATCCGGTGACGTGGGGTGGTATATCCGGTATTTGGAACGCATCCACCATCCGGGTGGAGTGCATACAGCATCTCGCTGACATCACATCCGGTGACGTGGGCTGGTATATCCGGTATCTGGAACGCATCCACCATCCAGGTGGAACGCATACAGCATCTCGCTGACATCACATCCGGTGACGTGGGCTGGTATATCCGGTATTTGGAACTCATCCACCATCCAGGTGGAACGCATACAGCATCTCGCTGACATCACATCCGGTGACGTGGGCTGGTATATCCGGTATTTGGAACTCATCCACCATCCAGGTGGAACGCATACAGCATCTCGCTGACATCACATCCGGTGACGTGGGCTGGTATATCCGGTATTTGGAACTCATCCACCATCCAGGTGGAACGCATACAGCATCTCGCCGACATCACATCCGGTGACGTGGGCTGGTATATCCGGTATTCAGAACGCATCCACCATCCAGGTGGAACGCATACAGCATCTCGCTGACATCACATCCGGTGACGTGGGCTGGTATATCCGGTATTTGGAACTCATCCACCATCCAGGTGGAACGCATACAGCATCTCGCTGACATCACATCCGGTGACGTGGGCTGGTATATCCGGTATTCAGAACGCATCCACCATCCAGGTGGAACGCATACAGCATCTCGCTGACATCACATCCGGTGACGTGGGCTGGTATATCCGGTATTTGGAACTCATCCACCATCCGGGTGGAACGCATACAGCATCTCGCTGACATCACATCCGGTGACGTGGGCTGGTATTTGGAACGCATCCACCCTCCAGGTGGAGCGCATACGGCATCTCGCTGACATCACATCCGGTGACGTGGGCTGGTATATCCGGTATATGGAACACATCCACTACCCAGGTGGAACGCATACAGCATCTCGCTGACATCACATTCGGTCACGTGGGCTGGTATATCCGGTATTTGGAACGCATCCACCATCCAGGTGGAGCGCATACAGCATCTCGCTGACATCACATCCGGTCACGTGGGCCGGTATATCCGGTATTTGGAACTCATCCACCATCCAGGTGGAACGCATACAGCATCTCGCTGACATCACATCCGGTGACGTGGGCTGGTATATCCGGTATCTGGAACGCATCCACCATCCAGGTGGAACGCATACAGCATCTCGCTGACATCACATCCGGTCACGTGGGCCGGTATATCCGGTATTTGGAACTCATCCACCATCCAGGTGGAACGCATACAGCATCTCGCTGACATCACATCCGGTGACGTGGGCTGGTATATCCGGTATTTGGAACTCATCCACCATCCAGGTGAAACGCATACAGCATCTCGCTGACATCACATCCGGTGACGTAGGGTGGTATATCCGGTATTTGGAACGCATCCACCATCCGGGTGGAGTGCATACAGCATCTCGCTGACATCACATCCGGTGACGTGGGCTGGTATATCCGGTATCTGGAACGCATCCACCATCCAGGTGGAACGCATACAGCATCTCGCTGACATCACATCCGGTGACGTGGGCTGGTATATCCGGTATTTGGAACTCATCCACCATCCGGGTGGAGTGCATACAGCATCTCGCTGACATCACATCCGGTGACGTGGGCTGGTATATCCGGTATCTGGAACGCATCCACCATCCAGGTGGAACGCATACAGCATCTCGCTGACATCACATCCGGTGACGTGGGCTGGTATATCCGGTATTTGGAACTCATCCACCATCCAGGTGGAACGCATACAGCATCTCGCTGACATCACATCCGGTGACGTGGGCTGGTATATCCGGTATTTGGAACTCATCCACCATCCAGGTGGAACGCATACAGCATCTCGCTGACATCACATCCGGTGACGTGGGCTGGTATATCCGGTATTTGGAACTCATCCACCATCCAGGTGGAACGCATACAGCATCTCGCCGACATCACATCCGGTGACGTGGGCTGGTATATCCGGTATTCAGAACGCATCCACCATCCAGGTGGAACGCATACAGCATCTCGCTGACATCACATCCGGTGACGTGGGCTGGTATATCCGGTATTTGGAACTCATCCACCATCCAGGTGGAACGCATACAGCATCTCGCTGACATCACATCCGGTGACGTGGGCTGGTATATCCGGTATTCAGAACGCATCCACCATCCAGGTGGAACGCATACAGCATCTCGCTGACATCACATCCGGTGACGTGGGCTGGTATATCCGGTATTTGGAACTCATCCACCATCCGGGTGGAACGCATACAGCATCTCGCTGACATCACATCCGGTGACGTGGGCTGGTATTTGGAACGCATCCACCCTCCAGGTGGAGCGCATACGGCATCTCGCTGACATCACATCCGGTGACGTGGGCTGGTATATCCGGTATATGGAACACATCCACTACCCAGGTGGAACGCATACAGCATCTCGCTGACATCACATTCGGTCACGTGGGCTGGTATATCCGGTATTTGGAACGCATCCACCATCCAGGTGGAGCGCATACAGCATCTCGCTGACATCACATCCGGTCACGTGGGCCGGTATATCCGGTATTTGGAACTCATCCACCATCCAGGTGGAACGCATACAGCATCTCGCTGACATCACATCCGGTGACGTGGGCTGGTATATCCGGTATCTGGAACGCATCCACCATCCAGGTGGAACGCATACAGCATCTCGCTGACATCACATCCGGTCACGTGGGCCGGTATATCCGGTATTTGGAACTCATCCACCATCCAGGTGGAACGCATACAGCATCTCGCTGACATCACATCCGGTGACGTGGGCTGGTATATCCGGTATTTGGAACTCATCCACCATCCAGGTGAAACGCATACAGCATCTCGCTGACATCACATCCGGTGACGTAGGGTGGTATATCCGGTATTTGGAACGCATCCACCATCCGGGTGGAGTGCATACAGCATCTCGCTGACATCACATCCGGTGACGTGGGCTGGTATATCCGGTATCTGGAACGCATCCACCATCCAGGTGGAACGCATACAGCATCTCGCTGACATCACATCCGGTGACGTGGGCTGGTATATCCGGTATTTGGAACTCATCCACCATCCAGGTGGAACGCATACAGCATCTCGCTGACATCACATCCGGTGACGTGGGCTGGTATATCCGGTATTTGGAACTCATCCACCATCCAGGTGGAACGCATACAGCATCTCGCTGACATCACATCCGGTGACGTGGGCTGGTATATCCGGTATTTGGAACTCATCCACCATCCAGGTGGAACGCATACAGCATCTCGCCGACATCACATCCGGTGACGTGGGCTGGTATATCCGGTATTCAGAACGCATCCACCATCCAGGTGGAACGCATACAGCATCTCGCTGACATCACATCCGGTGACGTGGGCTGGTATATCCGGTATTTGGAACTCATCCACCATCCAGGTGGAACGCATACAGCATCTCGCTGACATCACATCCGGTGACGTGGGCTGGTATATCCGGTATTCAGAACGCATCCACCATCCAGGTGGAACGCATACAGCATCTCGCTGACATCACATCCGGTGACGTGGGCTGGTATATCCGGTATTTGGAACTCATCCACCATCCGGGTGGAACGCATACAGCATCTCGCTGACATCACATCCGGTGACGTGGGCTGGTATTTGGAACGCATCCACCATCCAGGTGGAGCGCATACGGCATCTCGCTGACATCACATCCGGTGACGTGGGCTGGTATATCCGGTATATGGAACACATCCACTACCCAGGTGGAACGCATACAGCATCTCGCTGACATCACATTCGGTCACGTGGGCTGGTATATCCGGTATTTGGAACGCATCCACCATCCAGGTGGAGCGCATACAGCATCTCGCTGACATCACATCCGGTCACGTGGGCCGGTATATCCGGTATTTGGAACTCATCCACCATCCAGGTGGAACGCATACAGCATCTCGCTGACATCACATCCGGTGACGTGGGCTGGTATATCCGGTATCTGGAACGCATCCACCATCCAGGTGGAACGCATACAGCATCTCGCTGACATCACATCCGGTCACATGGGCCGGTATATCCGGTATTTGGAACTCATCCACCATCCAGGTGGAACGCATACAGCATCTCGCTGACATCACATCCGGTGACGTGGGCTGGTATATCCGGTATTTGGAACTCATCCACCATCCAGGTGGAACGCATACAGCATCTCGCTGACATCACATCCGGTGACGTGGGCTGGTATATCCGGTATTTGGAACTCATCCACCATCCGGGTGGAACGCATACAGCATCTCGCTGACATCACATCCGGTGACGTGGGCTGGTATATCCGGTATCTGGAACGCATCCACCATCCAGGTGGAACGCATACAGCATCTCGCTGACATCACATCCGGTGACGTGGGCTGGTATATCCGGTATTTGGAACTCATCCACCATCCGGGTGGAACGCATACAGCATCTCGCTGACATCACATCCGGTGACGTGGGCTGGTATATCCGGTATTTGGAACGCATCCACCATCTGGGTGGAACGCATACAGCATCTCGCTGACATCACATTTGGTGACGGGGGCTGGTATATCCGGTATTTGGAACTCATCCACCATCCGGGTGGAACGCATACAGCATCTCGCTGACATCACATCCGGTGACGTGGGGTGGTATATCCGGTATTTGGAACGCATCCACCATCCCGGTGGAGTGCATACAGCATCTCGCTGACATCACATCCGGTGACGTGGGCTGGTATATCCGGTATCTGGAACGCATCCACCATCCAGGTGGAACGCATACAGCATCTCGCTGACATCACATCCGGTGACGTGGGCTGGTATATCCGGTATTTGGAACTCATCCACCATCCAGGTGGAACGCATACAGCATCTCGCTGACATCACATCTGGTGACGTGGGCTGGTATATCCGGTATTTGGAACTCATCCACCATCCAGGTGGAACGCATACAGCATCTCGCTGACATCACATCCGGTGACGTGGGCTGGTATATCCGGTATTCAGAACGCATCCACCATCCAGGTGGAACGCATACAGCATCTCGCTGACATCACATCCGGTGACGTGGGCTGGTATATCCGGTATTTGGAACTCATCCACCATCCGGGTGGAACGCATACAGCATCTCGCTGACATCACATCCGGTGACGTGGGCTGGTATTTGGAACGCATCCACCATCCAGGTGGAGCGCATACGGCATCTCGCTGACATCACATCCGGTGACGTGGGCTGGTATATCCGGTATATGGAACACATCCACTACCCAGGTGGAACGCATACAGCATCTCGCTGACATCACATTCGGTCACGTGGGCTGGTATATCCGGTATTTGGAACGCATCCACCATCCAGGTGGAGCGCATACAGCATCTCGCTGACATCACATCCGGTCACGTGGGCCGGTATATCCGGTATTTGGAACTCATCCACCATCCAGGTGGAACGCATACAGCATCTCGCTGACATCACATCCGGTGACGTGGGCTGGTATATCCGGTATCTGGAACGCATCCACCATCCAGGTGGAACGCATACAGCATCTCGCTGACATCACATCTGGTCACGTGGGCCGGTATATCCGGTATTTGGAACTCATCCACCATCCAGGTGGAACGCATACAGCATCTCGCTGACATCACATCCGGTGACGTGGGCTGGTATATCCGGTATTTGGAACTCATCCACCATCCAGGTGAAACGCATACAGCATCTCGCTGACATCACATCCGGTGACGTAGGGTGGTATATCCGGTATTTGGAACGCATCCACCATCCGGGTGGAGTGCATACAGCATCTCGCTGACATCACATCCGGTGACGTGGGCTGGTATATCCGGTATCTGGAACGCATCCACCATCCAGGTGGAACGCATACAGCATCTCGCTGACATCACATCCGGTGACGTGGGCTGGTATATCCGGTATTTGGAACTCATCCACCATCCAGGTGGAACGCATACAGCATCTCGCCGACATCACATCCGGTGACGTGGGCTGGTATATCCGGTATTCAGAACGCATCCACCATCCAGGTGGAACGCATACAGCATCTCGCTGACATCACATCCGGTGACGTGGGCTGGTATATCCGGTATTTGGAACTCATCCACCATCCAGGTGGAGTGCATACAGCATCTCGCTGACATCACATCCGGTGACGTGGGCTGGTATATCTGGTATTTGGAACTCATCCACCATCCGGGTGGAACGCATACAGCATCTCGCTGACATCACATCCGGTGACGTGGGCTGGTATTTGGAACGCATCCACCATCCAGGTGGAGCGCATACAGCATCTCGCTGACATCACATCCGGTCACGTGGGCCGGTATATCCGGTATTTGGAACTCATCCACCATCCAGGTGGAACGCATACAGCATCTCGCTGACATCACATCCGGTGACGTGGGCTGGTATATCCGGTATCTGGAACGCATCCACCATCCAGGTGGAACGCATACAGCATCTCGCTGACATCACATCCGGTCACGTGGGCCGGTATATCCGGTATTTGGAACTCATCCACCATCCAGGTGGAACGCATACAGCATCTCGCTGACATCACATCCGGTGACGTGGGCTGGTATATCCGGTATTTGGAACTCATCCACCATCCAGGTGGAACGCATACAGCATCTCGCTGACATCACATCCGTTGACGTGGGCTGGTATATCCGGTATTTGGAACTCATCCACCATCCGGGTGGAACGCATACAGCATCTCGCTGACATCACATCCGGTGACGTGGGCTGGTATATCCGGTATCTGGAACGCATCCACCATCCAGGTGGAACGCATACAGCATCTCGCTGACATCACATCCGGTGACGTGGGCTGGTATATCCGGTATTTGGAGCTCATCCACCATCCGGGTGGAACGCATACAGCATCTCGCTGACATCACATCCGGTGACGTGGGCTGGTATATCCGGTATTTGGAACGCATCCACCATCTGGGTGGAACGCATACAGCATCTCGCTGACATCACATCCGGTGACGGGGGCTGGTATATCCGGTATTTGGAACTCATCCACCATCCGGGTGGAACACATACAGCATCTCGCTGACATCACATCCGGTGACGTGGGGTGGTATATCCGGTATTTGGAACGCATCCACCATCCGGGTGGAGTGCATACAGCATCTCGCTGACATCACATCCGGTGACGTGGGCTGGTATATCCGGTATCTGGAACGCATCCACCATCCAGGTGGAACGCATACAGCATCTCGCTGACATCACATCCGGTGACGTGGGCTGGTATATCCGGTATTTGGAACTCATCCACCATCCAGGTGGAACGCATACAGCATCTCGCTGACATCACATCCGGTGACGTGGGCTGGTATATCCGGTATTTGGAACTCATCCACCATCCAGGTGGAACGCATACAGCATCTCGCTGACATCACATCCGGTGACGTGGGCTGGTGTATCCGGTATTTGGAACTCATCCACCAACCAGGTGGAACGCATACAGCATCTCGCCGACATCACATCCGGTGACGTGGGCTGGTATATCCGGTATTCAGAACGCATCCACCATCCAGGTGGAACGCATACAGCATCTCGCTGACATCACATCCGGTGACTTGGGCTGGTATATCCGGTATTTGGAACTCATCCACCATCCAGGTGGAACGCATACAGCATCTCGCTGACATCACATCCGGTGACGTGGGCTGGTATATCCGGTATTTGGAACTCATCCACCATCCAGGTGGAACGCATACAGCATCTCGCTGACATCACATCCGGTGACGTGGGCTGGTATATCCAGTATTTGGAACTCATCCACCATCCAGGTGGAGTGCATACAGCATCTCGCTGACATCACATCCGGTGACGTGGGCTGGTATATCCGGTATTTGGAACGCATCCACCATCCAGGTGGAACGCATACAGCATCTCGCTGACATCACATCCGGTGACGTGGGCTGGTATATCCGGTATTTGGAACGCATCCACCATCCAGGTGGAACGCATACAGCATCTCGCTGACATCACATCCGGTGACGTGGGCTGGTATATCCAGTATTTGGAACTCATCCACCATCCAGGTGGAGTGCATACAGCATCTCGCTGACATCACATCTGGTGACGTGGGCTGGTATATCCGGTATTCAGAACGCATCCACCATCCAGGTGGAACGCATACAGCATCTCGCTGACATCACATTCGGTGACGTGGGCTGGTATATCCGGTATCTGGAACGCATCCACCATCCAGGTGGAACGCATACAGCATCTCGCTGACATCACATCCGGTGACGTGGGCTGGTATATCCGGTATATGGAACACATCCACCATCCAGGTGGAACGCATACAGCATCTCGCTGACATCACATCCGGTCACGTGGGCTGGTATATCCGGTATATGGTACACATCCACCATCCAGGTGGAACGCATACAGCATCTCGCTGACATCACATCCGGTGACGTGGGCTGGTATATCCGGTATCTGGAACTCATCCACCATCCAGGTGGAACGCATACAGCATCTCGCTGACATCACATCCGGTGACGTGGGCTGGTATATCCGGTATATGGAACACATCCACCATCCAGGTGGAACGCATACAGCATCTCGCTGACATCACATCCGGTGACGTCCTCCCTATTTCCGGTTATTGGAACGCATGTATGCATTAATGAGGCGCATCCTGAACACTACACTGGCGCTTCATAGAAACAAAAACCTCCAATCCTAATCTGGATTTTACAGAGCGGTGATTGGGGAGGGAGGAGGAAAAAAGCAATCCACTACCAAAGTCAAAAAACTGGGGGATATAGTCCACCTCCTCACCTCCATTCAGATATATTCGCCACTCTTATCACGCAGCAAAATATCAAACAATGGGACCAACTTATTTATAGCAAATCGACTTAAGAAAAAGGAAGCATCCGTCGTCCCACCCCTTAAGGGTTAAGCATGGCCTCCCACCATAGGGCTATCTTCACCAGACAGCTAAGCAGGCATAGCTAGAAGGCTAAAACCCACATATATTTGTCCACAACGAACAATTTGGAACATTACCCAAAAGGTTAAACCAAAGGTCAGCATCTGAAGTACGGGGTAGAGAAAAAAAACACACACACAATGGGGCAGGCAAATAAATGGTATATTTCTAAAAAATTAAGGAAACCCTGGCGAAATGGAAACCCTATATATGAGGCCAAAAGGATAAAGAATGGCACACAGGATCTTTTCTACACTGACCCTAGGTCCTCATCCCTACCTGACAGCGGAGGTTGGCACCCTAGACCTGCGCAGTGGCGCCCCCACTCAACGGCGGCTGTCCCTACACTCCTTTCCCTATATTGTCCCTCAACCTAAAGGAAACATTTATACGAGATTTGTTCATTCAGTCCACTAGGTGCCAGCGTACGCAGATAGTGCATCCATCTGGCCTCTCTCTGAAGTAGAGCCTTATCCCAATCCCCACCTCTCTGGGGAAACTTGATCTTATCAATACCTATGAACCTGACCGAATCAACTTTGCCCTCATGCATGGTGTTAACATGTTTAGCCAAGGGTGTGTCCTTTTTATTAACAATATCCCGCAGATGTTCACCCATACGCCTCCTGAGTCTTCTCTTCATTTTAGCCACATATTCGATATTACATTGACATGTGGCTTTGTAAATAATCCCTTTGGATCTACAATTTATGAAGGAGTTAATATAGTGTATTTCTCCAGTCACCTTACTCTCAAAAGTTTTACTCTGTGTGATCACCTTACATGCCACACATCCACTACATTTAAAGCACCCCTTGCCAGTTGCTCTAAGCCATTCGGTACCCGCTCTACCAACGTAGTGGCTATGTACAAGCCTATCTCGAAGGGATCTACCCCTAAGGTATGTAATCTGTGGGGTGGACTTGACATAGCTCCCTATATCTTCATCCATCTGCAGGATCTTCCAGTGTTTGTGGAGAGTTTTTCTGACCTCATGTGCCTTATTTGAGTAGATAGTAATCGCTCCACATGTGTCATTTACTTCCTGATCCTGTGAGGATGGATAAAGAGTCGTACGATCCTTCGCCAGGGTTACCTCATAGGCCTTAGCTAGAACTTCGAGGACCTGAAGGATCTGATGGTGAAGGACCAGTTTCTTCATCTTTGCCCTGTGGAAGTGAGACAGTTTGTGCTTGACCGGGAGCCGAGGGAAGCCGCCAAAGCAGCCCAGATCACGGATAACTATGAGGCCAACCGCACACCAGAGGTGAGGAAGTCAGCCGCCGCCAGCTGGAAAGGGGGTAAGCCGACGACCACCCCCAGTGTTCCAGCCAGCCGGCCCTCAGCGGGTCCTGCCCCATCTTTCAGCACCCGGCCCGCATCTGACTCCCTTAAGTGCTATACCTGTGACAAGACTGGTCACATCAGCCTCACCTGCCCGCAGAGGCAGAAGAAGAGCCCCAGACCTAAGGCCCAGGGGCCTGCTGCAGCAGTACTTTTTGTGGGTGGGGTGGTTGAGGGAGTCTGTGACAATTTGCAATCAGTCACCGTGGGTGATAAAGTCACTATGGGGCTCAAGAACACCGGAGCTGAACGGACCCTCATCCGCCCTGAGTTGGTGTCCCCTGAAGACCTTATCCCTGGGAAAACCCTGACTGTCTCCGGGATTGGGGGTGTTCACAGTCCTTTGCCCATGGCCCGGGTTTTCCTAGACTGGGGTGCAGGGAGGGGGTTGCGGGAAGTGGGGGTGTCAGAGATCCTCCCTACCAATGTTTTATTGGGGACTGATCTGGGACGGTTGATTGCCCAATATGTTCCTGACAACCCTCCCAGATCCGATATGTTATATAATGCCACTGTCAATGACGTCTGTGATGAGAATGCCAATGATATGAACACTAATATGATGCATAATGATGATATGTATTGTGGTAATGGAGTGCTCAGCCATGTCGCCCGGCGGAGCCCAAGACGGAACCAGCATGAGTGCTAAGGGCGATAGGAGCAGGCCCGGGAACCTTGAAGCCAGTGGTCCCGTGCCGCTGCCTTCTGGGCCCTCATCCCGTGGTTGGACAACAGAACTGGCTGTGGACCCAGAGCCGGTCCCAGACAGTTCCAGCGAGGTGAGGGCCCTAACGTCGCCTCTGGCTACCCCCAGCCAGTTGTTCCAGGCTGCTCTGCACACAGATGTCAGCCTAGAGGCGTTAAGGGACCTCGCGGAGAAGCCCATCTCCGAATCCGATAAGGAGAGGGTATTTTGGGATCAGGGGAGGTTGTACTGAGAAACGGTCCCATATAACCCCCAACAGGAGTGGATGAGGGAAAGACTGCTGCTCGTGCCCTATCAGTTTAGGGAGGAGCTGTTGCGGGTTGCCCATGAGAGTCCACTAGCTGGACGCTTGGGGGGCCACAAAACCAAGGCCAGGCAGTCCCACCACTTCTAGTGGCCCCAAATGGGGACAGACATTGCCAACTACTGCCGCTCCTGTATCATGTGCCAAAGAGTGGGGAAGTCGGGGCGTGCCCCCAAGGATCCCCTGATCCCTTTGCCGGTGATAGAGGAGCCATTCCAGAGGATTGCTGTGGACATCATTGGCCCGCTGGCCATCCCCAGCAGCTCTGGGAAACAGTTCATCCTTACTGTGGTAGACTATGCTACTCGGTATCCGGAGGCAGTAGCTCTGTCCTCCATTCGAGCTGATAAGGTGGCGGATGCCCTACTGGCCATTTTTTCACGGGTAGGATTTCCCAGGGAGCTGCTTATGGACCAGGGGACTCAGTTCATGTCTCGCCTAATGGAAGCTCTCTGTAAGAAAATGCAGGTGCAGCACCTGGTATCATGTTCGTATCACCCACAGACCAATGGGTTGTGTGAACGATTGAATGGTACCCTTAAGCAGATGCTTAAGATGCTGGTTAAGTCCCATGGGCGCGACTGGGAGCGGTACCTCCCACACCTGCTCTTTGCTTACAGAGAGGTACCACAGGCCTCAACGGGGTTCTCCCTCTTCGAGCTCCTGTATGGCAGACGAGTCTGGGGGCCCCTTGGTCTGGTAAGAGAATCCTGGGAAGGGGAACTGAACTCACCTGAAGTGTCCGTCATAGAGTATGTCATGCTGCTCCGTGACAGAATGCAGGCAATGACGCAGCTGGTGCATGAGAATATGGTGCAGGCCCAGGTCAGCCAGAAGCTGTGGTACGACCGGAACGCCCGGGAGCGGGTGTACGAAGTGGGTCAGAAGGTGTGGGTCCTAGTCCCAATGACCCAAAACAAGCTTCAGGCGGCCTGGGAAGGCCCATACCCCATATGCCACCCCATATGCCAGCGCCTCAATGATGTGAACTACGTGGTCACCATTGACCATGCCAGGAAGAGGCACAAGGTCTTCCACGTCAACATGATGAAAGCTCATCATGACAGGGAGGCCTGTGCCCTTCCTGTGTGTAGCGTCCCCGAAGAAGGTGAGACAGAAGTCCTGGTGGACTTACTGGCCGCTGCCCGGGACAGAGGGTCTATTGAGGACGCGGAATTCAACCCGCAGTTATCCACGGATCAGAAGTCCCAGCTGCGAGAGGTGTTCCGGCCTTACCTGACCCTCTTCACGGGTGTCCCCGGGAGGACGCAGCTAGCTGTCCACCAGGTGGACACGGAGTCACCCCCCCCAGTTCGTCAATCCGCTTACCGTGTCTCTCTAGAGGTGCAGAAAGACATGAAGGCGGAGATAGATGAGATGTTGGACCTAGGGGTGATCCAACGGTCAAAAAGTGCGTGGGCCTCGCCTGTAGTCCTGGTCCCGAAAAAGGACCGGATCACTCGGTTCTGCGTGTACTACAGGAGGCTAAATGCCATCTCAGCTCCTGATGCATACCCAATGCCACGCATCAATAAGCTGCTGGATCGCTTAGCCGGGGCCCGGTACTTGACAATTATGGACCTGAGTCGAGGATACTTTCAGATTCCTCTGTCCCAGGAGGCCCAGGAGAGGTCCGCCTTCATTACACCGTTCGGGCTGTATGAATCCCTTGTCATGCCCTTTGGCATGAGGAATGCACCAGCCACTTTCCAACGATTAGTCAACCAGCTGCTCGAGGGACTGGAGGGATTCGCGGTTGAGTACCTGGATGACATTGCCGTCTTCAGTCCCACCTGAGAGGAACACCTGGTGCACGTGGAGCAGGTGCTCAGGCGGGTCCAGGGCCCTGGGTTGACTATCAAGCCTGCAAAGTGTCAGGTAGGCATGACGGAGGTGCAGTACCTCGGACACAGAGTGGGTGGCGGAACTCTGAAGCCCGAGCCCGGGAAGGTTAATGCCATCACCTCCTGGCCCTCCCCCAAAACCAAAAAGCAGGTGATGTCCTTCTTGGGTACGGCAAGGTTTTATCGGAAGTTTGTTCCTGTAACGGGTCTGGGAGGTGGAACCTCTGTGCAACTATACAAGGGGGCAGTCCTTGTAAGGAAGCGGGTGGCTCCCAGGGAAGACGGGCAGGTAGTCACGGCAAGTGACAGGGACAGTCTCTGGGTAGAGGGGCAGGTAGTCACGGCAAGTAACAGGGACAGTCTCTGGGTAGAAGGACGGGTACTCACGGCAAGTGACAGGGACAGTCTCTGGGTAGAAGGACAGCAGGCAGGTGGCTGGTGAGCGCTCCCAGGTGAGCGGGCGAGAGTCTCTGGACGGGCAGGTGGTCACGGCAAGTGACGGCAGAGCCTCCAGGTAGGCTAGCAGACAGGTAGCAGGTGAGCGCTCCCAGGTGAGCAGGCAAGAGTCTCTGGACAGGCAGGTGGTCACGGCAAGTGACGGCGGAGCCTCCAGGTAGGCTAGCAGGCAGGTAGCAGATGAGCGCTCCCAGGTGAGCGGACAGGCTGGTCCATAGACAGACTGACAGGTGTCGGAAAGCAGACCGTCGGACCGCAGGCTTTCAAGCAGGTAAACGGATATCAGGCAGTAATCAAGCAGGAATCTGGCAGGTAACTGGCAGGTAACAGGCAGGAATCCGGCAGGTGACTGGCAGGTAACAAGCAGGAATCTGGCAGGTGACTGGCTGGTAACTGGTAACGGGACCTGAGGGCTGAAGCAGAGTGAAGGCTTTGCAACAACATTGCTCGGGCACCTCCATTTTGGAGGAGGTGCCTTAAATATGGGAAGTCCTCCGGCAATTGGCCGGGGACTCCTTAGGACGGCGCGCGAGGTCCCTTTAAGAGAGGGGGAGCGCGCGCGCGCGCGCCCTAAGCACTCTGCCGGGGAAGGAGCACGTGCCGGAAGCAGCGGGGAGAGAAGCGCTGGAGGACGCCGCGCCAGGAGCGGGGAGGTGAGAGGGACGGCGTCTCTGCCTAGTACGGGGCAGAGACGCCGATGCTACAGTACCCCCCCCCTTTAGGCCCCCTCTTTTTTTGGCCAGAAAGAAATTTTTCAAGGAGAAGCGGGGCGTTGATGTTCTCCCTGGGTTCCCAAGTTCTCTCCTCAGGACCAAACCCCTTCCAATCTACCAGAAAAAAGGTCTTTCCTCTTACCCTCTTGGAGGCCAGAATACTCTCTACCTCAAAGACGTCATCAGCGGAAACCGGAGCAGGAGGGGCACCTGGATTATTGGAAAAAGAGTTAAAGACAACGGGTTTGAGGAGAGATACGTGGAAGGAGTTGGGAATCCGTAGGGTGGCCGGGAGTTTTAATTTGTAGGCCACAGGGTTAATTTGCCTAAGGACTTCGAAGGGACCGATGAAGCGAGGCCCTAACTTGTAGGAGGGTATCTTGAGCCGCACATGTTTGGACGAGAGCCAAACCTTGTCTCCCGGACGGAATTGAGGCGGATCCAGACGTCTCTTATCAGCATATCTCTTCATCCGCTCAGAGGACAGAAGAAGAGCGGACCTGGTACTCTCCCAAATAGTAGAAAATTCGCTGACAAGAGACTCCGCAGCAGGGTTGTCCACAGAAACGGAGACAGGGAGCGGAATCCGGAGGTGCTGGCCATAGACAATAAAGAACGGGGACTTGGAAGAGGATTCGCTCTCGTGGTTATTATAAGAGAACTCGGCCCAAGGAAGGAGGTCCACCCAATCAGAATGGTGGGCATTAACAAAGTGCCGGAGATAGCTGGTAAGGATCTGATTGATCCGCTCCACTTGACCATTGGACTGAGGGTGGTAAGCGGAGGAGAAGTCCAGGGTGACGTCCAACAGTTTACATGTGGCTCTCCAGAAGCGTGAGGTAAACTGAACCCCTCGATCCGACACGATGTGGAGGGGTAGGCCATGGAGACGGAAGATATGGCGAATAAAGTCCTTAGCCAGCTCAGGTGCAGACGGAAGACCAGGCAGGGGAATGAAGTGGGCCATTTTAGAGAAGCGGTCCACGACCACCCAAATGACAGTACACCCGGCAGAGACAGGAAGATCGGTAATGAAGTCCATAGCGATGTGTTGCCACGGGGCAACAGGTATGGGAAGCGGCAGGAGATGACCAGCTGGTAAGTGTCTGGGAATTTTGTTGCGGCCACAAGATGAACAGGCAGAGACGAAGTCTACCACATCCTTACGCAGGGTAGACCACCAGTAATGCCGGGAAATGAGTAGGAAGGTCTTCTTTTGGCCGGCATGGCCAGCTAGTTTAGAAGAATGACCCCAGCGAAGAACCCTCTCACGGTCTGGAGGCGCCACGAACGTCTTGCCGGGTGGAAGATGAGTCAAATCCAAGGGGGCCACATTCATCACCTTGGAGGGGTCGATAATGTGCATAGGCTCCTCCTCTTGGTCGGAGGACAGGAAGGATCGGGACAAGGCATCAGTTTTGACATTTTTGTCTGCCGGGCGGAAATGAAGGATGAAATCGAAGCGGGCAAAGAACAAAGACCACCGGGCTTGACGTGGATTAAGTCTCTGGGCATTTTGGAGATATGCCAGGTTCTTGTGATCCATATAGATGATCACCGGGTATAGGGCCCCTTCAAGCAGGTAACGCCACTCCTCCAGCGCCAATTTAACGGCAAGCAGTTCTCGGTCTCCTATGGAGTAATTGCGCTCAGAGGAGGAGAAGATTTTAGAGAAAAAGCCGCAGGTTACCATTCTCCCGGAGGAAGACTTCTGGGTGAGCACTAGTGTTGAGCCACCCCCGTAGTGTTCGAGTTCGGTTCGGTTCGTCGAACACCCGTGTGTTCGCCGAACTGTTCGTCGAACTGTTCGTCGAACACCTTCGAACACCGTTAAAACCAATGGCAGGCAAACAAAAACACATAGAAACACATAGAAAACACCTTCAAAGGTGTCCAAAAGCTGACAAACTGCTCAGAAGACATAACTAACACATGGAAAAGTGACAAGTACATATAGTCATGCGAAAAGAAAAGAGGTGGAGGAGTAAAAGGAGGGGGAGACACAGATATAGGCATGTCATGCCCTTCTAAAATCCAAAAAGTGAGAAGCCGACACGTTCAGTCCGCTCCTGCCCGTGCCACCTCCGTGTCGCCGGGTTTGTGCCAGAGCCGCGGTGAACCCTGACGGCCAGCCCCCCTCTCCCAATACTGGTGCCTGTCCACTGGTGGGTCGAGCGAGCCCCCCTGTGGTGGAGGCAGCTCTAAGCTTTTTAATTTAAATTGTCTCTCTAATTTGAATGAATACACTTTAAATCCATTTACAAGGATCTATTGGAGGGCAAGTCTCATGCCAGCAGCCGCGTAATTCCAGCTCCAGTAGCGTCCACTAAAGCTGCTGCAGTTAAAAAGCTTTTATAAGGATCGAGCTCGGCTGTCCACCGCAAGGCATCCTACTGCCAGTCCCAGCCCCTATGCCTTGGGGTGCCTCCTGATGCTCTTCACTGAGTATCCCGTGGTCCCTAAGCATTTCCTTTGAAAAAATTAAGTGTCCAAACTACAGGTGGTGTAGCTTGCTTAACAGCCGGGATAATCCGCTGACTAGCAGACACTGCTACTAGGCACAAAGTATTTCCTGGGCTAGATGCAGTTAAAAATTTGTAATTAGATACTCTCGTTGGATGCTGAGAAAGCATTCCATAGAGTCTCCTGGCACGCCATATATGATTCTCTTAAAAAGCTTGGGGTAGGGGTCTAGGGGACCCTTTTATAGCCCAAATCACGGCCCTGTATCGCAATACGTCACCTAGGCTGAAGATAAATGGAACTGTAGCACCCTGAGGGCTCGGTTGCTACAGAGGTATTGCACCTCACCCAGAGGTGTGATATCTCACTCTCAGGTAAGGATGGAGTGCGGATCAGGACCCGACACCTGCATGTATTACACCACATTGCCGTGGGGCAGGGCGACCAATATGCCCCTGAGATGGGCACGACAGTCCCTGTCCCTGGCTGGAGTGGGGGGAGGGAACACTGAGGAAGGGGAACCCTGTAGTGCAGGAGCAGGGAGGAAGCAGTTCCTGGGTGCATTGAGAAGGGAGTATAAAAGGTGGGCACCATCTTAGTTCAGTGCAGAGAAGTCTGAGCAGAAGTGGCAGGGAGCAGGGGCTCTGCATGAGCTCTGCTCCGGAGGCGGGCCCAGTAACAGAGGCCCAGGCCTGGAAGAGGGAGAAGGAAGGAAGAGGAGCGGAGAAGGCTCCAGGAACGAGGAACGAAGGGATCCCAGGGGTGCGGACGGGCGAGTCGCCACCGCACGCCCGAATCCACCTGCATGGAGGGGTCAGGCCAAAGGGGGAGACCGGTCCCCGAAACTAGTGGAGGCAGGAAACGACCCTCAGCTAGAAACCGGAGGCTGTGACATTTTATGTGGCGCAGCCCCTCGCTAGACCCGCTAGGAAGGCACCACATAGGGTCAGGGAAACTGGCGCCAAGTTTACCAAGAGGAGGCCCGAGGCAGCCGGACAGAAGGGTTGGTAAGAAAGGCCAGACAAAGGACACACAAAGGGGGTCCTGTGAAGCGCTCCAAAGTTATCTGGGAGTTGTCTGAGCCCCTCACCTGGTGAGCACAGTACGACGTGGGCAGCCGTTACCTGCAGACGTGGTCTGGATTATAAGAACTGTGAGTAAAGGCCCTGGACTGCATCACTGACTCCGTGTCATTACTGCTGCTGCCCTGCACCATCACCCCCATCCTCCGCATACACTGCCCTGAGGCTATACTCCTCCCGTGGGGAGTTATGCTACGCTCTGCTGCACCCACAACACCAGCCTCAGCGGTCTGCCCTGTAGCGGCGGTTCACTCTGACCGCAATCCACGGGTGGCGTAGTCGGACATTTAAACATCAAAACCACATAAATAGTTCCGCCACTGGTTTGACCGCCCTGAGCCACGGAACCGGGTCGCCGCCACGAAGACTACAACCACCAGCATCAACCAAAAAGGGTCCGGCTCCGGGTGTCCCAAGGCCCAGGGGGTGCGTCAGAACATTTTCATCACCTTTCACAATCACCAATGGGACAAGGCAGGGATGTCCTCTGTCCCCTCTCTTATACATCCTAGTGACGGAGCACCTGCTCTCATCAATTCGCCATAACCCCAATATTAGGTGGATTGAGGTGGGAGGCACCGAGTACAAGTGCTCTCTATTTGCTGATGATGTCCTAGTATATATCACTCAATCACATATATCCATCCATGCTGTTATGGCTGAAATAGATCACTTTGTTACATGGTAAAATTTTAAAATCAATGCAGCGAAGTCTGAGGCCCTCGATGTCTCCCTCCCCAAATCCATATAGGATTCCATCCAGTCCAACTTTCCCTTTGCCTGGCCCTCACAGGGTATCAAATACTTAGGAATTCCTATTCATAGAGACCTCTCCCATCTATGTTATCTTAATTTTGGGCCCTTTATTGAACAACTCCATACAGACCACGGTTGGCAAGTTAGAACTGTAAGATTCACTACGTGAACCACTGGTGTTTTGTGGAAAAGCACATGTACACTGTGTTCCAAATTATTATACAAAAAGTGTTTAGGAGTGATAAGGGAAGAATTTGTTTGTTTGTCAGTTAAACTCATTGATGGTGATGTGTGTCAGGGCTCTTTATATCACTGTAAGCAATTGCAGACACCTGTGCTAATTAGTTTGGCAGGTGTGTCCAATGAAAGGCAAGACTACTTAAGAAGGCTCTCTCACATTATTAAGCAGCCTACATTTTCTGCCAAAATGGGAAAGAAAAAGGATGTGTCGGCTGCTGAGAAGCAACAAATTGTGGAGTGTTTAGGTCAAGGCATGACTACAATCAACATTGTGCGATGATCAGGATGAAGTGTCTTGGCAATCAAGAAGTATGTAGCTGATTCACAGTACACATGTGTGCGTGCTGATAAGGGCAAATTGAGGACTCTTTCCTACAGGCAATTACGTCAGGTTAAAAGAGCAGCGGCAAAAAAGCCTTGTCATAGCAGCAGACAAGTTTTTGAAGCTGCTGGTGCCTCCAACGTCCCCCGAACAACAAGATGCAGGGTCCTTCAGAGGTTTGCAGCTGTGCATACGCCATCCTGTTGACCTCCTCTATCCACTTCACACAAGCAGAAACGGCTCCAGTGGGCCAAACATTACATGAAGACTGATTTCAAAACTGTTTTGTTCACGGATGAGTGCCGTGCAGCGCTCGATGGTCCAGATGGATGGAGTGGAGGATGGCTGGTTGATGGACACCCCACGCAAACACGGCTACAGCGCCAACAAGGAGGAGGTAGAGTAATGTTTTGGGCTGGAATCATGGGGAGAGAGATTGTCGGCCCCTTTAGGATCCCTGAAGGCGCTAAAGATGAACTCCATAATGTATGTGGATTTTCTCAAACAGCACTTCCTGCCATGGTTCAAGTAGAAGAACCATGTATTTCACAGCAAGATCATTTTTTTGCATGATAATGCACCATCTCATGCTGCACATAAAACATCTGCATCTCTGGCTGATATGGGCATAAAAGGGGACAAACTTATGGTGTGACCCCCATGCTCCCCTGACCTCTACCCCATTCAGAACCTCTGGAGCATCATCAAAAGGAGTGTCTATGATGGCGGGAGGCAGTTCACATCTAAGCAACACCTCTGGGAGGGTATTCTGTCCTCATGCAAAACAATTGAAGCAGAAACCATCCAAAACCTGACAAATTCAATGGACGAGAGAGTTCAGAAGCTCCTTTCGAACAAGGTGTCCTATGTGAAAATGTAACATCACCTAGAATAAAGTTTTGAGTTGAAAACTGTTTGATTTCAGTTTCTAATAACCTGCTAATGTTTATAATTTCAAAAATGACCATTTTTTTTGTCTTTATTAAAATGAAAAGGTTTATCGAAAAGTTTGGGGGATCTAAGACTGTGGCAACCCAGTAGTCAGGATTACTTCGAATTCTGACAATATGAGGGTCATGTTGCAGGTAGTGCAGCAAGAAGGCACTTATGTGTCTTGTGCATCTCGGAGCCCCAAAATTATTTTCCGGGCTAGATGCAGCTAAAAATTATTAGTAATTTTAAATCTGGTGAAGCTTTAGTATAGATGGCCTAATAGGATCAGTGCTGCACACTGCTACAAAGCCCAAATTATTTTCCAGCCAAGATACAGATAAACATGATTAGTAATTTTAAATCTGGTGGAGCTTATTATAGATGGCCTAATAGAATTAGTGCTGCACACTGCTACAAAGCCCAAATTATTTTCCAGCCAAGATACAGATAAACATGATTAGTAATTTGAAAGCTTAAAACGGTTGGTAGGGTGATTTTAACCAATCATCAAGCTTTTACTCTCCCCAGGATGACACAGGGGTAGAAAAGTCGTTTCGGATCCATGATTTGTTCATCTTTATGAACGTGAGTCTGTCTACATTATCAGTGGAGAGCCGCGTGCGCTTATCTGTCAGCACACCACCAGCAGCGCTGAACACACGTTCAGACAGAACACTGGCTGCAGGGCATGACAAGATCTCCAAGGCGTAAGTGGCGAGCTCCAGCCATTTATCAAGATTGGAAGCCCAAAAAGAGCAAGGGTCCAGTGACACAGTCATGGCTTCAATGTTTACTTGGAGATACTCCTGTACCATCGTCTCTAGGCGTTGACTATGTGTCAGACTTCTTGTCTCCTGTGGCCTTGCAAAGGATGGGCTAAAAAAGTGGTGAAATGATTCCGCAAAATTGCTGTTACCAGCAGATACTGTGTTTCTGTTACGGTTTGAGTGCTGAACACTCAACGGTCCCACGGTTGGCAAGTTGGAACTGTGAGATTCACTACGTGCACCACTGGTGTTTTGTGGAAAAGCACATGTAAGATTCTGCAACAGTCTCTGCTGATACTCCTGCATGCGTGCATCCCTTTCTATGGCAGGAATAATTTCTGCAAATTTACTTTTGTACCGGGGATCTAACAGTGTGGCAACCCAGTAGTCAGGATTATTTCTAATTCTCACAATTCGAGCGTCATGTTGCAGGTAGTGCAGCAAGAAGGCACTCATGTGTGTTGCGCATCCAGGAGCACCAAGTCTTTGTTGTGTTGGTGGCGAGGTAACAATCATGCTTCCTTCCTCTGTCCTCTCCCCCCAACCTCGCACAACAGAAATGTGATCAAGGTCTCCCTCATCTGATGAGTCTTCCATCAGTTCGTCCTCCACTTCTTCCTGGGCTCCTGCACCTTCCTCACTAGTTTGGCTGCTACCATGCGCCCTGGTAAAACCATCTCCCCCACCCTCACATGCCTGCCGCCTTGGTGCTGCCGACCGTCTGGACCTTGCAGATGTTAGCCCTTCCGCATACAACTCCTCCTCCTCTACTTCCTCCACCTCCTCTTGTGCCACCACCTGACTCCGAATTCTGTTTAACATGTGCTCCAGCATGTAAATCACCGGAATAGTCATGCTGATAATGGCATCGTCAGCACTAAACATCTTCGTCGCCATTTCAAAACTGTGCAGAAGGGTGCATAGGTCCCTGATCTGAGACCACTCCTCCAGCGTGATTTGCCCCACCTCTGGATCTCGTTGGCCCAGGCTATACGTCAGAACGTATTGCACCAGGGCTTGTCGGTGCTGCCACAGTCGCTGCAACATGTGCAGAGTTGAATTCCACCGGGTAGGCACATTGCATTTTAGCCGGTGAAGTGGCAGGCCCAACGACTTCTGTAGAGATGTAAGTCGCTGAGCTGCGGGATGCGAACGGCGGAAGTGAGCACACAGCGACCGTGCCCTCTGCAGAAGGCCATCTAGTCTGGGATAGTGGGCTAAAAATTGCTGGACAACCAGGTTCAACACGTGAGCCATACAAGGCACGTGTGTGACATTGCCCCGGCGAAGGGCCGCACCCAGGTTTGCAGCATTGTCGCACACGGCCTTCCCTGGTTTCAGGCCCAGTGGAGACAACCATTCATGAAATTGGTTCTCCAGAGCTGACCACAACTCCTCAGCTGTGTGACTCACATTTCCCAGACATTTCAAAGTAAAAACCGCCTGATGACGTTGAGCCCTACTGCCAGCATAGTAAGGAGGTGTGCAGGATCCCTTCTGCGCAGTTAGAAAGCTTGTGGCATGACCAGACAGGCTTTGGGTGCAGGTGGAAGACCGAGAGGAGGTTGAGGAGGCAGAAGCAGTGGAGGAACTTTGACATAAAGAGGATTGACGCACAACTCGTGGGGACGGTAAGACTTGGACAGCAGCCCCTTGTCCTGCTGTCACCATAGTTACCCAGTGCCCAGTCAGCGACATGTAACGCCCCTGTCCATGCCTACTCGTCCAAGTGTCTGTGGTGAAATGCACCCTGTCACACACAGAGTTTCTCAAAGAAGCGGTGATGTTGTGTGCGACATGCTGGTGGAGCGCAGGCACACCTTTCTTTGAGAAGTAGTGCCGACTGGGCATCTGGTACTGGGGCACTGCGACGGACATAAGGTCTCGAAAATCCTCTGTGTCCACCAGGCGGAAAGGCAGCATTTCTGTAGCCAAGAGCTTGCAGATGGTGAAATTCAACCTCTTAGCTTTCTCATGGCTAGGATGAAATGGTCTTTTACTTGTCCACATCTGAGAGACCGAGGGCTGGCTATTGTGCTTAGACGGGGTTGATAAGGGTGTCCCCGGCAAACTGCCGGTCTGTGAGGAAGATGCAGGCGGACATGTTAGGTTGCCTTGATCCAAAGGTGGTGCTATCGATGTCGGACAGCGCTCAACACCAGCTGGTGTTACCACCTTCAAAGAAAATGATGACCTGCCAATCACGCTGGCTGTTGCTGGTAAAGAGGTGGCAGGTCTGCGCCCGAAAACAGGTGTGACTGCTGTCCCCCCAGTCACAGAGGATGAAGAGGCTGCGGATGCACAAGATATGGCAGACGGTGGTTGGCCCGGCCGGCTAGGCCGCATTGTAGCACACTGAGCTTCCCACTGCAACTTATGCTTCATGTCCATGTGCCGGTTCATGCATGAAGTACTCAAACTATGAATTTTTTGGCCTCTACTTAGCTTTTGCTGACAAATGTTACAGATAACACGAGTTGGGTCATCTTTATCGATCTGAAAAAATGCCCAGGCTATGCAAGGCTTAGCACCCATGCGACCTGAAGAGCCACCACGACTTGTGGTGAGAGGCAGAGTTGTGTTTGAGGATGCAGTTGTTGACGTGCTTCCAGTACTACGTCTCTGTCCAGGAAGGCGCAACCTGACCTCGTCGTCACTAGCATCTTCCTCCACCTCCTCTGCTGACCTCATCTCTTGGCTGACTGTGGGTTGACAGTAAGTGGGATCTCCAACCTCATCATCATCACCCTGTGCGTTATCACACCCGTCGTCCTCAGAGCCAACCTGTTCCTGCCCTGACAAAAAACTAAAGTTGTCGCTCCAATCAGGTATTTGAGTCTCATCATCGTCTTCCTCATTGTCTCCACCAACAGGAGTTACAGTTTGGGAATGAGGGTCTACATTATGGTCAGAACCTTCTGCGTCTGGTCCTGGATCCGACTCATAAAGATTCTGGGCATCAGTCCAGATCATTTCCTCGTCTGGATTCACAGAAGCGCTGGAGTCGACCTCTGATTCCCAGGCTATAGTATGAGTAAACAGCTCTGCAGACTCAACCATCTGTTCTACCTCATACTCAGACGGGCAGCTGGAGATTTGGGAGCCGTGAGGAAGCAAGTGCGATTTGGGTGACACCTTTGAGGACTGGAGTATTTGTGATGTTGAAGTTGATGTGGAGGAGAGCCCACTTAAAGGAGCACTTGATATCCGTTGAAGCACCTGCTATTTTTGTGCCTCATCTGGAATTTGTAGCGATTGGCGTGGCCGTAAGAAAGGGATCTTATCACATTGTCCGCTAAAAGAAGTAGACATTTTAGTTTGGCTGGAAGATGGTCTTTCTTCTGCAGATGTTACTGTTGCTTTAACACCTACCCCACGGACACAACCTTTTTTCCCCTTCCCAACACGCCTATTCCCCTTTCCACCAGCAGCAGGCCTTTTTCCACTCATTTTGGTGGTTAACTAATTCACAACTCTGGAGTTGTTTGCACAAAAAAACAATGGATGGGAACCGAGCAGAGCTGAGTGGCCAAACTGTGGTATTAGGCCAAAACTATTGGCTGGGTTAGATGCAGAAAAAAATTATTTTGAATTTGCAACCTGATGGAGGTCAGTATAGATGGACTAATAGACCAAGTCCCACACACCGCTAGAAGCCCAAATATTTTTTCAGAGCTAGATGCAGAAAAAAATATATTCAGTTTGCAACCTGATGGAGGTCAGTATAGATGGACTAATACAACAAGTCCCACACACTGCTAGAAGCCCAAATATTTTTTCAGAGGTAGATGCAGAAAAAATTATTTTTAATTTGCAACCTGCTGGAGGTCAGTATAGATGGACTAATAGAGAAAGTCCCACACACTGCTAGAAGGCCAAATATTTTTTCAGAGCTAGATGCAGATAAAAATTAGTTTTAATTTGCAACCTGATGGAGGTCAGTATAGATGGACTAATAGAATGATGCTATGCCCAAAAGGTTTTACGTCACTAGGTGCAGTAAAAAAATTGGTATTCTATACACAGGTGTTATATCTTGCAACACAGATAGGCTACTCCACTGACTAACACACTCTGCAATAGGCCAAAAAGGATTAGCTTTGCTAGATTCAGCCAAATGCTGTGAAAAAAACTTGCACAGCACTGGCACAGACCTGCCTGGCAAAAACTGATAGGAACTGATGTAACCTAGTCCTGAAAAGGACTGCAATTACAATTAGTCTTTACTCCCACAACCTATCTATTTAAGAGCACAGACCTGCCTGATAAAAGTCGTAGGAAATGCTGTAACCTAGTCCTTAAAAGGACTGCAATCACAACTATTCCCTACTCCCAAGCTATCTGTAGATTTGTGCGAAAATTGGCTTGAAATTAACAAGGTATAGCGCACACAGCAACAGCGGTGCCGTCTAACACGCAGCTGCAGCAGTGAGAAAATGGTGGCGACGGGGAAAATGGCTTGGTCTTATAGGGCAAGGACATGTGACATACACTGCCAATCACACATGCCCTTGCTTGTGTGAAAAAAAGCACTTCGCTCCGTGTGTGCACTGCTGATAGGCTGACAGATTGCACCTCCCCACTGCAAATGCGGGAAAGAGAAAAAAAAATGGAGATCTTCATTGTTCCTGCAGAGATCCATCCCCTGCCCCTCCCCCCGCCCCGCTGTACACTCAAACTGCGTATTAACATTAATTTTCATCATTACTGAGAAAAAATCCAGTTATGATTTTGGTGCACGAACAGTTATCGAACATAACCTCGAACAGCCGAATTTTTCTCAAATTGTTCGTGTTCGCCGAACGGCTCGAACACCGCCCAAAACAGCTCGAGTTTGAGATTGGCGAACAGTTCGAGTAGAACAACGCTCATCTCTAATAGTAACATAGTAACATAGTAGCATAGTAACATAGTAGCGTAGTAATGTAGTAGCTAGTGTTGAGCCACCCCCGTAGTGTTCGAGTTCGGTTCGGTTCGTCGAACACCTTCGAACACCGTTAAAACCAATGGCAGGCAAACAAAAACACATAGAAACACATAGAAAACACCTTCAAAGGTGTCCAAAAGCTGACAAACTGCTCAGAAGACACAACTAACACATGGAAAAGTGACAAGTACATATAGTCATGCGAAAATAAAAGAGGTGGAGGAGTAAAAGGAGGGGGAGACACAGATATAGGCATGTCATGCCCTTCTAAAATCCAAAAAGTGAGAAGCCGACACGGCCAGTCCGCTCCTGCCCGTGCCACCTCCGTGTCGCCGGGTTTGTGCCAGAGCCGTGGTGGACCCTGACGGCCAGCCCCCCTCTCCCAATACTGGTGCCTGTCCGCTGGTGGGTCGAGCCCCCCCGCGGTGGGGGGGGAGTAACATCTGCAGAAGAAAGACCATCTTCCAGCCAAACTAAGATGTCGACTTCTTTTCGTGGACAATGTGATACGATCCCTTTCTTACGGACACGCCCATCCCTACAAATTCCAGATGAGGCCCAAAAACAGCAGGTGCTTCAACGAATATCAAGTGCTTCTTCAAGTGGGCTCTCCTCCACCTCAACTTCAACATCACAAATACTCCAGTCCTCAGAGGTGTCACCCCAATCGCACTTGCTTCCTCACAGCTCCCAAGTCTCCAGCTGCCCGTCTGAGTATGAGGTAGAACAGATAGTTGAGTCTGCAGAGCTGTTTACTCATACTATAGCCTGGGAATCAGAGGTCGACTCCAGCGCTTCTGTGAATCCAGACGAGGAAATGATCTGCACTGATGCCCAGAATCTTTATAAGTCAGATCCAGGACCAGATGAAGAAGGTTCTGACCATAATGTAGACCCTCGTTCCCAAACTGTCACTCCTGTTGGTGGAGACAATGATGAAGACGATGATGAGACTCAAATACCTGATTGGAGCGACAACTTGACTTTTCGGTCAGGGCAGAAAGAGGTTGGCTTTGAGGACGACGGGTGTGATAACACACAGGGTGATGATGACGAGGTTGGAGATCCCACTTACTGTCAACCCACAGTCAGCCAGTCGATGAGGTCAACGGAGGAGGTGGAGGAGGATGTGACTAGCCTAGAGGATGGGGATGACTCGGTACCCGGGCCTTTGCCTGGCCTTGGGGATGTCGCGGTGGTCGGCTCCCTGGCCCATACCCTGGGGTCACTCTTTAAAAGAGTGGATAATTGTTAATTTTATAAGAGTTTGTGACGCCACCTGTGGTATCTGGTGAGAAGCACCAGTGCTGCAGCAGTCCACTGAGACCCGTAATAAGGCTGCTCGATGGTATAGCTCCCCACAGGTGGAGCTAGGTCTCAGGGCAGCGTATGCAGGGGGAATGCAGGACAGGCGAGACCCAGCTGGGTCAGAGCAAGAACGGGAACGGACACGGTAGTCACTTCAGTACCTTTTACTGGAGGAAATTCAGGCACATCCCGGAGCACTGTAGGGTGAAGGGTGAATATCAGGATCCTCCCCAATGAGCGGGTGTAGGGCCTCCTGTTTCTTGCCTCTGCGTAGTAAGTTTCTGACCTGCCTGGAGCTAGGCCTAACTTTGTCTCTGTCCTGCGCTGGCTGACCTTGTGGTAGGGCCTTCTCTTGGAGTTCACACTCCCAGTATGCGGGGCCTAAGCGTCTCCTGGCTCTGTTACGTATCAGCACCTTAGCCATCCTGGGACTTGTAGTTCTCCAGGGATTCCGGTTATACCTTACTGAATCTAGTTAGCAGGAGCCTCGTGCTCCACTGCTGAACTATTAACTGAGTTCTCTAGACTAGACTGAGCTCCACTGCAGACTGACCTCTCTTAGGCTTCTCTACTGCAGGAACTCTTCAGAGGAACTGAACTGCCTAGCTCCACCTTCCCTATTTATATCCCTAACGGGCTCCCTCTGCTGGTCTGAGGTGGAAGGTGGAGATGTGTGAATGTTTATGGGGGCCTCTTGTGGAGGATTCCATCAATACACTCTTCTAGGATATATGATACCAAGCACAGCGGGGCGTCACAGATGCTATTGACGACGAGGTTAGGTTGCGCCTTCCTGGACAGAGACGGAGTACTGGAAGCACGTCAACAACTGCATCCTCAACCACAACTCTGCCTCTGACCACAAGTCGTAGTGGCTCTTCAGGTCGCATGGGCTCTAAGCCTTGCATAGCCTGGGCATTTATTCAGAATGATAAGGATGACCCAACTCGTGTTATCTGTAATATTTGTAACCAAAACATAAGTAGAGGCCAAAAAATCCATAGTTTGAGTACTTCATGCATGAACCGGCACATGGATATGAAGCATAAGTTGCAGTGGGAAGCTCACTGTGCTACAATGCGGCCTAGCAGGCTGGGCCAACCACCGTCTGCCCCATCTTGTGCATCCGCGGCCTCTTCATCCTCTGTGACTGGGGGGACAGCAGTCACACATGTTTTTGGATGCAGACCTGCCACCTCTTTACCTGCAACAGCCAGTGTGATTGGCAGGTCATCAGTTCATTGGGAAGTGGAAACACCTGCTGGTGTTGAGCGCTCTCTGACATCGAGAGCACCAGCTTTGGATCAAGGCAATCTAACATGTCCGCCTGCATCTTCCTCACAGACCGGCAGTTTGCCGGGGACACCCTTATCAACCCCGTCTAAGCACAACAGCCAGCCCTCGGTCCCTCAGATGTGGACAAGTAAAAGACCATTTCCTCCTAGCCATGAGAAAGCTAAGAGGTTGAATTTCACCATCTGCAAGCTCTTGGCTACAGAAATGCTGCCTTTCCGCCTGGAGGACACAGTGGATTTTCGAGACCTTATGTCCGTCTCAGTGCCCCAGTACCAGATGCTCAGTCGGCACTACTTCTCAAAGAAAGGTGTGCCTGCGCTCCACCAGCATGTCGCACACAACATCACCGCTTCTTTGAGAAACTCTGTGTGTGACAGGGTGCATTTCACCACAGACACTTGGACGAGTAGGCATGGACAGGGGCGTTACATGTCGCTGACTGGGCACTGGGTAACTATGGTGACAGCAGGACAAGGGGCTGCTGTCCAAGTCTTACCGTCCCCACGAGTTGTGCGTCAATCCTCTTTATCTCGAAGTTCCTCCACTGCTTCTGCCTCCTCAACCTCCTCTCGGTCCTCCACCTGCACCCAAAGCCTGTCTGGTCATGCCACAAGCTTTCTAACTGCGCAGAAGGAATCCTGCACACCTCCTTACTATGCTGGCAGTAGGGCTCAACGCATCAGTGTTTACTTTGAAATGTCTGGGAAATGTGAGTCACACAGCTGAGGAGTTGTGGTCAGCTCTGGAGACCCAGTTTCATGAATGGTTGTCTCCACTGGACCTGCAACCAGGGAAGGCCGTGTGCGACAATGCTGCATCGCCGGGGCAATGTCACACACGTGCCTTGTATGGCTCACGTGTTGAACCTGGTTGTCCATAAATTGTTAGCCCACTATCCCGGACTAGATGGCCTTCTGCAGGGGGCACGGTCGCTGTGTGCTCACTTCCGCCGTTCGCATCCCGCAGCTCAATGACTTACATGTCTACAGAAGTCGTTGGGCCGACACGGTGGAATTCAACTCTGACCATGTTGCAGCGACTGTGGCAGCACCGACAAGCCCTGGTGCAATACGTTCTGACGTATAGCCTGGGCCAACGAGATCCAGAGGTGGGGCAAATCACGCTGCAGGAGTGGTCTCAGATCAGGGACCTATGAAGTTGACGCACCCCCTGGGCCGTGGGGTACCCTGAGCCGGGCCGGTAGACGCTGGGGGTTGTAGTCACTGTGGCGGTGACCCGGTCCGTGATCCAGGGCGGTCAATCCAAGGGTAATTTGTATATATGGGTTTTATAATGTCCGACTACGCCACCTCTGGAGTGGGGCAAAAGGGGCCGCCACTGCGGAACAGTCCTCTGAAGCTGGTGGTTTTGCAGCAATGGTATTATTACTCACCACAGGAAGAGTGTAGCTTGAGGGCAGTATGGGTGGATGATGGTGGTTGTAGTGCAGGGAGTCAGTAATGAACACAGAGTCCGTGTGATGCAGTCCCAAGATCTTTACTCACAGTTGTTGCAGTCCAGATTACAGGTACCAGAGCAATCTCACCCGTCGTGCTGTGCGTACTCAGTGAGGGGCTCAGTCCACCCCCAGATAGCTCCGGAGTACTTAGCAGGACCCCCTTCTGTGTGTCCTTTCTCTGGCCTTCTACCTGCACCTCACACCCAGTGACACTTCTATCCGGTATCCTCGGGCCTTGGCGGGCGACTTGTGTTCCGTCCCCTGGGTCCTATGTGGCTACCTTCTTAGTGAGACTGGTGTGGACTTTTACCTGCAGTACATGAAATGCTGCAGCCTCCGGTTTCTAGTTGAGCCTTGCTGTTTCTCCGCTAGTTGAGGGACCAGTTCCCCTTATCTGGCCTGACCCCTCTACCTCCTGGTAGCAGCAGGAGTACGGGTGGCCTTCTGCATGGCCCATAGCCCTAGGGTCCCTTCGGTTCCTGGAGCCTTCCTGCTCCCACTCCTCTCTTCTCTCCTTCAGTCCTGGGCCTCCCAGGCTAGGCCCGCCTCTGGAGCAGAGCTCATGCAGAGCCTCTGCTCCTGTCACTTTTCCTCCTCTGACTGGCTTGCTCTTTCTAAGATGTCTTCCTATTTATACTCTCCTTGTCATGTGCTCCCCTAAGCTGCTCCCCTAAGCACCCACTACATAGGACCCTTCCACCAGCTAGGGACCTGGGACTGTGCTCTCCCTTAGGAGCAATCTTGCCCTACCCCCACTGCGGGTATGTGTTGGATGCAGGTGTTAGGGTCCCGAGCCATATGCCTTCCTTACCTGAGGGTGAGATACCACACCTCTGGGTGAGATGCAGTAACTCTGTGGCGACTGAACCCTCAGGGGCGCCACACACCCTTCTGCACAGTTTTGAAATGGCGACGAAGATGTTTAGTGCTGACGACGATGCCATTATCAGCATGACTATTCCGGTGATTTACATGCTGGAGCACACACTAAACAGAATTCAGAGTCAGGTGGTGGGAAAAGAGGAGGTGGAGGAAGTAGAGGAGGAGGAGTTGTATGCGGAAGGGCTAACATCTGCAAGGTCCAGACGATCGGCAACACCAAGGAGGCAGGCATGGGAGGGTGGGGGAGAGGGATTAACCAGGGCGCATGGTAGCAGCCAAACTAGTGAGGAAGGTGCAGGAGTCCAGGAAGAAGTGGAGGACGAACTGGCGATGGGCATGGAAGACTCATCAGATGAGGGAGACCTTGATCACATTTCTGTTGTGCGAGGTTGGGGGGAGAGGACACAGGAAGGAAGCATGATTGTTACCTCGCTACCAACACAACAAGGACTTGGTCCTCCTGGATGCGCAACACACATGAGTGCCTTCTTGCTGCACTACCTGCAACATGACCCTCAGATTGTCAGAATTCGAAGTAATCCCGACTACTGGGTTGCCACACTCTTAGATCCCCGGTACAAAAGTAAATTTGCCGAAATAATTCCTGCCATAAAAAGGGATTGACACATGCAGCAGTATCTGCAGACGCTGTTGCAGAATCTTACATGTGCTTTTCCACAAAACACCTGTGGTGCACGAAGTGAATCTCACAGTTCTAACTTGCCAACCGTGGGACTGTCGAGTCTTCATCACTCAAACCGTAACAGAACCACAGTATCTGCTGGTAACAGCAATTTTGTGGAATCGTTTCACCACTTTTTTAGCCCATCCTTTGCAAGGCCACAGGAGACAAGAAGTCTGACACATAGTCAACGCCTAGAGACGATGGTACAGGAGAATCTCCAAGTGAACATCGAAGCCATGACTGTGTCACTGGACCCTTGCTCATTTTGGTATTCCAATCTGGATAAATGGCCGGAGCTAGCCACTTACGCCTTGGAGATCTTGTCATGCCCCGCAGCCAGCGTTCTGTCTGAACGTGTGTTCAGCGCTGCTGGTGGTGTGCTGACAGATAAGCGCACGCGGCTCTCCACTGAGAATGTAGACAGACTCACGTTCATAAAGATGAACAAATCATGGATTCGCAAGGACTTTTCTAATCCTGTGTTATCCTTGGGAGGCTAAAAGCTTGAGGATTTGGTAAAATCACCTCACCAACCGTTTTAAGCAACTGTGGGGCAATTGATGCCACTTAACCCTAGAACGCATGACCATAAAAATCTACACTTTCACATACCTGGGGCCTTTTAGGCTCGTGTGCAAATAACATGGAATAACTCAAACTCAAATGACAAACAACTATATACATGAAGAATACCTAGAGTTTCAAAATTCTAACTAAAGTAATCTTGCAGAAAATAGAAAACAATTAACTGGGCGGGCCTGCGAGGCCCCAGGTATGCGTTCTAGGGTTAAGTGGTGTCTGTGCCACAATTTTGGGAAAAAATGGAGACTCTTTTTGGAGTCCCCTTGCTGTGTCTTACGTGACGTTGGCATCGTCAATTCCAGGTGGGTTGGGTCGTTCCCCCCCCTTTTTAACTGTAAGAAACTAGATACACTATGGCTTGGGGTAACACAGATGGTTGAGTCTGAAGAGCTCAGAGGTCTGCTCCAAATCTTCAGTGTCTGCTAGTCAGCGTAGAATTTTTAACTGCATCTAGCCTAGGCAATACTTTGGGCGTAGTAGCCCAGCTGCGAAGCAAGCTGCACCGCCTGTGTATCTAATAAGAATTTTTAAATGCATCTAGCCTAGGCAGACTGTTGGGACCCCCAACCAAACCCAGACGCTTAGCCCCCCTACCGCCCCCCTTTCCTTGACAATACAATAATGTAACTCTTACAACTGGATGGGTGAGGATCGGTCACAGCTTTATTAACTCTTTATACTCATTCCATTAGAAAGGCATTTTATTTCTAAAATAATTCAGCTTGTTGCAGCATGCCCTGGGTCTCCACTCCGGCAAGTTGGCCAACAAGTGTAACTCTCCAACATGTCCTTTCTATTTCCAGGCCACGGAGGATCCTGCGTACTCGTATGCAGGACTCTGACCCCCACCCATCACTCTTAACGCTTGTTCCACTCCGTCCTGGAGTCCTGACAGGAATATGTCCAGTTCAATATTCATTAAGTGAACAACGTCGGGCCATATGAGGCCTGCTTTATCTCCTTCCAGTTGTCGGTGTCGTACCACTACACCGCCTCTGTCTCTTCTAAATTTTGCCATCCGAATATTTATTACCCGCCTTGTCCGTTCGATGGCCGTGATGTCTCGCGCACCTTGCCATACCGCTATCGGCACAATCTCTGACCATACTATCGCTAGTTTTGTGAAAAATTCTCTGAAGCGCTCAGTGTCTAGTTTCATTATTGCCATTAGTTATGCGCTGTTATGATGTCCTAGGTTGTTTCCCCCGGCCTGTATAACTAAGATGACCGGACATCTTGCCTCTCTCCCTACCTTGATTACCTCCATTAGTACCTGTGGCCATAGCAGGCCTCTAATACCTCTCTAGTTGAAATATGTGTTATGAAACTCTAATTTCCTCCCGCCTGGGCAGACTTTCGCCCTTTTTTCTGCCCAATATATATACGAGTGGCCTATCACCCACACTGTTGGCTTAGCGTCACCTGTAAAAGAAACAAACCACGTTAGGATAACAAGTCCGGTCTTATGTATCTCGCCAAACACGTGGATCGCCATCTCCCTATCCTCTGAACTTCCGTTTCTGACAGTCCTGCTCTTGCTGCTTCTGTGGCCGCACCTATGCGGAATGAGTGTGTCCTGTAATCTTTGGGGTGGTTCCCTGCCGATGTTATGCATTTATTAAATATAGCTTGGAACTGGTATCTTGATAATGGCATTCCATCAATGTGTGATAGGAAGAGATTACTTTGTGATCTGATGGTTAGATATGTTTTTACTATTGTTACCGGACACAGTGTACCGTTTGTGGGTTGTAGAAGTACCCAAGTGCCCCTGCCCGCTGGAACCGTTTTCGATTTGTGTATGCGTACACGTATTGCATTATTGGCTATGACTACGTCCTGGTGTAATAAGCCTCCACTGGTGGTAATTTTGGATTGAGGGACTAATTCGCTTATGCATAGCGCCCTGAAGAAGGCGATCACAAATGCAGTAGACATTAGTGTTGCTTCAAATTGTGAGTGTCATGTTAATGGTGTTAGGGATATGATGTGAGAAATCAGTTTTAGTGACACGGGACGGGACGTCTACACTCCTGACTTGGGTGACCCCTTTTCCACCCTTTTATGGATTGTCTGATGATGAATCTTTGTCACATCTCCCCAATTCAGTAGTTGGAAGTGAAATGCTACTCCGGTCAGACACCGCTGCGCTGACGCCCCTGATATGCCCCTCATCATTAGCTGGTGGAGAAATTCTATGGTGACTTGTGATCTGGCTTGTTCACATTGGTCAACCCGTCTGCCTGCTACTAGTCGTGTCCACTCTTCCCATGCCTTACCGTATGCTTGCCACGTCGACGGGGCAACTGACACTCTGATTAATGGCATCAACTATTCGCCACTAGATCCCATAGGGAGGGTGAGCAACTGTTGCCCGATGGGTGGGCGTTGTGGAAGAGCTCTGTGAAAATCTGCCACTTGAATTGTGATAAAGCGTTAGCAGCAGCTTTATACCCCTCAGCATCGTGGCTAGCGCGGACCCATACATTGTGTTTTAGGCACAGGAATGCTAGCCTGGGTAGTAGGCCTAGCACTGGGAGAGACGATGATGCCATCTTATTAATGCAGTGCGCTAGACTGGTGTTTTGTGTTATGAAGCGTATATTTTTGTAAGCCAGGTGCGCGCCCCATATTTCTATTGCTACCACTATTGGGAAGAAAAATTATTTTCAGGGCTAGATGCTGCTAAAAATTATTATTAATTTCAAAGCTGGTGGAGCTTGGTATAGATGGCCTAATACAATGAGTCCCACACACTGCTAGAAGGCCACATATTTTTTCAGAGGTAGATGCAGAAAAAAATTATTTTTAATTTGCAACCTGATGGAGGTCAGTATAGATGGACTAATAGACCAAGTCCCACACACTGCTAGAAGGCCAAATATTTTTTCAGAGGTAGATGCAGAAAAAAATTATATTCAATTTGCAACCTGATGGAGGTCTGTATAGATGGACTAATAGAATGATGCTATGCCCAAAAGGTTTTACTTCACTAGGTGCAGTAAAAAAAATTGGTATTCTATACACAGGTGTTATATCTTGCAACACAGATAGGCTACTCCACTGACTAACACACTCTGCAATAGGCCAAAAAGGATTAGCTTTGCTAGATTCAGCCAAATGCTGTGAAAAAAACTTGCACAGCACTGGCACAGACCTGCCTGGCAAAAACTGATAGGAACTGATGTAACCTAGTCCTGAAAAGGACTGCAATTACAATTAGTCTTTACTCCCACAACCTATCTATTTAAGAGCACAGACCTGCCTGATAAAAGTCGTAGGAAATGCTGTAACCTAGTCCTTAAAAGGACTGCAATCACAACTATTCCCTACTCCCAAGCTATCTGTAGATTTGTGCGAAAATTGGCTTGAAATTAACAAGGTATAGCGCACACAGCAACAGCGGTGCCGTCTAACACGCAGCTGCAGCAGTGAGAAAATGGTGGCGACGGGGAAAATGGCTTGGTCTTATAGGGCAAGGACATGTGACATACACTGCCAATCACACATGCCCTTGCTTGTGTGAAAAAAAGCACTTCGCTCCGTGTGTGCACTGCTGATAGGCTGACAGATTGCACCTCCCCACTGTAAATGCGGGAAAGAGAAAAAAAAATGGAGATCTTCATTGTTCCTGCAGAGATCCATCCCCTGCCCCTCCCCCCACCCCGCTGTACACTCAAACTGCGTATTAACATTAATTTTCATCATTACTGAGAAAAAATCCAGTTATGATTTTGGTGCACGAACAGTTATCGAACATAACCTCGAACAGCCGAATTTTTCTCAAATTGTTCGTGTTCGCCGAACGGCTCGAATACCGCCCAAAACAGCTCGAATTTGAGATTGGCGAACAGTTCGAGTAGAACAACGCTCATCTCTAGTGAGCACCGCTCCGGCTCCAGAGGAGGAGGCATCAACCTCCAGGTAGAACTGTTTGTTGCAGTCCGGACGGTGCAGCACAGGGGCAGAGGAGAAGGCTTGTTTCAGGGAAAGGAAGGCCTCCTCAGCTTCGGATGACCATACCTTGGGATTTGCTTCCTTACGGGTGAGCGCAGATATGGGCGCAGTCCGTGACGAGAAGTGAGGAATGAAGAGACGATAGTAATTAGCGAAGCCCAGGAATCGCTGTATCGCCTTCAAGCCCTCCGGACGGGGCCACTTTAGGACAGCAGAGAGCTTCTCGGGATCCATTCGCAAGCCTGTCTGGGAGATAACATAGCCCAGGAAAGGAAGAGAGGTCTGCTCAAAAAGGCACTTCTCGTATTTAGCATAGAGGTGGCTCTGCCTGAGCCTAAGCAGGACCTGACGAACATCCCTCCGGTGTGTGGGAAGATCCGGAGAGAAGACCAAGATGTCGTCCAGGTATACCACCACGCAGGAGTAAAGAAGGTCACGGAAGATGTCATTGACCAGTTCTTGGAAGACGGCGGGAGCATTGCAGAGACCGAAGGGCATCACACGGTACTCATAGTGTCCGTCCCGGGTATTAAATGCTGTTTTCCACTCGTCTCCCTGACGGATACGGACCAGGTTATAAGCTCCACGTAGATCCAGCTTGGAGAAGATCCTGGCACCTTTAAGACGATCAAATAACTCAGAGATGAGCGGAAGGGGGTATTTATTTTTAACCGTGATCTGATTGAGTCCTCTATAGTCAATACAGGGGCGTAGCGAGCCGTCTTTCTTTTTGACAAAGAAGAATCCGGCTCCAGCCGGGGAGGTAGATTTCCGGATAAATCCCCTAGCCAGATTCTCTTCAATGTACTCAGACATGGCCCGGGTCTCGGCTGCAGACAACGGGTAGATACGCCCACGAGGAGGAGTGGTGCCAGGTACCAGGTCGATCGGGCAGTCATATGGCCTATGGGGTGGCAACGTCTCTGCTTCCTTCTTACCGAAGACGTCCGCATAGGGCCAGTAAGGAGCCGGGAGACCTGGTAAATTAGCTGGAGTAGGCGGAGGGCGAACTGGACGGACCGGAACCAGGCAGGTCCTATGGCAGTCTGGACCCCATCGGAGTACTTCACCGGATCGCCAGTTCAATACGGGTTCGTGTGTCTGGAGCCAAGGTAGACCTAGCAACAGGGAGTGAGAAAGTCCGGACAACACATGGAATGAGATTTCCTCAGAGTGCAGCATTCCCACCTGCAGAGTTATGGGTTCAGTGACGAGCAGGATGGTCTCCGAGAGAAGTCTTCCATCCACGGAGGCGACTGATAATGGTTCAGCCAGGGACTTGGTGGGAATACGGTATCTCTCTACCAGAGACTGGGAGATGAGGTTTCCAGCAGCTCCAGAATCCAGGTGGGCAAGTTCAAAGTGACGGTTTTCTCCCCAAGCAATAGAGACCGGTAAAGTCAGAGACGGAGAGGGCTTACTTTTGTCTAGGACGACCTCTCCGAGCGGTCCTAGACACTGGCGTTTCCCGGCTTCTCCGAGCAGGAACGGATGAAGTGCTCCATACTGCCACAATAGAAACAGCTTCCCTCGGCTCGGCGAGATTCTTGGCGAGATTTGACCATCTTGGTCTGGTCGATCTGCATAGGTTCAGGCGAGGGCGCCCGCGGAGTGACTGATTGAGAGGCAGGTCTCAGGGAAGTAGGAGCAGAGCAAGAAAAGTCTTTCTTCCAGGTAGTCTCTTTGGCACGTTCTTGGAACCGGATGCCAATCCGGGTAGCTAGTGACACCAGGTCATCCAGAGTGGTAGGAATGTCCCGACCAGCTAACTCGTCCTTAATCCGACCGGAAAGACCCTCCCAGAAGACGGACACCAGAGCCTCATTTTTCCAGGCAAGCTCAGAAGCGAGGGTGCGGAACCGTATGGCATATTGGCCCACGGTGAGACTCCCTTGGCAGAGACGTAGCAGTGAGGAGGCAGAAGAGGTTTTCCGTCCAGGTTCCGGAAAGCAGCGAGGAAAGACGGCAGGTCGGACACCAGGGGATCCCCTCTCTCCCGCAGGGGATTTAGCCATGCCAGTGCCTCCCCAGTAAGATGGGACATGATGAAGGCCACCTTGGCCCGGTCGGAGATGAACTGGTATGCCAATAGCTCAAAGTGCAGGGTGCACTGGTTTATGAAACCCCGAGCTAAAGTAGGTTCGCCGGCAAAGCGTGGAGGTGCCAGAAGCCGAGGTCCATAGTCGGGTACCATGAAGGGACTGGATTGCGGTACCACAGGAATGGGCACGGCTGGACCAGAGGTAGACATAGACAAGTCACACAATGCGCCTAGACGAGAGTTAACGGACCGTAGATAGGACAGTACCACCTCCTGCTGAGTTTTCTGATGTAAGACTTCCTGGTGCAGATCAGAGATCTGGGGGCCACCGGGTTCCATGGCCCGAGCAAACTGTAACGGGTCTGGGAGGTGGAACCTCTGTGCAACTATACAAGGGGGCAGTCCTTGTAAGGAAGCGGGTGGCTCCCAGGGAAGACGGGCAGGTAGTCACGGCAAGTGACAGGGACAGTCTCTGGGTAGAGGGGCAGGTAGTCACGGCAAGTGACAGGGACAGTCTCTGGGTAGAAGGACGGGTACTCACGGCAAGTGACAGGGACAGTCTCTGGGTAGAAGGACAGCAGGCAGGTGGCTGGTGAGCGCTCCCAGGTGAGCGGGCGAGAGTCTCTGGACGGGCAGGTGGTCACGGCAAGTGACGGCAGAGCCTCCAGGTAGGCTAGCAGACAGGTAGCAGGTGAGCGCTCCCAGGTGAGCAAGCAAGAGTCTCTGGACAGGCAGGTGGTCACGGCAAGTGACGGCGGAGCCTCCAGGTAGGCTAGCAGGCAGGTAGCAGATGAGCGCTCCCAGGTGAGCGGGCAGGCTGGTCCATAGACAGACTGACAGGTGTCGGAAAGCAGACCGTCGGACCGCAGGCTTGCAAGCAGGTAAACGGATATCAAGCAGGAATCAAGCAGGAATCTGGCAGGTAACAGGCAGGAATCCGGCAGGTGACTGGCAGGTAACAAGCAGGAATCTGGCAGGTGACTGGCTGGTAACTGGTAACGGGACCTGAGGGCTGAAGCAGAGTGAAGGCTTTGCAACAACATTGCTCGGGCACCTCCATTTTGGAGGAGGTGCCTTAAATATGGGAAGTCCTCCGGCAATTGGCCGGGGACTCCTTAGGACGGCGCGCGCGGTCCCTTTAAGAGAGGGAGAGCGCGCGCGCCCTAAGCACACTGCCGGGGAAGGAGCGCGTGCCGGAAGCAGTGGGGAGAGAAGCGCTGGAGGACGCCGCGCCAGGAGCGGGGAGGTGAGAGGGACGGCGTCTCTGCCTAGTACGGGGCAGAGACGCCGATGCTACAGTACCCCCCCCTTTAGGCCCCCTCTTTTTTTGGCCAGAAAGAAATTTTTCAGTTTCCAGTTTTTCAGTTCCCAACTATAGTGCCCTTGCTAAGCCGCTGACGGACCTCACGAAAAAGAAGCTACCGCAGACAGTCAACTGGACAGCTGACTGTGAGCGGTCCTTCACGGAGCTGAAAGCTGCCCTAGCCAGTTCCCCAGTTCTACAGGCCCCGGACTTCACCCAGAGGTTTGCAGTCCAAACGGATGCCAGTGCGTTTGGCCTGGGTGCTGTGCTCAGCCAGGTAAATGGGCAGGGGGAAGAGCATCTGTCAGGCAAAATGTAATTTTGTCCTAGTTTTAAAAATGAGAGATGTCTTAAATCTCCACCCCCTGCTCATTTGGAAGAGGCTACATAGAACTCACTCTTGCTTTCCCCCTAACAAGGAATTTTTATTAGAATCATAGAATCATAGAATGTAGAGTTGGAAGGGACCTCCTGGGTCATCTGGTCCAACCCCCTGCTCAAAGCAGGATTCACTAGATCATCTCAGACAGATGTCTGTCCAGCCTCTGTTTGAAGACGTCCATTGAAGGGGAACTCACCACCTCTCGTGGTAGCCTGTTCCACTCATTGATCACCCTCACTGTCAAAAAGTTTTTTCTAATATCTAATCTGTGTCTCCTCCCATTTAGTTTCATCCCATTGCTTCTAGTCTTTCCTTGTGCAAATGAGAATAAAGATGATCCTTCTACAATGTGACAGCCCTTGACATATTTGTAGACAGCTATTAAGTCTCCTCTCAGTCTTCTTTTTTGCAAGCTAAACATTCCCAAATCCTGCAACCGTTCCTCATAGGACATGGTTTGCAGACCAGTCACCATTCTGGTCGCTCTTCTCTGAACTTGCTCCAGTTTGTCTATGTCTTTTTTAAAATGTGGTGCCCAAAACTGTACACAGTATTCCAGATGAGGTCTGACCAAAGAGGAGTAAAGTCCGATAATGACTTCACGTGATCTAGACTGTATGCTTCTGTTAATACATCCCAGAATTGTATTTGCCTTTTTTGCTGCTGCATCACACTGTTGACTCATGTTCAGTCTATGATCTATTAGTATACCTAAGTCTTTTTCACATGTACTGTTGCTTAGCTCTATTCCTCCCATTCTGTATATGCTTTTTTCACTTTTATTGCCCAGATGTATTACCGCCATAAAACCTCAGCTAAAGAACAAGCATTCAGGTATAAACTGGAACTCCCTCCAAAATCCTATTGTCTAACTGTACAAACTTTTAATGTCGATTTTAATAATGCCCATGATTGTCACAAACACAGGAACCACATTTTTGGAATGTTCACCTTTTTCCGATTATAATAGTATATCTTGCATAACTGAGAAACCACCGGAAACCCGGGAAATGGGTTCTGAGCTTCTGAGCGTCATAGAGATATCATATTTGATATCCATCTTCATGAATATTGGTGTAATGCTCACGCCCGGGCTGAGCGGCGTGTGCGTGTGATTCCACTGGACCGTGCCGGAGAGTGAATGCCTGGAGGGGCGTAACTAGGTATTCACTCGATCCGACCAGGGTCGCACGACGGCATACGATGCCAGTGCACCAAGGAGGAACCGAGCAGAGGGACCAGGTGCTACTCCAGGACAGACCCCGGACACGGCTGTTGACCCACACAGGGGAATACAGGAACAGACTGGTTAGGCTGGCACACAGACTGGTGGGTATAGGCAGGCACGACTGGTATGCAGGCGGGTATGCAGGCAGGGGGGTACAGGAAAGCACGGCTAGAGTGCAGACAGGGAGGCACTAGCAGGTAGGAACACAGGCGGGATGGGACTCAGGAACAGAACCACAGATGTGGCGGACAAACACAGCAGAGTAAGGCCGCCCAGAGTGGTGAGCGAGAGCAGGGCAAGACGAGACCGCCTGGAGCGGTGAGCAAGAGTAGTCAGAGCGGAGCGAGACTTCCGGAGCAGTGAGCAAAGGGTAAGAGCGGAGCGAGACTGCCGGAGCAGTGAGCAAAGAGTCAGAGCGGAGCAAGACTGCCAGAGCAGTGAGCAAACTGTCAGAGCGGAGCAAGACTGCCGGAGCAGTGAGCAAAGGGTCAGAGCAGGCCAGAACCGCCGGAGTGGAGAGCAAAGGCAGAGCAGGCTAGAACCGCTGGAGCGGTGAGCAAGGCAGAGCAGGCTAGAACCGCCGGAGCGGTGAGCAAGGCAGAGCAGGGGGGACAGGGCTCTGTTCACACGGAACAGACAGGAAGGGAAAGGCAGAACCAGATACCCACAGGGTACTTGCAGTGAAGTAGCGTGTGGACCACAAACTCACAAACGGAAGTACAGTGACAACGAGCAGGAGTTAGGTATGAGTTCAGACTCTGCAGAAATAGGAAAGGTACAGACACAGGAAACAGGCTAGAAGAGTATACAGACAAGAACAGACACAGTAGCAAGATACAGGAGCGGGTCTAGGTATGCAGCCCCTAGAAGGCGGGAGGAACAGGCTAGGAGCATGTTCAGACAGGACAGACAAGATACAGGAGCGGGTCTAGGAATGCGGCCCCTAGAAGGCGGAACGAACAGGCAAGGAGCGTGTTCAGACAGGACAGACAAGATACGGGAGCGGGTCTAGGTATGCGGCCCCTAGAAGGCGGAATGAACAGGCACGGAGCGTGTTCAGACAGGACTGGAAATACAGCCTACAAGAAAGGCAAGCAAGCAAACACAGAAAGGGACCTGGCACATTCAGAGTGAAAGAGCACACTGAATGAAACACAATGCTCAGGCATGGGTTAATTGGAGCAGCTGGTTTAAATACCAGGTGACAGACAGCAATAGGCTGAGGACGCACAAGGGGTGTGCCTGCAGCAGGTACAAGAAACAGGAAGTGATCGGGCGCCGCCCTTAAGCAGCAGAAACAGAAGTAAACAGACAGCATGGAGGGAAGCCAGAGAGACATTCTGGATTGGAAATCAAGTGCGCGCTCTTGCACAGTAGGAGATGGACCACTATGCAAGGACGCCGCCAGGTATGTTACAATTGGTGACGGCAAACATGATGTCTCCATCTTGGATGTGGGACCCCCCCATCCCAAGATATGAAATCTGAAGGATTTTTATGTCTTATGCAGCTGGGTGGATTCACAAAACTGAGCCCCCGTGTGAGGTAAACAACATGGGTGTCTCTTAGTGTTTTGGCCCCTTACTAAAAACCAGAATGGACATTTTAATTCATTCTACCCAGGGACGTCAGACGCATGCACTCCTCGCTGCGTGGAGGAATCACACCTAATTTCCGGGGAGCCGTCCCCCCCACAGAATCTGAGACCATCACCTCGTGGCGCAGGTTTTGCTATCACTTATCCCTTTTATTTTAATAACTGTTTCATGCATATATGTAAATTGTCTCTTTTCTAATATCTTGTATATCTTTTGTAAACACTGTCAACTTTCGGGAGTAAATCATTATTATTTACCAGCTTCGTTCTTCTTGTCCTATGTCGAGCAAACACGTTCCTCACCTGCTAATTCACGTCACCTAATGGGTACCCGATCCACCTGTTAAGCGATCGGTGGTGGCAGTGTACCAGTATTTATGTGATATTGTGGTTTGAGGGTGGCTGGACGGAGTTATATACTGTATACGTTCCTGGAAGGAACTGGTGGTATATATACGTCCTGTCACATCACGTGCCACAATAGTCGACATAAATTAGAGCAGCTGCGCCCTGTTGCTTATCCTCGGTCAATACCGTGTTTGACCAGCAGGATAAGGGGGCACCAGAGGGCTGCAAGGTCTGACCAAGTGTGTTTTCGTGACAATTGGTGGCAGCGGTGGGATCATAGGACATTAGTGATCTGGTTTGAGCAATCATTCCTCTCACTAAAAACTTGCACGGTTGTTACCTGGACCCTGCACAAAAGTTTTGAAGATCGAACTCAGTGTTTATTAGATCTGAGACAATACTGTATGTGTAGCAGTTACCCCTACCCTTCTTTGTTTTTTCTTTTCTATTTTTATTTTGGTGATCATGGTCGTAGTTGGGGAGTTCTGGTACAGCCAGCAGAAAATGGATACTCTTATTGGAATATGTATGACCAGAGGCATTGACCCCCTCGGCAAAAACAAAGAACAAATGGCTGCTGCACTGGCGCAACAGGAGGCAGAGCAAGCCCGTCTCCAGACCTCAGCACGGCCAGGGGTCAGCCGAGATATGGACAGTACTACTGCAGGGGTCCCACCTGTAGACGCACGCCGCGTCAGCGACCAGGGCAGCGTGGACCCCTATCTGCAGATGGCTCTACAGCAACTTCCTGCAGAGGATCATGAAGGACAGCTGAAAGTCATTCAGCAGCACCAGGAGGCCGAGAGAGCCCAGCGAGAGGCCGAGCCAGAGGCCCAAGCCCAGAAGGCCCATGAACTGCAGATGGCCCAACTCGGGATCCCAGCATCCACCTCACGGAACGGTGAGACCAACAATGCGACCCTGTTTAAGCCCCGTCCAGAGCATTTTCCTGTGATGGAAAAGGACGGCGACCTCGACACTTTTGTGAGGGGTTTTGAAAAGACTTGCAGACAGTACCAGATGCGTGAGGAACAGTGGGCGCGATACTTAACTGCAGGGCTGCGAGGCAAAGCTCTGGATGTGTTTGTGGCTCTTCCTCCGAGCCTCGATGGGAACTATGATGCCATTAAGCAGGCCCTAATCCAGAGGTTCCAACTGACTCCTGAGGTGTACCGTAAAAAGTTCCGGAACCTCCAACGTGGACCGCACGACAGTTACAGCGATGTGGTGCATGGGCTCAGAACCAACTTTGAGCAGTGGATCCAAGGACTGTCAGCGACCACCTTTGATCAGCTAAAGGATCTGATGGTGAAAGACCAGTTCCTGCACTTGTGTCCGACTGAGGTACGGCAGTTCGTGATGGATCGGGAGCCACCAGATGCCAATAAAGCAGCACAGAACACAGACACCTACAAGCCAACCGGAGACCGGAGGTGCGAAAGCTGGTCGTCGCCAGCTGGAAAGGGGGTAAGCCATCAACCACCATCCCTGCCCCTGCCAGCCGACCTTCCGGAGGCCTTTTCCCCGTTGCCAATGCCCGGCCTGCATCTGATGCCCGCAGGTGTTATTTCTGCAACCAGACTGGTCATCTCAGCGCCACTTGCCCAGAGAAGCCGAGGAAGAACCCCCCATCCAAGGCACCAGGACCTAATGCATCAGTTCTTTTGGTGGGTGGGCCGGTTGGGAGAGCCTGTGAAAACTTGCAGTCTGTCATGGTGGGGGACACTGTCACTGTAGGCCTCAAGGACACTGGGGCCAAACGAACCCTCATCCGACCCGAACTGGTGTCCGCTGAAGAGCTTATTCCGGGAAAGACCCTAACTGTCACCGGGATTGGGGGCGTCCGATGTCCCATGCCCATGGCCCGGGTTTTTATTGATTGGGGTGCGGGGAGTGGGGTGAAGGAAGAGGGAGTATCGGAAAATCTACCTGCAAATGTTTTGTTGGGAACTGATTTGGGGAGGATGTTTGCTTATTATGTCCCTGACACCCCTCCCAGATCTGATACGGTTGGTATGGTTAATGCTGATAATGTGAATGTCAATGCTTTACCTGCTGATAATGATGATGATGATGATGATGTTGTATTGGAAGGTACTGGAGAACTCAGCCATGTCACGCTGCGGGGTGATATTGCTGAGGATCCCCTCGCAGGAGCAAGTGTCAGTGCTAAGGGTAATGGGGAGAGGCACGGGGACCATGAAGCAGGTGGTGCTGTGCCAGCGACCAGTGTCACAACAGAAGGTGACCTGGCTGATGGTAGCTGCCCCATACGTAGCACTGTGCCTGAGGTAATGGAGGAAGATGGGGAAGTAGTTCTCATGGCCTCTCAGGCTAATGAGACGGTGTTATTCCCCGGGGAGACGGCCTATATAGCCGCTGTTACCCGCAGTCAGAGTGCCCAGAATGCAAGTAACGCCCTGCCTTCTGGATCCTCCTCGGGCAGAGGAATAACAGAGTCAGGTATGGACCCAGAGCCGGTCTCAGAGGGTCCCAGGGAGGACGTGGCCTTAACCTCACTTCTGGCTTCCTCCAGCCAGGAGTTTCAGGCAGCTCTGCACTCAGATGCTAGCCTAGAGACGTTAAGGAGCCTCGCTGAGAAACCCACCTCCGAGTCGGGTAAGGAGAGGGTATTCTGGGACCAAGGGAGGTTGTACCGGGAGACAGTTCCCTGTACACCCCAACAGGAGTGGCTGAGGGAAAGACTGCTGGTCGTCCCCTACCAATTCAGGGATGAATTGTTGCGGATCGCCCATGAAATTCCACTCGCTGGACACTTGGGGGTCAGCAAAACCAAGGCCCGGCTGTCTCACCACTTTTATTTGCCCAAAATGGGGACGGATGTGATGAACTACTGTCGCTCCTGTACCACATGTCAAAGAGTGGGAAAGTCAGGGCCGGCTCCCAAAGCCCCCCTGATGTCTTTACCAGTGATAGAGGAGCCTTTCCAGAGGATTGCTGTGGACATTGTGGGACCACTGGCCATACCCAGCAGCTCTGGAAAACGTTTCAACCTTACCGTGGTAGACTATGCTACCCGGTATCCGGAGGCAGTAGCCCTGTCCTCAATTAGGGCGGATAAGGTGGCGGACGCCCTCTTGGCCATCTTTTCGCGAGTAGGCTTTCCCAGGGAGATGCTTACCGACCAGGGGACCCAGTTCATGTCTCGCTTAATGGAGGCCCTATGTAAGAAAATGCAGGTGCAGCATCTTGTATCGAGCGCGTATCATCCCCAAACCAATGGTTTGTGTGAGCGATTCAACGGTACCCTCAAACAGATGTTAAAAATGATGATTGAGACCCAGGGACGCAACTGGGAGCATTACCTCCCACACCTGTTATTTGCTTACAGAGAGGTTCCACAGGCCTCGACGGGGTTCTCCCCCTTTGAGCTCCTGTATGGCAGGCGTGTCCGAGGACCCGTTGGGTTGATAAGGGAATTCTGGGAGGAAGAGCCGAGCTCCCCAGGAGTGTCCATCGTGGAGTATGTCATGCGCTTCCGTGACAAGATGCAGACCTTGATGCAGTTGGTGCATGACAACATGGCGCAAGCACAGGCTGACCAGAAGCATTGGTGCGACCAGAACGCCCGAGAGCGGACCTATCAGGTGGGTCAGAAGGTGTGGGTGCTGGTCCCCGTACCAAAGGACAAGCTTCAGGCGGCCTGGGAAGGCCCGTACGCCATTCCCCAACAGCTCAACCTGGTCACCTACGTGATCACTCTTGACCACGCGCGGGGTAGGCGGAAGGCTTTTCACGTTAATATGCTGAAGGCTCATCAAGAACGTGGAGCCTGCGTCCTACCGGTCTGCAGCCTGCCCGAGGATGGGGAGGACGACCCCCTCTTGGACATGCTGGCCCAAGCGAAGGCCAGTGGGTCCCTAGAGGATGTAGAGATAAGCACCTTGCTATCCGAAGACCAGAGGTCTCAGATGCGAGCAGTGCTGAAACCCTTCCAAGCAGTGTTCACCAACCTGCCTGGCAGGACTGAAGTGGCGGTCCATGAAGTGGACACCGGGAATCATGCCCCACTCCGGCGGACTGCCTATCGAATCTCCGACGAGGTGCAGCATGTCATGCCCCAGGAGGTCGAGGAGATGCTGAAGTTGGGGGTGATTAAGTGGTCCAAGAGCGCGTGGGCCTCAACTGTAGTCCTGGTGCCAAAGAAGGACCGGGCCACCCGGTTCTGTGTGGACTACAGGGGGCTCAACGCTATCACAGCCTCTGACGCACAACCAATGCCACGCATTGAGGAGTTGCTGGAGCAGTTAGCCAGCGCGAGCTATCTCTCCATTATGGATCTGAGTCGTGGATATTGGCAGATTCCCTTGAGGCCCGGGGCCCAGGAGAAGTCCGCCTTTATCACCCCCTTCTGATTGTATGAATCCACGGTCATGCCTTTTGACATGAAAATTGCCCTTGCCACTTTCCAGCGAATGGTCAACCACCTGCTCCAGGGACTGGAGAGGTATGCAGTGGCGTACCTGGATGACATTGCCGTCTTCAGTCCCACCTGGGAGGATCACCTCGAGCATCTGCAGCAGGTGCTCGGGCGTATTCACCAGGCGGGCTTGAACATCAAGCCAGGAAAGTGCCAGATGGGCATGAATGAGGTCCACTACCTGGGGCTCCGGGTAGGTGGGGGTACTCTGAAGCCAGAGCCTGGGAAGGTGGACGCTATCGTGTCCTGGCCCACCCCCAGGACCAAGAAGCAGGGGCAGTCCTTCTTGGGCACCGCAGGGTACTATAGACGCTTTGTACAAGACTATAGTAGCCTTGCGAAGCCCTTGACAGACCTCACCAGGAGGAGCCTACCCCAGTCAGTCAAATGGACAGAGGAATGCGAGGTGGCCTTTCGGGCTTTGAAGACTGCCCTGAGCTGCTCTCCTGTGCTAAAGGCGGGCGACGGCACACGGCCATTCTTTGTACAGACCGATGCCAGTGAGTTTGGCCTCGGTGCTGTACTCAGCCAGGTCGACTCTGGGAACTAAGAACACCCCGTGTTGTACCTAAGCCGGAAACTGCTGCCGAGTGAAGTAGGCTATTCCACCATAGAGAAGGCGTGCCTGGCCATTGTATGGGCCCTGCACCGCTTACAGCCTTACTTGTACGGGCGCCCCTTCACTGTCGTGATTGACCACAACCCCCTGAGTTGGCTGCACACCATGTCCGGTGCCAACGGAAGGTTGTTACGCTGGAGCCTCACCCTCCAGCAGTACGACTTTATCGTTCAACACCGCAAAGGCAGCGAGCATGGCAATGCCGATGGGTTGTCCCGGCGAGGGGAGCCTCCAGAGATACGCCTGGAGGAGTACCAGAAGGTCCTACCTCCATAGCGCAGTCTAAAAAGGGAGAGGTGTCAGGCAAAATGTATTTTTGTCCTAGTTTTAAAAATGAGAGATGTCTTAAATCTCCACCCCCTGGTCATTTGGAAGAGGCTACATAGAACTCACTCTTGCTTTCCCCCTAACAAGGAATTTTTATTACCGCCATAAAACCTCAGCTAAAGAACAAGCATTCAGGTATAAACTGGAACTCCCTCCAAAATCCTATTGTCTAACTGTACAAACTTTTAATGTCAATTTTAATAATGCCCATGACTGTCACAAACACAGGGACCACATTTTTGGAATGTTCATCTTTTTCCGATAATAATAGTATATCTTGCATAACTGAGAAACCACCGGAAACCCGGGAAATGGATTCTGAGCTTCTGAGCGTCATAGAGATATCATATTTGATATCCATCTTCATGAATATTGGTGACGGCAAACATGATGTCTCCATCTTGGATGTGGGACCCCCCCCCATACCAAGATATGAAATCTGAAGGATTTTTATGTCTTGTGCAGTTGGGTGGGTTCACAAAACCGAGCCCCCATGTGAGGTAAACAACATGGGTGTCTCCTAGAGTTTTGGCCCCTTACTAAAAACCAGAACGGCCATTTTACTTCATTCTTACTCCGGGACATCAGACGCATGCACTCCTCGCTGCGTGGAGAAATCACACCTAACTTCCGGGGAGCCGTCACCCCCCACAGAATCTGAGACCATCACCTCGTGGCGCAGGTTTTGCTATTACTTAACCCTTTGATTTTAATAACTGTTTATGCATATATGTAAATTGTCTCTTTTATAATATCTTGTATATCTTTTGTAAACACTGCCCCCTTTCGGGAGTAAATCATTATTATTTACCAGCTTTGTTCTTCTTGTCCTATGTCGAGCAAACACGTTCCTCACCCGCTAATTCACGTTACCTACCAGGTACCCGATCCATCTGTTAAGCGATCGGTGGTGGCAGTATACCAGTATTTATGTGATATTGTGGTTTGAGGGTGGCTGGATGGAGGTATATATACGTTCCTGGAAGGAACTGGTGGTATATATACGTCCTGTCACATCACGTGCCACCATAGTCTACATAAATTAGAGCAGCTGCGCCCTGTTGCTTATCCTCGGTCAATACCGTGTTTGACCAGCAGGATAAGGGGGCGCCAGAGGGCTGCAAGGTCTGACCAAGTGTGTTTTCGTGACAGCATCCGATGATGTTCCTCAGCCGCATGCTCTTACCCCGGGAAGTGCCATATGTTACTGTGGAGAAGGAGTGCCTCGCTATAGTGTGGGCCCTGTGGAAGCTGCAGCCCTAGCTATACGGGCGCAACTTCTCCATAGTGACTGACCACAACCCCCTCAGCTGGCTGCATCGGGTGTCCGGTGACAATGGTAAACTACTGCAGTGGAGCCTGGTTCTACAGTAGTACGATTTTACCATTCAGCACAAGAAGGATAGTGTGAGGTTCTGAGACTTTCTATCAGGGGCGGAACTACCGCCCGTGCAGCCGGTTCTTTGAACGGGGGCCCCGAGGGAGAGGAGGCCCCTCCAGCCTCCAGCAGGGCCGCCATCAGGGCATGACTGCCCTGACTCCAGTATGGGGCCCGGCCGGTAGGGGCCCCCTTGGGGGCCCCCCTCTTGTGCGTCTCTCTCCTCATGGGGCCCCCGGCCCCATGCTAAGCGCCGGGTCCGGGACATCTCAGCGCTGCGCTGCTGCGGCAGCGCTTTCATGATTCCCCTGACTTCCGGTCATGTGACGGCGCCGTCACATGACCGGAAGTCAGGAGAACCTGGTGTCAGCGATTTGGACGAGCGCCAGGATTCTGCAGGGATCGCATGGGGGTAAGTATAACAAGTTTTTTTTTTTTTTAAATACAATTTACTAGGAGTGGGGGGAATGGGAGATGCACATGTGGGGGAGGGGAATGAGAGAGGTGCACATGTGGTGGAGGGGGATGAGAGAGGTGCACATGTGGGGGAGGGGGATGAGAGAGGTGCACATGTGGTGGAGGGGGGTGAGAGAGGTGCACATGTGGGGGAGGGGGATGAGAGATGCACATGTGGGGGAGGGGAATGAGAGAGGTGCACATGTGGGGGAGGGGAATGAGAGAGGTGCACATGTGGGGGAGGGGAATGAGAGAGGTGCACATGTGGGGGAGGGGGATGAGAGAGGTGCACATGTGGTGGAGGGGGATGAGAGAGGTGCACATGTGGGGGAGGGGAATGAGAGAGGTGCACATGTGGGGGAGGGGAATGAGAGAGGTGCACATGTGGGGGAGGGGAATGAGAGAGGTGCACATGTGGGGGAGGGGAATGAGAGAGGTGCACATGTGGTGGAGGGGAATGAGAGAGGTGCACATGTGGGGGAGGGGAATGAGAGAGGTGCACATGTGGGGGAGGGGAATGAGAGAGGTGCACATGTGGGGGAGGGGAATGAGAGAGGTGCACATGTGGGGGAGGGGAATGAGAGAGATGCACATGTGGGTGAGGGGAATGAGAGAGGTGCACATGTGGGGGAGGGGAATGAGAGAGGTGCACATGTGGGGGAGGGGAATGAGAGAGGTGCACATGTGGGGGAGGGGAATGAGAGAGGTGCACATGTGGGGGAGGGGAATGAGAGAGATGCACATGTGGGTGAGGGGAATGTGAGAGGTGCACATGTGGGGGAGGGGAATGAGAGAGGTGCACATGTGGGGGAGGGGAATGAGAGAGGTGCACATGTGGGGGAGGGGAATGAGAGAGGTGCACATGTGGGGGAGGGGGATGAGAGAGGTGCACATGTGGTGGAGGGGGATGAGAGAGGTGCACATGTGGGGGAGGGGAATGACAGAGGTGCACATGTGGGGGAGGGGAATGAGAGAGGTGCACATGTGGGGGAGGGGAATGAGAGAGGTGCACATGTGGGGGAGGGGAATGAGAGAGGTGCACATGTGGGGGAGGGGAATGAGAGAGGTGCACATGTGGGGGAGGGGAATGAGAGAGGTGCACATGTGGGGGAGGGGAATGAGAGAGATGCACATGTGGGTGAGGGGAATGAGAGAGGGGCACATGTGGGGGAGGGGAATGAGAGAGGTGCACATGTGGGGGAGGGGAATGAGAGAGGTGCACATGTGGGGGAGGGGGATGAGAGCGGTGCACATGTGGTGGAGGGGGATGAGAGAGGTGCACATGTGGTGGAGGGGGATGAGAGAGGTACACATGTGGTGGAGGGGGATGAGAGAGGTGCACATGTGGGGGAGGGGGATGAGAGAGGTGCACATGTGGTGGAGGGGGATGAGAGAGGTGCACATGTGGGGGAGGGGAATGAGAGAGGTGCACATGTGGGGGAGGGGGATGAGAGAGGTGCACATGTGGGGGAGGGGAATGAGAGAGGTGCACATGTGGGGGAGGGGGATGAGAGATGTGCACATGGGGGGATGAGAGAGGGGCACATGTGGTGGAGGGGGATGAGAGAGGTGCACATGTGGGGATGAGAGAGGTGCACATGTGGTGGAGGGGGATGAGAGAGGTGCACATGTGGGGGAGGGGAATGAGAGAGGTGCACATGTGGGGGAGGGGAATGAGAGAGGTGCACATGTGGGGGAGGGGGATGAGAGAGGTGCACATGTGGGGGAGGGGAATGAGAGAGGTGCACATGTGGGGGGAGGGGAATGAGAGAGGTGCACATGTGGGGGAGGGGAATGAGAGAGGTGCACATGTGGTGGAGGGGGATGAGAGAGGTGCACATGTGGTGGAGGGGGATGAGAGAGGTGCACATGTGGGGGAGGGGAATGAGAGAGGTGCACATGTGGGGGAGGGGGATGAGAGAGGTGCACATGTGGGGGAGGGGAATGAGAGAGGTGCACATGTGGGGGAGGGGAATGAGAGAGGTGCACATGTGGTGGAGGGGGATGAGAGAGGTGCACATGTGGTGGAGGGGGATGAGAGAGGTGCACATGTGGGGGAGGGGAATGAGAGAGGTGCACATGTGGGGGAGGGGGATGAGAGAGGTGCACATGTGGGGGAGGGGAATGAGAGAGGTGCACCTGTGGGGGAGGGGGATGAGAGAGGTGCACATGTGGGGGAGGGGAATGAGAGAGGTGCACATGTGGGGGAGGGGGATGAGAGAGGTGCACATGTGGGGGAGGGGAATGAGAGAGGTGCACATGTGGGGGAGGGGAATGAGAGAGGTGCACATGTGGGGGAGGGGGATGAGAGAGGTGCACATGTGGGGGAGGGGAATGAGAGAGGTGCACATGTGGGGGAGGGGAATGAGAGATGTGCACATGTGGGAGAGGCGAATGAGAGAGGTGCACATGTGGGGGAGGGGAATGAGAGAGGTGCACATGTGGGGGAGGGGAATGAGAGAGGTGCACATGTGGGGGAGGGGGATGAGAGAGGTGCACATGTGGGGATGAGAGAGGTGCACATGTGGGGGAGGGGAATGAGAGATGTGCACATGTGGTGGAGGGGGATGAGAGAGGTGCACATGTGGGGATGAGAGATGTGCACATGTGGTGGAGGGGGATGAGAGATGTGCACATGTGGTGGAGGGGGATGAGAGAGGTGCACATGTGGTGGAGGGGAATGAGAGAGGTGCACATGTGGGGGAGGGGGATGAGAGAGGTGCACATGTGGGGATGAGAGATGTGCACATGTGGTGGAGGGGGATGAGAGATGTGCACATGTGGTGGAGGGGGATGAGAGAGGTGCACATGTGGTGGAGGGGGATGAGAGAGGTGCACATGTGGTGGAGGGGAATGAGAGATGTGCACATGTGGGGGAGGGGGATGAGAGAGGTGCACATGTGGTGGAGGGGGATGAGAGAGGTGCACATGTGGGGGAGGGGAATGAGAGAGGTGCACATGTGGGGGAGGCGAATGAGAGAGGTGCACATGTGGGGGAGGGGAATGAGAGAGGTGCACATGTGGGGGAGGGGAATGAGAGAGGTGCACATGTGGGGGAGGGGAATGAGAGAGGTGCACATGTGGGGGAGGGGAATGAGAGAGGTGCACATGTGGGGGAGGGGAATGAGAGAGGTGCACATGTGGGGGAGGGGAATGAGAGAGGTGCACATGTGGGGGAGGGGAATGAGAGAGGTGCACATGTGGGGGAGGGGGATGAGAGAGGTGCACATGTGGGGATGAGAGATGTGCACATGTGGTGGAGGGGGATGAGAGATGTGCACATGTGGTGGAGGGGGATGAGAGAGGTGCACATGTGGTGGAGGGGGATGAGAGAGGTGCACATGTGGTGGAGGGGAATGAGAGATGTGCACATGTGGGGGAGGGGGATGAGAGAGGTGCACATGTGGTGGAGGGGGATGAGAGAGGTGCACATGTGGGGGAGGGGGATGAGAGATGTGCACATGTGGTGGAGGGGGATGAGAGAGGTGCACATGTGGTGGAGGGGGATGAGAGAGGTGCACATGTGGGGGAGGGGAATGAGAGAGGTGCACATGTGGTGGAGGGGGATGAGAGATGTGCACATGTGGTGGAGGGGGATGAGAGAGGTGCACATGTGGGGGAGGGGAATGAGAGAGGTGCACATGTGGGGGAGGGGGATGAGAGAGGTGCACATGTGGGGGAGGGGGATGAGAGATGTGCACATGTGGTGGAGGGGGATGAGAGAGGTGCACATGTGGTGGAGGGGGATGAGAGAGGTGCACATGTGGGGGAGGGGGATGAGAGAGGTGCACATGTGGGGGAGGGGGATGAGAGATGTGCACATGGGGGGATGAGAGAGGGGCACATGTGGTGGTGGGGGATGAGAGAGGTGCACATGTGGTGGAGGGGGATGAGAGAGGTGCACATGTGGTGGAGGGGGATGAGAGAGGTGCACATGTGGTGGAGGGGGATGAGAGAGGTGCACATGTGGGGGAGGGGAATGAGAGAGGTGCACATGTGGGGGAGGGGGATGAGAGATGTGCACATGGGGGGATGAGAGAGGGGCACATGTGGTGGTGGGGGATGAGAGATGTGCACATGGGGGGATGAGAGAGGGGCACATGTGGTGGAGGGGGATGAGAGATGTGCACATGGAGGGGTGAGAGCTGCACATGGGGGAATTGGGAGAAAATGAGCTGCACATGGGGGAATTGGGAGTAGGGGGATAATGAGCTGCACATAATGAATGTGGGGTGGGGGACAGTAAATGATAAATGATGATGGGGTGGATGGGGTGGGGAGAGCACGGACATGATATAATGAATTAGGGCAGGGGGTGCATGTAAATAATGAATGCGGGGAGCAGGAAGTATAGAGTAGGGGGCGTTGCGGATGCAGGAGTGTAACTGGTAACAAATTGGCGGAAAGAGTAGAGGTTCTAATTAAATTATATATTAAGTGCCTATTTACAGTTAATGGGGGCACCGTGGTGGATTACAATTTATATTTGGAATGGTAGGTTGCATAATAACTAACCATATATTGATGGTGGATGCACGTCTGTATTCAGCTGCGTAATGTAGAAGTTGGGGAATGTGCTCTAGATAACTGTGTTATTTTATGCAGAGACGAGTCCTGGCTGGAAGACGTGATGGCGGTCTGTGCTGGATGAAGGAGAAAAGCGTAGCTGAAGGACTTCACCTAGAGACGTCACCAGTGAGTCAGTGTATTACATGTACACTTACACTATATACTATGTACTGGGCTCCTGTGTATAATGTCACTGGGGATCACTGTATTACCTGTACACTATATACAGAGCTCCTGTGTATAATGTCACTGGGGATCACTGTATTACCTGTACACTATATACAGAGCTCCTGTGTATAATGTCACTGGTGATCACTGTATTACATGTACACTTACACTATATACTATGTACCGGGCTCCTGTGTATAATGTCACTGGTGATCACTGTATTACATGTACACTTACACTATATACTATGTACCGGGCTCCTGTGTATAATGTCACTGGTGATCACTGTATTATATGTACACTTACACTATATACTATGTACCGGGCTCCTGTGTATAATGTCACTGGGGATCACTGTATTACCTGTACACTATATACAGAGCTCCTGTGTATAATGTCACTGGTGATCACTGTATTACCTGTACACTGACACTATATACAGAGCTCCTGTGTATATTGTCACTGGTGATCACTAGATTACCTAGACACTTACATTATACATACCATGTATAGAGCTCCCGTGTATAATGACACTTATGGTAATATTAGTAATGTGGTGGTAATATGTGGTCTGGTCATGGTGTGGCAGTTTTTCTCCCTTCTGTGTGGTATTATTCGGTCACTATGTTGTGGTAATATGTGGTCTGGTGATGGTGTGGCGGTATTCCCTGTATGTGGTATTATTGGTCATTTTTAAAAAAAAATGTATATGACACATTCCCTTAAAGAAAACTAAATAAAAATATATCTAAAAAGAGTATTGGATATTTTAAGAAAATTTTAATAGGTTAGAGTAGGGCCCGCCCAGAAGAGTCTACCTTATCATGGTGGCGGCTTTAAAAATCTTTTGGCCAAAACAAAAGCTGTTGGCTATGTATGTGGCCCCGTCACATGGCCGAACGTCAGGAGAACCTGGTGGCAGCGACGTGGACGAGTGCCAGGATTCTGCAGGGATCGCATGGGGGTAAGTATAACAAGTTTTATTTGTTTTAAATACAATTAATTAACTAGGAGTGGGGGGAATCAGACATGCACAGGGGGGGTGAGAGATGCACATGGGGGGGGTGAGAGATGCACATGGGGGGGGTGAGAGATGCACATGAGGGGGGTGAGAGATGCACATGGGGGGATCAGAGATGCACATGGGGGGGGTGAGAGATGCACATGGGGGGGTGAGAGATGCACATGGGGGGGGTGAGAGATGCACATGGGGGGGGTGAGAGATGCACATGGGGGGGTGAGAGATGCACATGGGGGGGTGAGAGCTGCACATGGGGGGGTGAGAGATGCACATGAGGGGGGTGAGAGATGCACATGGGGGGATCAGAGATGCACATGGGGGGGGGTGAGAGATGCACATGGGGGGGGTGAGAGATGCACATGGGGGGGGTGAGAGATGCACATGGGGGGGGTGAGAGATGCACATGGGGGGTGAGAGATGCACATGGGGGGGGTGAGAGATGCACATGGGGGGGTGAGAGATGCACATGGGGGGGGTGAGAGATGCACATGGGGGGGTGAGAGATGCACATGGGGGGGTGAGAGATGCACATGGGGGGGTGAGAGCTGCACATGGGGGGGTGAGAGATGCACATGGGGGGATCAGAGATGCACATGGGGGGGTGAGAGATGCACATGGGGGGGGTGAGAGATGCACATGAGGGGGGTGAGAGATGCACATGGGGGGGTGAGAGATGCACATGGGGGGGTGAGAGATGCACATGGGGGGATGAGAGATGCACATGGGGGGGTGAGAGATGCACATGGGGGGGATCAGAGATGCACATGGGGGGGATGAGAGATGCACATGGGGGGGATGAGAGATGCACATGGGGGGATGAGAGATGCACATGGGGGGATGAGAGATGCACATGGGGGGGATGAGAGATGCACATGGGGGGGTGAGAGCTGCACATGGGGGGGATGAGAGATGCACATGGGGGGGTGAGAGATGCACATGGGGGGATGAGAGATGCACATGGGGGGGTGAGAGATGCACATGGGGGGGATGAGAGATGCACATGGGGGGATGAGAGATGCACATGGGGGGGTGAGAGATGCACATGGGGGGGATGAGAGATGCACATTGGGGGGTGAGAGATGCACATGGGGGGGATGAGAGATGCACATTGGGGGGTGAGAGATGCACATGGGGGGGATGAGAGATGCACATGGGGGGGTGAGAGATGCACATGGGGGGGATGAGAGATGCACATTGGGGGGTGAGAGATGCACATGGGGGGTGAGAGATGCACATGGGGGGGTGAGAGATGCACATGGGGGGGATGAGAGATGCACATGGGGGGGTGAGAGATGCACATGGGGGGGTGAGAGATGCACATGGGGGGGATGAGAGATGCACATGGGGGGGTGAGAGATGCACATGGGGGGATGAGAGATGCACATGGGGGGGTGAGAGATGCACATGGGGGGGTGAGAGATGCACATGGGGGGATGAGAGATGCACATGGGGGGGTGAGAGATGCACATGGGGGGATGAGAGCTGCACATGGGGGGGTGAGAGCTGCACATGGGGGGATGAGAGATGCACATGGGGGGGTGAGAGATGCACATGGGGGGATGAGAGATGCACATGGGGGGGTGAGAGATGCACATGGGGGGATGAGAGATGCACATGGGGGGGTGAGAGATGCACATGGGGGGGATGAGAGATGCACATGGGGGGGTGAGAGATGCACATGGGGGGGTGAGAGATGCACATGGGGGGATGAGAGATGCACATGGGGGGGATGAGAGATGCACATGGGGGGTGAGAGCTGCACATGGGGGGGTGAGAGATGCACATGGGAGGGATGAGAGATGCACATGGGGGGATGAGAGATGCACATGGGGGGGTGAGAGATGCACATGGGGGGGATGAGAGATGCACATGGGGGGGTGAGAGATGCACATGGGGGGGATGAGAGATGCACATGGGGGGATGAGAGATGCACATGGGGGGGTGAGAGATGCACATGGGGGGGTGAGAGATGCACATGGGGGGATGAGAGATGCACATGGGGGGGTGAGAGATGCACATGGGGGGGTGAGAGATGCACATGGGGGGGATGAGAGATGCACATGGGGGGGATGAGAGATGCACATGGGGGGGATGAGAGATGCACATGAGGGGGATGGGAGATGCACATGGGGGGGATGAGAGATGCACATGGGGGGATGAGAGATGCACATGGGGGGGATGAGAGATGCACATTGGGGGGTGAGAGATGCACATGGGGGGGATGAGAGATGCACATGGGGGGGTGAGAGATGCACATGGGGGGGATGAGAGATGCACATGGGGGGGATGAGAGATGCACATGGGGGGATGAGAGATGCACATGGGGGGGATGAGAGATGCACATGGGGGGGTGAGAGATGCACATGGGGGGATGAGAGATGCACATGGGGGGGATGAGAGATGCACATGGGGGGGATGAGAGATGCACATGGGGGGATGAGAGATGCACATGGGGGGGTGAGAGATGCACATGGGGGGGATGAGAGATGCACATTGGGGGGTGAGAGATGCACATGGGGGGGATGAGAGATGCACATTGGGGGGTGAGAGATGCACATGGGGGGTGAGAGATGCACATGGGGGGGATGAGAGATGCACATTGGGGGGTGAGAGATGCACATGGGGGGGATGAGAGATGCACATTGGGGGGTGAGAGATGCACATGGGGGGGTGAGAGATGCACATGGGGGGGATGAGAGATGCACATGGGGGGGTGAGAGATGCACATGGGGGGATGAGAGATGCACATGGGGGGGTGAGAGATGCACATGGGGGATGAGAGATGCACATGGGGGGGTGAGAGATGCACATGGGGGGGATGAGAGATGCACATGGGGGGGATGAGAGATGCACATGGGGGGGTGAGAGATGCACATGGGGGGGTGAGAGATGCACATGAGGGGGATGGGAGATGCACATGGGGGGTGAGAGATGCACATGGGGGGGTGAGAGATGCACATGGGGGGGTGAGAGATGCACATGGGGGGGTGAGAGATGCACATGGGGGGATGAGAGCTGCACATGGGGTGAGAGCTGCACATGGGGGGATGAGAGATGCACATGGGGGGGTGAGAGATGCACATGGGGGGGATGAGAGATGCACATGGGGGGGTGAGAGATGCACATGGGGGGGATGAGAGATGCACATGGGGGGGTGAGAGATGCACATGGGGAGGATGAGAGATGCACATGGGGGGGTGAGAGATGCACATGGGGGGGTGAGAGATGCACATGGGGGGATGAGAGATGCACATGGGGGGGATGAGAGATGCACATGGGGGGGTGAGAGCTGCACATGGGGGGGTGAGAGATGCACATGGGGGGTGAGAGATGCACATGGGGGGATGAGAGATGCACATGGGGGGGATGAGAGATGCACATGGGGGGGTGAGAGATGCACATGGGGGGGGTGAGAGATGCACATGGGGGGATGAGAGATGCACATGGGGGGGTGAGAGATGCACATGGGGGGGTGAGAGATGCACATGGGGGGGATGAGAGATGCACATGGGGGGGATGAGAGATGCACATGAGGGGGATGGGAGATGCACATGGGGGGGATGAGAGATGCACATGGGGGGGATGAGAGATGCACATGGGGTGAGAGCTGCACATGGGGGGGATGAGAGATGCACATGGGGGGGTGAGAGATGCACATGGGGGGGATGAGAGATGCACATGGGGGGGATGAGAGATGCACATGAGGGGGATGGGAGATGCACATGGGGGGGATGAGAGATGCACATGGGGGGGATGAGAGATGCACATGGGGGGGATGAGAGATGCACATGGGGGGGATGAGAGATGCACATGAGGGGGATGGGAGATGCACATGGGGGGGATGAGAGATGCACATGGGGGGATGAGAGATGCACATGGGGGGGTGAGAGATGCACATAGGGGGATGAGAGATGCACATGGGGGGGTGAGAGATGCACATGGGGGGGTGAGAGATGCACATGGGGGGGTGAGAGATGCACATGGGGGGGATGAGAGATGCACATGGGGGGATGAGAGATGCACATGGGGGGGTGAGAGATGCACATGGGGGGGATGGGAGATGCACATGGGGGGGATGAGAGATGCACATGGGGGGGTGAGAGATGCGCATGGGGGGTGAGAGATGCACATGGGGGGGTGAGAGATGCACATGGGGGGATGAGAGATGCACATGGGGGGGTGAGAGATGCACATGGGGGGGATGGGAGATGCACATGGGGGGGATGAGAGATGCACATGGGGGGGATGAGAGATGCACATGGGGGGGATGAGAGATGCACATGGGGGGATGAGAGATGCACATGGGGGGGTGAGAGATGCACATAGGGGGATGAGAGATGCACATGGGGGGGTGAGAGATGCACATGGGGGGATGAGAGATGCACATGGGGGGGTGAGAGATGCACATGGGGGGATGAGAGATGCACATGGGGGGGTGAGAGATGCACATGGGGGGGATGAGAGATGCACATGAGGGGGATGGGAGATGCACATGGGGGGGATGAGAGATGCACATGGGGGGGTGAGAGATGCACATGGGGGGGTGAGAGATGCACATGGGGGGATGAGAGATGCACATGGGGGGGTGAGAGATGCACATGGGGGGGATGAGAGATGCACATGGGGGGGATGAGAGATGCACATGGGGGGATGAGAGATGCACATGGGGGGGATGAGAGATGCACATGAGGGGGATGGGAGATGCACATGGGGGGGATGAGAGATGCACATGGGGGGATGAGAGATGCACATGGGGGGGTGAGAGATGCACATAGGGGGATGAGAGATGCACATGGGGGGGTGAGAGATGCACATGGGGGGATGAGAGATGCACATGGGGGGGTGAGAGATGCACATAGGGGGATGAGAGATGCACATGGGGGGGTGAGAGATGCACATGGGGGGGATGAGAGATGCACATGAGGGGGATGGGAGATGCACATGGGGGGGATGAGAGATGCACATGGGGGGATGAGAGATGCACATGGGGGGGTGAGAGATGCACATGGGGGGGTGAGAGATGCACATGGGGGGGGTGAGAGATGCACATGGGGGATGAGAGATGCACATGGGGGGGTGAGAGATGCACATGGGGGGGGTGAGAGATGCACATAGGGGGATGAGAGATGCACATGGGGGGGTGAGAGATGCACATGGGGGGGTGAGAGCTGCACATGGGGGGATGAGAGATGCACATGGGGGGGTGAGAGATGCACATGGGGGGGTGAGAGATGCACATGGGGGGTGAGAGATGCACATGGGGGGATGAGAGATGCACATGGGGGGGTGAGAGATGCACATGGGGGGATGAGAGATGCACATGGGGGGGTGAGAGATGCACATGGGGGGGATGGGAGATGCACATGGGGGGGATGAGAGATGCACATGGGGGGATGAGAGATGCACATGGGGGGGTGAGAGATGCACATGGGGGGATGAGAGCTGCACATGGGGGGATGAGAGATGCACATGGGGGGGTGAGAGATGCACATGGGGGGGATGAGAGATGCACATGGGGGGGTGAGAGATGCACATGGGGGGGGTGAGAGATGCACATGGGGGGGTGAGAGATGCACATGGGGGGATGAGAGATGCACATGGGGGGGTGAGAGATGCACATGGGGGGGTGAGAGATGCACATGGGGGGATGAGAGATGCACATGGGGGGGATGAGAGATGCACATGGGGGGGTGAGAGCTGCACATGGGGGGGTGAGAGATGCACATGGGGGGGTGAGAGATGCACATGGGGGGGATGAGAGATGCACATGGGGGGGATGAGAGATGCACATGGGGGGGTGAGAGATGCACATGGGGGGGGTGAGAGATGCACATGGGGGGATGAGAGATGCACATGGGGGGGTGAGAGATGCACATGGGGGGGATGAGAGATGCACATGGGGGGGTGAGAGCTGCACATGGGGGGGTGAGAGATGCACATGGGGGGATGAGAGATGCACATGGGGGGGTGAGAGATGCACATGGGGGGGTGAGAGATGCACATGGGGGGGATGAGAGATGCACATGGGGGGGATGAGAGATGCACATGGGGGGGATGAGAGATGCACATGAGGGGGATGGGAGATGCACATGGGGGGGATGAGAGATGCACATGGGGGGGATGAGAGATGCACATGGGGGGATGAGAGATGCACATTGGGGGGTGAGAGATGCACATGGGGGGGATGAGAGATGCACATGGGGGGGTGAGAGATGCACATGGGGGGATGAGAGATGCACATGGGGGGGATGAGAGATGCACATGGGGGGGATGAGAGATGCACATGGGGGGGATGAGAGATGCACATGGGGGGTGAGAGATGCACATGGGGGGATGAGAGATGCACATGGGGGGGATGAGAGATGCACATGGGGGGGATGAGAGATGCACATGGGGGGGATGAGAGATGCACATGGGGGGGTGAGAGATGCACATGGGGGGGATGAGAGATGCACATTGGGGGGTGAGAGATGCACATGGGGGGGATGAGAGATGCACATTGGGGGGTGAGAGATGCACATGGGGGGGTGAGAGATGCACATGGGGGGGATGAGAGATGCACATTGGGGGGTGAGAGATGCACATGGGGGGGATGAGAGATGCACATTGGGGGTGAGAGATGCACATGGGGGGGTGAGAGATGCACATGGGGGGGATGAGAGATGCACATGGGGGGGTGAGAGATGCACATGGGGGATGAGAGATGCACATGGGGGAGTGAGAGATGCACATGGGGGGATGAGAGATGCACATGGGGGGGTGAGAGATGCACATGGGGGGGATGAGAGATGCACATGGGGGGGATGAGAGATGCACATGGGGGGGTGAGAGATGCACATGGGGGGATGAGAGCTGCACATGGGGTGAGAGCTGCACATGGGGGGATGAGAGATGCACATGGGGGGGTGAGAGATGCACATGGGGGGGATGAGAGATGCACATGGGGGGGTGAGAGATGCACATGGGGGGGATGAGAGATGCACATGGGGGGGTGAGAGATGCACATGGGGAGGATGAGAGATGCACATGGGGGGGGTGAGAGATGCACATGGGGGGTGAGAGATGCACATGGGGGGATGAGAGATGCACATGGGGGGGATGAGAGATGCACATGGGGGGGTGAGAGCTGCACATGGGGGGGGTGAGAGATGCACATGGGGGGGTGAGAGATGCACATGGGGGGGATGAGAGATGCACATGGGGGGGATGAGAGATGCACATGGGGGGGTGAGAGATGCACATGGGGGGGTGAGAGATGCACATGGGGGGATGAGAGATGCACATGGGGGGGTGAGAGATGCACATGGGGGGGTAAGAGATGCACATGGGGGGATGAGAGATGCACATGGGGGGGATGAGAGATGCACATGAGGGGGATGGGAGATGCACATGGGGGGGATGAGAGATGCACATGGGGGGGATGAGAGATGCACATGGGGTGAGAGCTGCACATGGGGGGGATGAGAGATGCACATGGGGGGGTGAGAGATGCACATGGGGGGGATGAGAGATGCACATGGGGGGGATGAGAGATGCACATGAGGGGGATGGGAGATGCACATGGGGGGGATGAGAGATGCACATGGGGGGATGAGAGATGCACATGGGGGGGATGAGAGATGCACATGGGGGGATGAGAGATGCACATGGGGGGGATGAGAGATGCACATGAGGGGGATGGGAGATGCACATGGGGGGGATGAGAGATGCACATGGGGGGATGAGAGATGCACATGGGGGGGTGAGAGATGCACATGGGGGGATGAGAGATGCACATGGGGGGGTGAGAGATGCACATGGGGGGATGAGAGATGCACATGGGGGGGTGAGAGATGCACATGGGGGGGATGAGAGATGCACATGGGGGGGTGAGAGATGCACATGGGGGGGATGAGAGATGCACATGGGGGGGTGAGAGATGCACATGGGGGGGTGAGAGATGCACATGGGGGGGATGAGAGATGCACATGGGGGGGTGAGAGATGCACATGGGGGGGTGAGAGATGCACATGGGGGGATGAGAGATGCACATGGGGGGGATGAGAGATGCACATGGGGGGGTGAGAGCTGCACATGGGGGGGTGAGAGATGCACATGGGGGGGTGAGAGATGCACATGGGGGGGATGAGAGATGCACATGGGGGGGATGAGAGATGCACATGGGGGGGTGAGAGATGCACATGGGGGGATGAGAGATGCACATGGGGGGGTGAGAGATGCACATGGGGGGGTAAGAGATGCACATGGGGGGGATGAGAGATGCACATGGGGGGGATGAGAGATGCACATGAGGGGGATGGGAGATGCACATGGGGAGGATGAGAGATGCACATGGGGTGAGAGCTGCACATGGGGGGGATGAGAGATGCACATGGGGGGGTGAGAGATGCACATGGGGGGGATGAGAGATGCACATGGGGGGGATGAGAGATGCACATGAGGGGGATGGGAGATGCACATGGGGGGGTGAGAGATGCACATGGGGGGGATGAGAGATGCACATGGGGGGATGAGAGATGCACATGGGGGGGTGAGAGATGCACATGGGGGGATGAGAGATGCACATGAGGGGGATGGGAGATGCACATGGGGGGTGAGAGATGCACATGGGGGGGATGAGAGATGCACATGGGGGGGATGAGAGATGCACATGAGGGGGATGAGAGATGCACATGGGGGGTGAGAGATGCACATGGGGGGGATGAGAGATGCACATGGGGGGGATGAGAGATGCACATGAGGGGGATGGGAGATGCACATGGGGGGGATGAGAGATGCACATGGGGGGGTGAGAGATGCACATGGGGGGGTGAGAGATGCACATGAGGGGGGTGAGAGATGCACATGGGGGGGTGAGAGATGCACATGGGGGGGTGAGAGATGCACATGGGGGGGTGAGAGATGCACATGGGGGGGTGAGAGATGCACATGGGGGGGTGAGAGATGCACATGGGGGGGATGAGAGATGTACATGGGGAGGTGAGAGATGCACATGGGGGGGTGAGAGATGCACATGGGGGGGATGAGAGATGCACATGGGGGGGTGAGAGATGCACATGGGGGGGTGAGAGATGCACATGGGGGGGATGAGAGATGCACATGGGGGGGGTGAGAGCTGCACATGGGGGGGATGAGAGATGCACATGGGGGGGTGAGAGATGCACATGGGGGGGGTGAGAGATGCACATGGGGGGGATGAGAGATGCACATGGGGGGGATGAGAGATGCACATGGGGGGATGAGAGATGCACATGAGGGGGATGGGAGATGCACATGGGGGGGATGAGAGATGCACATGGGGGGGATGAGAGATGCACATGGGGGGGTGAGAGATGCACATGGGGGGATGAGAGATACACATGGGGGGGTGAGAGATGCACGGGGGGGTGAGAGATGCACATGGGGGGGTGAGAGATGCACGGGGGGGATGAGAGATGCACATGGGGGGGTGAGAGATGCACATGGGGGGGATGAGAGATGTACATGGGGGGGTGAGAGATGCACATGGGGGATGAGAGATGCACATGGGGGGGTGAGAGATGCACATGGGGGGATGAGAGATGCACATGGGGGGGTGAGAGATGCACATGGGGGGGTGAGAGATGCACATGGGGGGGTGAGAGATGCACATGGGGGGATGAGAGATGCACATGGGGGGGATGAGAGATGCACATGGGGGGGTGAGAGATGCACATGGGGGGTGAGAGATGCACATGGGGGGATGAGAGATGCACATGGGGATGAGAGATGCACATGGGGGGGGTGAGAGATGCACATGGGGGGGTGAGAGATGCACATGGGGGGGTGAGAGATGCACATGGGGGGGTGAGAGATGCACATGGGGGTGACAGATGCACAGGGGGGGTGAGAGATGCACATGGGGGGGTGAGAGATGCACATGGGGGGGATGAGAGATGCACATGGGGGGATGAGAGATGCACATGGGGGGGTGAGAGATGCACATGGGGGGGTGAGAGATGCACATGGGGGGGTGAGAGATGCACATGGGGGGGGTGAGAGATGCACATGGGGGGATGAAAGATGCACATGGGGGGGTGAGAGATGCACATGGGGGGGTGAGAGATGCACATGGGGGGATGAGAGATGCACATGGGGGGGATGAGAGATGCACATGGGGGGGTGAGAGATGCACATGGGGGGGTGAGAGATGCACATGGGGGGGTGAGAGATGCACATGGGGTGGGTGAGAGATGCACATGGGGGGGTGAGAGATGCACATGGGGGGGTGAGAGATGCACATGGGGGGATGGGAGATGCACGGGGGGGGTGAGCTGCACATGGGGGGGGTTATGTTTACATAACTTTGTTGCCTTATGAAGCGCAGGGGGGGGCCCCCAAAAATTTCTTGCACAGGGGCCCACTACAGTCTGTGTCCGCCCCTGCTTTCTATCATGGTTTTTATGTCATGTTGTGCTTGGATCTTGTTTTTTCCCTGCAGCCATCTTGCTTTCTGTTTTGTGCATCCATTTTGCCCTCAGTTGTAATGGAGTCTTCAGCCTCTACGTCTCCATCCTGTTTTTCTGCCATTTGCATTTATGCAGTCTCAGCTGTCAGTTCAGTGCTTCTGAATCCTGTCTGCAGCCAGTCTGTAGCATTGCTTCCTGAAGCCTCTGGACTAAGCTCTTCAAGTCAGCTTCACTCTCTGAGGAATCCTCCTTGTTAACCTGCCTGTCTGAAGTTTCCCTTTATGGATCTGAGTCTTCTTACCTGCTGGATCACTGTACTATTGGTTTACTCAAAGGACTTCTCAGCACCCGTAATAGAGACTTTGCTTATTGCTTAAAGACTGTCTTTTGTTGTTGTGCCTTTTGCCTTTTGGGAATCCGGGGTTAATCCAGTACACCAGGAGGTGTTCTCTTTTGCTCAGAGACTTGTATTTTACTGTGAATCTGCTTGTATGATGTAATACAAGAATATCACTTTATCAAGATCTGTGTTTCTCGTACTTCATTTGCACTCATGCCTAGACTCCATATACACTGAATTCTACACATTACAGGTAGTGAACATGGCAATGATGACGGGCTGTCCCATCAAGGAGAGACCGAGGAGGTAGTCTTAAAGGGACAATCTGTAAATCACCCCTTACACCACCTCAAAGAGGGGGAGATGTCAGGAAAATATTAATATCAGGAAAATGTTCATCCATATCTGCCTGACATAGATGTTCACCCCCCTCCCTTATTCCCCTTCTGCTCAGCACAAAAGTCCCAATTAGCACACGCCTGAGAAATAGCTTATGCAAACAAGGCCACCCAAGGAGTGTTATAACTTCGTTAGGAAGCAAGCATCTTATCTCTGAAAGACGCAGGAGGTAATTAAAACGCAGGCTTGCACTAATTTGCGTGTAACCGTGAGGCTGCTTCCCGAGCCTCAAAGGGAAATTTGCAGATGAACTGACTCCGATATGAACTATGAAATATTATGAGTTCCATAGGTCCAACAGTAACGAGACCCATATGTTTAGTGACCAAATCAGCCCAGGAATGTATATGTAGTTTTCCAAGGTTTAAGCAAAATCAGGGAGCTGTAGCGCAAAAACACCAGAATAGCAGACTGCAGCTATGTGATGTGTGGTCTCTAAATAAAGATAAAATCATAAGGGAAAAATGGCATAGTTTGCAAGCTTCTGCGATCAACGAGCGGTGAGTTATCGCAGAAGTTAGCGTTTTTAATAAAAATGTACAGGCTGGAGACCGGCCCACATGATGTCACCATCAGGGGCGTGTGGCCAGATCTCCCCTTAGGTATAAGAGAATCCATGGAGAAGACAGGAGCACTCATTGCCAGGGGGGAATAAGAATTATAAGCAACGGGTCCTGTTCAATAACAGCATATTCCAACCGGGGAGCCCCTCCTCCACCTATATTGAATCGTCTCCATGATCGTATAGTGGAAGTTATCTTCTTTTTTTACTCTGTTTATTTTATGTAACTGCCTGTGTATTTTAATGTCTCCTTTGTAACATCCTTGTATATATTTTTCTTAAACACTGCCTCCCTTTTGGATTAAATATAAAATTTAATAGTTCTGTTTCTTTTGTTCTGTAATTGTTCCCTTCCCCGAAGCCATATACGCTACCAGAATGCAGGCGTCCGACCAGGCCTGTATTATATTTCAAACTCGGCCGGTGGTGGCAGAGAATATTAATAATTGGGCTATCGTGAAGCTGACAGTGACCGTACGGAAGGCGTTAAACACGGATTCCAGGCTTTGGAATCCCTGAGGTGTGGCGCCATACGCTCACTGGTCGCTTGCCGATATCCACATAGCGAGTAGTCTGGATCGCGTGCTCGTGACTCCGGACGAAATGCGGACAGCGTGACGGCACTGTGAGATATTGCATGATCTCCCCGATGTCGTACCTCTGTGTGTGTTGGAATTCCTGACAAATACCTGTCCCCCATGGTCTTCAAATTGCACAGAACACCCCGCCACACCGAGGAGAGCAACGAAGCAAACCGTTCCTCCTCAGGAACTCCTGAATCTCCTCCCCCACTGAAACTCTGGATGATAACAGTATGCACCGAAAAACAGTGACCTGCCAGTGGATTCTTGACGATGATTATTGATGGTAAATTCTGCCAGCGGTAAATAGGATGCCCAATCCTCCTGATTTTCGGAGACGAAAGACTTAAGGTAGGTCTCCAAGTTCTAATTGACCCGCTCGGTCTGACCATTTGACTGAGGGTGGAACGCAGAGGAAAAGGACAACTGCACTCCCAGTCGAGAACAGAATGCCTTCCAGAACTTGGAAACAAACTGGGTCCCCCCGATCTGACACCACATCGGAGGGAACCCCGTGAAGCTTCACAATCTCATTTATGAACACCTGAGCAAGAGTCTTAGCATTGGGAAGTGCAGATAATGCGACAAAGTGAACCATTTTACTGAACCTATGTACTACTACCAAAACCACCGTTTTGCCTGCAGAAACCGGTAGGTCAGTAATAAAATGCATGGACCAGTGTGTCCATGGCTTGCTAGGGATAGGGAGCGGAAGAAGAGTACCAGACAGGCGGGTGTGCGAAACCTTAGAACGCACCAAATACTACAAGCAGACACGTGTTCAATTACAACCCGATGCAACCCCAGCCACCAAAAACGAGAGAGGAGGTCCACGGTTGCCTTACCACCTGGATGCCCAGCAAGCACAGAGTTATGATGTTCCTTGATTACTTTACAGTGCAGATCAGGTGGTACAAATAACTTTCCTGAAGGGCAGGAGGCAGGGGCGTCCCCCTGAGCCTCCAGCACCTCACCCTCCAGTTCAGGAAAAAGAGCCAAAATAACTACCCCTTTCTGTAATATCGGGGCAGGGCTCTCATGGTCACCACCAGGGAAGCTGCAGGACAAAGCATCAGCCTTGACGTTTTTGACCCCTGGACGAAAAGTGACAATAAAATTGAACCTAGTAAACAACAGGGACCATCTGGCTTGCCTAGGGTTGAGACGTTTAGATGACTGGAAATATGACAGGTTCTGATGGTCAGTAATAACAGTAATAGGATGGACAGCCCCCTCCAACCAATGTCGCCATTCCTTGAACGCCAATTTGATCGCCAAAAGTTCCCTATTACCCACGTCATAATTTCAGCCGAAGACAATTTTTTAGAAAAGAAGGTGCATGGACGCCATTTACCAGGGGACGAACCCTGAGACAACACAGCTCCAACCCCGACATCCGAAGCATCGACCTCCACAATAAAGGGCTGGGAAACATCGGGCTGACTGAGAATAGGTGCAGTGGCAAAATGATTCTTTAAGGAAGAAAAAGCTTGGAGGGAAGCCACCGAAAAGTTGGAAAAATCAGACGTTGTAGGACCTTCAGGTTCTCGGGATGTTCTCAGTCAAGGACTGCACGAATCTCCGGATCCATCCGAAAACCTGAAGATGACAACAAGTACCCCAAAAACTGCACCTCCTGAACAGCGAAAATACATTTTTCTAGTTTGGCATAAATTTTGTTATCCCTTAATATCTGAAGCACCTGCTTAACATGCCCCCGATGTGTCTCAAAATCAGGTGAGTAAACCAAAATTTCATACAGATAGACTACCACAAACCTGCCCACCATGATGGAAAACATCATTTATGAAATGATGGAATACCGCAGGTGCATTGGTCAAACCAAAAGGCATAACCAGACTCTCGAAATGACCTTCTGGGGTATTGAACGCTGTTTTCCATTCGTCCCCTTCTCTGATTCTAACCAGATTGTAGGCTCCCCCTTAAATCCAACATGGAGAATACCTTAACTCCCACAACCTGGCTGAACAAATCAGGAATCAGGAAGAGTGTATGGATCACGAATGGTAATTTGATTTAATTCCCGGAAATCTAAACAGGGACGTAGACCGCCATCTTTTTTCTTCACAAAGAAGAACCCTGCTGCCACCGGCGAAGATGAGGGTCTGATATGTCCCTTCTCCAGACTTTCCGCAATGAAATCCTTCATGGCTTGTCTCTCAGGGCCAGAAAGATTATACAGTCTGGACTTTGGTAGTTTAGCTCCGGGGGTCAGGTTAATAGGACAGTCATAAGCACGATGAGGAGGCAAATCCTGACACCCCCTCTAAGAAAAAAACATCCTCAAAACCAGACAGAAAAGCAGGTAATATTTCTGTAGAGACTGCAGCAAGGGAAATATCTAAACAGTACTCATGGCAGTAATCTCCCCATTCAATAATCTCCACGGTTTACCAATCCACCAACGGCTTATGTTTAACAAGCCAAGGAATACCCAAAACAATTGGTGTGGGAAGACTGTCCAGGGCATAGCAAGGGATTATTTCACAATGAACTGTCCCCACCCTCAGTTTTACATTACGTACAATCTGAGTAAATGCTTGATGTGCAAGTGCGCCGAGTCAATAGCAAAGTTGGGAATAGGTTCAGCTAAAGCACAGCAAGCAAGACCATGAGTTTTCATAAACTCAGCATCCACCATGCTGACTCCGGCTCCACTGTCAACAAATACAGAAATTTTTTCGGTTTTGCTCTCTAGCACCACCTCTGCTGTCAGGAGAAAGCGGGAACTGCAGTTTGGCCACAAATGCACTCCTTGTTTATCCAACTCCAGACCACCAAGAGTTAAGCAAGTCTCCTTTTGTTTAGAAATTGAAGGACAGGTCCCAACAAAATGTCCCTTTTTCCCACAAAAAAAACATACGCCTCTTTTCTTGTGAACCTCGGGGGAGATGTATGATGTAGAGACACCCCCTAACTGTATGGGTTCCTCCACCTCCCCCAGTACTGGTTCACCCCCAGATGGCTCCCTTGGTAAAGGTACACAACCCCGACAAGAAGGCCCCGGAGAAAAAGGTTGCACCCGTCTATCCCGAAGGCGTCTATCCAGACGTATGGCCAAAGACATGGCAGCCTCCAAGGACTGAGGGGTATCATATACTGCCAAGGCATCTTTTAACCTTTCAGTAAGCCCCTCATAAAATTGACTTTTAAGGGTGGAGTCATTCCATTTGGAATCCGTTGCCCAACTACGGAATTCTGAGACAAGCTGAGTCCTGCAGTAACGAAAACGCCCATGACTGAGGACCGCCCTGCAGTAGAGAGATCACAATGCCAACCCGTTGCTCCTTATTACCGGAGGAGTAGGGACGAAGTTTGAAGTACAATATGCATGCCTCCTTAAATACAAAAAACCTGCCCCTACCTCCTAAAAACCTGTCCAGGAGGGCAACCTTGGGTTCCGACTGGACAAGTCTACCAGCAGAAACTCCTACATTGGCGGCCTGTAACCGGTGATGCTGCTGCTAAACCTCACAGCGTAGGTCATTCACCTCCAGAGACAGACAGTGGAACTGCTCTGCGAGCTCTGCAATTGATCCCATATTAAAGGGAGTAAGGAAAAAAAAGGTGCACACCCAAAAAAAAAAAAAAAGAATGTCAATCTAGTGTCGTTTTTTGTTTTCCAAAACATGTTCGGCCGGTTATAATGTCATGCCAGGTGGTGTGTGTGCAACACACAGAGTCACGCCAGGTATGAGTGCAACACAGAGGGGAAAGGGAGCCCAGACACTAGGGAAAGGGGGAAGATGTTGTCAGTGGAATTTTCTTCCTTACCAATTAGAAATCGTCCACACCTGAATTTGTAACAAAATCTGTTATTTATTGATTATTCAGCATGGAGACAGAATGAAAGCCAACAAATCATTAGCATAATCATAATGTCTACCCTCATTTCATTCCATGGCAGTTATATAGATAAAAATAAAGGCGTGCCGTAATAATAATTCTAGTACGGGAAAATATAATTAATAGAAGTCGAAATGCAGCTGTTATGTGAACGTCAGATAATCTGGCTGTAACTTCTTATTGCATTTTAACGAGTGAGCAAAGACACCAGCTAACTAGAAAGGAATTCAACAACAAACTCACAGATGTTCACTTAGAGATAATAATTAGTTCATATAAGACTGAGTCTAATATATATACACTGCTAAAAAAAATAAAGGGAACACTCAAATAACACACCCTAGATGTGAATGAATGAAATCTTCTCATTGAATACTTTGTTCTGTACAAAGCTGAATGTGCTGACAACAAAATCACGCAAAAATCATCAATGGAAATCACATTTATTAACCAATGGGGGCCTGGATTTGGAGTCACCCCCAAAATTAAAGTGGAAAAACACACTACAGGCTGATCCAACTTTGATGTAATGTCCTTAAAACAAGTCACAATGAGGCTGAGTATTGTGTGTGGCCTCCACGTGCCTGTATGACCTCCCTACAATGCCTGGGCATGCTCTTGATGAGGCTGAGTATTGTGTGTGGCCTCCATGTGCCTGTATGACCTCCCTACAACGCCTGGGCATGCTCCTGATGAGGCTGAGTATTGTGTGTGGCCTCCACATGCCTGTATGACCTCCCTACAACGCCTGGGCATGCTCCTGATGAGGCTGAGTATTGTGTGTGGCCTCCACGTGCCTGTATGACCTCCCTACAACGCCTGGGCATGCTCCTGATGAGGCTGAGTATTGTGTGTGGCCTCCACGTGCCTGTATGACCTCCCTACAACGCCTGGGCATGCTCCTGATGACGCTGAGTATTGTGTGTGGCCTCCACGTGCCTGTATGACCTCCCTACAACACCTGGGCATGCTGCTGATGAGGCTGAGTATTGTGTGTGGCCTCCATGTGCCTGTATGACCTCCCTACAACGCCTCGGCATGCTCCTGATGAGGCTGAGTATTGTGTGTGGCCTCCACGTGCCTGTATGACCTCCTTACAACGCCTGGGCATGCTCCTGATGAGGCTGAGTATTGTGTGTGGCCTCCACGTGCCTGTATGACCCCCCTACAACGCCTGGGCATGCTGCTGATGAGGCTGAGTATTGTGTGTGGCCTCCACATGCCTGTATGACCTCCCTACAATGCCTGGGCATGCTCCTGATGAGGCTGAGTATTGTGTGTGGCCTCCACGTGCCTGTATGACCTCCCTACAACACCTGGGCATGCTCCTGATGAGGCTGAGTATTGTGTGTGGCCTCCACGTGCCTGTATGACCTCCCTACAACGCCTGGGCATGCTCCTGATGAGGCTGAGTATTGTGTTTGGCCTCCACGTGCCTGTATGACCTCCCTACAATGCCTGGGCATGCTCCTGATGAGGCTGAGTATTGTGTGTGGCCTCCACGTGCCTGTATGACCTCCCTACAACATCTGGGCATGCTCCTGATGAGGCTGAGTATTGTGTGTGGCCTCCACGTGCCTGTATGACCTCCCTACAACGCCTGGGCATGCTCCTGATGAGGCTGAGTATTGTGTGTGGCCTCCACGTGCCTGTATGACCTCCCTACAACGCCTGGGCATGCTCCTGATGAGGTTGCGGATGGTCTCTTGTGGGATCTCCTCCCAGACCTGGACTAAAGCATCCGCCAACTCCTGGACAGTCTGTGGTACAACGTGACGTTGGTGGATGGAGCGAGACATGATGTCCCAGATGTGCTCAATCGGATTCAGGTCTGGGGAACGGGCGGCCAGTCCATAGCTTCAATGCCTTCATCTTGCAGGAACTGCTGACACACTCCAGCCACATGAGGTCTGGCATTGTCCTGCATTAGGAGGAACCCAGGGCCAACCGCACCAGCATATGGTCTCACAAGGGGTCTGAGGATCTCATCTCGGTACCTAATGGCAGTCAGGCTACCTCTGGCGAGCACATGGACGGCAGTTGTGCATGCGGGTTGTGCGTGCGTTTTTCCTGCCGGGGACATGCGGATGTGAAGAGTTCTTCACTTGCATTTCCGCATGCGGGTTGACAAGCGATTTTAGCATCACTTGGAAAGTGCTTGACAACTTGGTTACACTATATAAATCCATGCAACCGGCATATATAGTGTGACCGGAAGAATGGTAAAAAAATAAAAAAAATAAATCTATACTTACCTTCTGATGTCCCCCGGAGTCTTGCTTCGCTCTGTCCTGGCTGCTGGCAGCTCACGGTACACTGAAGGACCTGCCGTCACATGACTAAATGACGTCAGCGCAGGTCCTTCAGTCCACAGCGCGCTGCCGGCAAGTGAAGACAAGGAGAATGCGGGCCATCAGAAGGTGAGTATAAGGTATATTTTTTATTTTATTCTTTTTAACAGTTTCTATGGTACCCGGGTCCGGAGGAGTCTCCTGCCCTCCACACCTGGGTACCATCCGCACATTGAAACGCATATTATCTGTATTAATGGACATGCTGCATATTTTTCCGCAATGATAATCCGCAGTGGAAATTTCCGCAGCATGTGTACAGCACAGATTATCATTGGGGAACATGGCAGGCCTTCTACCATGCGCTTAAGCGTTTCTGCAGCGTTTTTGCCGGTGCTTAAACGCATCGTGGGCACACAGCCTAACCGTGTGTCCCTCCCCCCGCCGGTGTTCATGGACTGTAATGTAATCAGGCCTAGGTCAACATCTCTTGTTGCATCTAGTGGGTGTGAAGCCTTCCCCCACCTAGTGGGTGTGAAGCCTTCCCCCACCTAGTGGGTGTGAAGCCTTCCCCCACCTAGTGGGTGTGAAGCCTTCCCCCACCTAGTGGGTGTGAAGCCTTCCCCCACCTAGTGGGTGTGAAGCCTTCCCCCACCTAGTGGGTGTGAAGCCTTCCCCCACCTAGTGGGTGTGAAGCCTTCCCCCATCCAGGGGCTGATCCCAGTAGACAGAACAATAGACTCATGTTTGGCCCAGTCAGTTGCGTGGTGCCCCCCGATGCTGGAGGGTCTCAGGCTGCGGCCAGATCCTCGTGGCGTGTGTGGATTGATAGAAGCTGCCACGTGGGACTGTGTTGTGTCCCTCATCTGCTGGATCCAGTGAACTCATCCAAGGACTATTTCTATATTTTCCCTGGCGGGAGGCGCCCCCGGACTGGTTTCTGCTGTTATATAGCAAAAACGAACCAAATACGGAGTATATGGCAAAGAATCAAAAAACTTTATTGTAAACAATATACAGAAAAGACAAACATGATTAAAGAGGACGACACACAGACAACCAAACTGGGTGACATATATACAACATAATAACAGATGTTACTTATCTATTGGGACAAAGTGCAAGAAGTGCTCGTATTCAAGTCATTTATGCCCTGGAAGGGACCAATCATCTCCTGGACGATCAGCGCATGCGAGCTGCACCGCCCGAGCCAGATGCATCATGTACAGCCGTCAAGGTGAACCATGCATGACAGGGAACCAGGACACGTTGCCATGGCCCCCCAACATGCGCAGACACCATGCAGATGCCGTGCATGACGCAGAGGCAAGGGGAGGCACAGCGCCCACGCACTCGCCAAAGAGACCACCACAGCAATGCATTAAGACAAGTATAGTGACGCAACTACTTAATAATGCAAAATTGTGTTAGAGTAAGCAGCATCATTTTCCTATAATTGCAACACGATTCTGTCAGTACGAAAATCTATTTTCTTGCTCCAATGTAATTGTTGCTCGTAGTATCCTCATATTGATTATCATATGTAGGTGATCCATATAGATGGTGCATATAGACTATGGAGGGAGAAAGTTACAAATGACAAAGAAAACTAATTCAAATCAACACATACAATTGTATAAAAATACCACAAAGATTATATCTATTAAAGAAATGGGGTGAAGCTCAGGGCCTCATTAAGGCCATTTGGCCTCATTGTTCCCAGTTCCACTATCCATTTGGTTTCCCTTTGAGACAAAGTTTTTTTATATTTCCACCCCTAATGCCACTATGGATGACATCGATACCACGTACCATAAATGTTTTAGGATTTCTCCCATGACAGATTTTAAAATGGCGTGCTATCGTCTTTAAGGAGGTTGTGTCGGCCACCATCCTCATACCCCATGCCCCCTCACACCAGCCACGCAGCCCCCTGGATGCCCCTCTACCTAACCCATGTCCCCTCACACCAGCCATGGTCAGTTCTCCCCACCTCAGTCCACTCCGGATCAGCATCAGTCCTCACAGCACAAGGCTGAACACAAGCTCCTGAGCAGAGCCATAGCCAGGGCACACAGCTCAGTACAGGAACCTCAGCAGAGCCATAGCCAGGGCACACAGCTCAGCACAGGAACCTCAGCAGAGCCATAGCCAGAGCACACAGCTCAGCATAGGAACCTCAGCAGAGCCATAGCCAGAGCACACAGCTCAGTACAGGAACCTCAGCAGAGCCATAGCCAGGGCACACAGCTCAGTACAGGAACCTCAGCAGAGCCATAGCCAGGGCACACAGCTCAGCACAGGAACCTCAGCAGAGCCATAGCCAGGGCACACAGCTCAGCACAGGAACCTCAGCAGAGCCATAGCCAGAGCACACAGCTCAGCATAGGAACCTCAGCAGAGCCATAGCCAGAGCACACAGCTCAGTACAGGAACCTCAGCAGAGCCATAGCCAGGGCACACAGCTCAGTACAGGAACCTCAGCAGAGCCATAGCCAGGGCACACAGCTCAGCACAGGAACCTCAGCAGAGCCATAGCCAGGGCACACAGCTCAGCACAGGAACCTCAGCAGAGCCATAGCCAGAGCACACAGCTCAGCATAGGAACCTCAGCAGAGCCATAGCCAGAGCACACAGCTCAGTACAGGAACCTCAGCAGAGCCATAGCCAGGGCACACAGCTCAGCACAGGAACCTCAGCAGAGCCATAGCCAGGGCACACAGCTCAGCACAGGAACCTCAGCAGAGCCATAGCCAGAGCACAGAGCTCAGTACAGGAACCTCAGCAGAGCCATAGCCAGAGCACAGAGCTCAGTACAGGAACCTCAGCAGAGCCATAGCCAGGGCACACAGCTCAGTACAGGAACCTCAGCAGAGCCATAGCCAGGGCACACAGCTCAGTACAGGAACCTCAGCAGAGCCATAGCCAGGGCACACAGCTCAGTACAGGAACCTCAGCAGAGCCATAGCCAGGGCACACAGCTCAGCACAGGAACCTCAGCAGAGCCATAGCCAGGACACACAGCTCAGCACAGGAACCTCAGCAGGGCCATAGCCAGAGCACACAGCTCAGTACAGGAACCTCAGCAGAGCCATAGCCAGAGCACACAGCTCAGTACAGGAACCTCAGCAGAGCCATAGCCAGGGCACACAGCTCAGTACAGGAACCTCAGCAGAGCCATAGCCAGGGCACACAGCTCAGTACAGGAACCGCAGCAGAGCCATAGCCAGGACACACAGCTCAGTACAGGAACCTCAGCAGAGCCATAGCCAGGGCACACAGCTCAGCACAGGAACCTCAGCAGAGCCATAGCCAGAGCACACAGCTCAGCACAGGAACCTCAGCAGAGCCATAGCCAGGGCACACAGCTCAGCACAGGAACCTCAGCAGAGCCATAGCCAGGGCACACAGCTCAGCACAGGAACCTCAGCAGAGCCATAGCCAGGGCACACAGCTCAGTACAGGAACCTCAGCAGAGCCATACCCAGGGCACACAGCTCAGCACAGGAACCTCAGCAGAGCCATAGCCAGAGCACACAGCTCAGTACAGGAACCTCAGCAGAGCCATAGCCAGGGCACACAGCTCAGCACAGGAACCTCAGCAGAGCCATAGCCAGGGCACACAGCTCAGCACAGGAACCTCAGCAGAGCCATAGCCAGAGCACACAGCTCAGCATAGGAACCTCAGCAGAGCCATAGCCAGAGCACACAGCTCAGTACAGGAACCTCAGCAGAGCCATAGCCAGGGCACACAGCTCAGCACAGGAACCTCAGCAGAGCCATAGCCAGGGCACACAGCTCAGCACAGGAACCTCAGCAGAGCCATAGCCAGAGCACAGAGCTCAGTACAGGAACCTCAGCAGAGCCATAGCCAGAGCACAGAGCTCAGTACAGGAACCTCAGCAGAGCCATAGCCAGGGCACACAGCTCAGTACAGGAACCTCAGCAGAGCCATAGCCAGGGCACACAGCTCAGTACAGGAACCTCAGCAGAGCCATAGCCAGGGCACACAGCTCAGTACAGGAACCTCAGCAGAGCCATAGCCAGGGCACACAGCTCAGCACAGGAACCTCAGCAGAGCCATAGCCAGGACACACAGCTCAGCACAGGAACCTCAGCAGGGCCATAGCCAGAGCACACAGCTCAGTACAGGAACCTCAGCAGAGCCATAGCCAGAGCACACAGCTCAGTACAGGAACCTCAGCAGAGCCATAGCCAGGGCACACAGCTCAGTACAGGAACCTCAGCAGAGCCATAGCCAGGGCACACAGCTCAGTACAGGAACCGCAGCAGAGCCATAGCCAGGACACACAGCTCAGTACAGGAACCTCAGCAGAGCCATAGCCAGGGCACACAGCTCAGCACAGGAACCTCAGCAGAGCCATAGCCAGAGCACACAGCTCAGCACAGGAACCTCAGCAGAGCCATAGCCAGGGCACACAGCTCAGCACAGGAACCTCAGCAGAGCCATAGCCAGGGCACACAGCTCAGCACAGGAACCTCAGCAGAGCCATAGCCAGGGCACACAGCTCAGTACAGGAACCTCAGCAGAGCCATACCCAGGGCACACAGCTCAGCACAGGAACCTCAGCAGAGCCATAGCCAGAGCACACAGCTCAGTACAGGAACCTCAGCAGAGCCATAGCCAGGGCACACAGCTCAGCACAGGAACCTCAGCAGAGCCATAGCCAGGGCACACAGCTCAGCACAGGAACCTCAGCAGAGCCATAGCCAGAGCACAGAGCTCAGCACAGGAACCTCAGCAGAGCCATAGCCAGGACACACAGCTCAGTACAGGAACCTCAGCAGAGCCATAGCCAGGGCACACAGCTCAGTACAGGAACCTCAGCAGAGACATAGCCAGGGCACACAGCTCAGTACAGGAACCTCAGCAGAGCCATAGCCAGGGCACACAGCTCAGCACAGGAACCTCAGCAGAGCCATAGCCAGAGCACACAGCTCAGTACAGGAACCTCAGCAGAGCCATAGCCAGGGCACACAGCTCAGCACAGGAACCTCAGCAGAGCCATAGCCAGGGCACACAGCTCAGCACAGGAACCTCAGCAGAGCCATAGCCAGGGCACACAGCTCAGTACAGGAACCTCAGCAGAGCCATAGCCCATAGCCAGGGCACACAGCTCAGTACAGGAAGCTCAGCAGAGCCATAGCCAGGGCACACAGCTCAGCACAGGAACCTCAGCAGAGCCATAGCCAGGGCACACAGCTCAGTACAGGAACCTCAGCAGAGCCATAGCCAGGGCACACAGCTCAGTACAGGAACCTCAGCAGAGCCATAGCCAGGACACACAGCTCAGCACAGGAACCTCAGCAGGGCCATAGCCAGAGCACACAGCTCAGTACAGGAACCTCAGCAGAGCCATAGCCAGAGCACACAGCTCAGTACAGGAACCTCAGCAGAGCCATAGCCAGGGCACACAGCTCAGTACAGGAACCTCAGCAGAGCCATAGCCAGGGCACACAGCTCAGTACAGGAACCTCAGCAGAGCCATAGCCAGGACACACAGCTCAGTACAGGAACCTCAGCAGAGCCATAGCCAGGGCACACAGCTCAGCACAGGAACCTCAGCAGAGCCATAGCCAGGGCACACAGCTCAGCACAGGAACCTCAGCAGAGCCATAGCCAGGGCACACAGCTCAGCACAGGAACCTCAGCAGAGCCATAGCCAGGGCACACAGCTCAGTACAGGAACCTCAGCAGAGCCATAGCCAGGGCACACAGCTCAGCACAGGAACCTCAGCAGAGCCATAGCCAGAGCACACAGCTCAGTACAGGAACCTCAGCAGAGCCATAGCCAGGGCACACAGCTCAGCACAGGAACCTCAGCAGAGCCATAGCCAGGGCACACAGCTCAGCACAGGAACCTCAGCAGAGCCATAGCCAGAGCACAGAGCTCAGCACAGGAACCTCAGCAGAGCCATAGCCAGGACACACAGCTCAGTACAGGAACCTCAGCAGAGCCATAGCCAGGGCACACAGCTCAGTACAGGAACCTCAGCAGAGCCATAGCCAGGGCACACAGCTCAGCACAGGAACCTCAGCAGAGCCATAGCCAGGGCACACAGCTCAGTACAGGAACCTCAGCAGAGCCATAGCCAGGGCACACAGCTCAGCACAGGAACCTCAGCAGAGCCATAGCCAGAGCACACAGCTCAGTACAGGAACCTCAGCAGAGCCATAGCCAGGGCACACAGCTCAGCACAGGAACCTCAGCAGAGCCATAGCCAGGGCACACAGCTCAGCACAGGAACCTCAGCAGAGCCATAGCCAGGGCACACAGCTCAGTACAGGAACCTCAGCAGAGCCATAGCCCATAGCCAGGGCACACAGCTCAGTACAGGAAGCTCAGCAGAGCCATAGCCAGGGCACACAGCTCAGCACAGGAACCTCAGCAGAGCCATAGCCAGGGCACACAGCTCAGTACAGGAACCTCAGCAGAGCCATAGCCAGAGCACACAGCTCAGTACAGGAACCTCAGCAGAGCCATAGCCAGGGCACACAGCTCAGCACAGGAACCTCAGCAGAGCCATAGCCAGGACACACAGCTCAGCACAGGAACCTCAGCAGAGCCATAGCCAAAGCACACAGCTCAGTACATGAACCTCAGCAGAGCCATAGCCAGGGCACACAGCTCAGCACAGGAACCTCAGCAGAGCCATAGCCAGGGCACACAGCTCAGTACAGGAACCTCAGCAGAGTCATAGCCAGAGCACACAGCTCAGTACAGGAACCTCAGCAGAGCCATAGCCAGGGCGCACAGCTCAGTACAGGAACCTCAGCAGAGCCTAGCCAGAGCACACAGCTCAGTACAGGAACCTCAGCAGAGCCATAGCCAGGGCACAGAGCTCAGCACAGGAACCTCAGCAGAGCCATAGCCAGAGCACACAGCTCAGTACAGGAACCTCAGCAGAGCCATAGCCATGGCACAGAGCTCAGTACAGGAACCTCAGCAGAGCCATAGCCAGGGCACACAGCTCAGTACAGGAACCTCAGCAGAGCCATAGCCAGGGCACACAGCTCAGTACAGGAACCTCAGCAGAGCCATAGCCAGAGCACACAGCTCAGCACAGGAACCTCAGCAGAGCCATAGCCAGAGCACACAGCTCAGCACAGGAACCTCAGCAGAGCCATAGCCAGGGCACACAGCTCAGCACAGGAACCTCAGCAGAGCCATAGCCAGGACACACAGCTCAGCACAGGAACCTCAGCAGAGCCATAGCCAAAGCACACAGCTCAGTACATGAACCTCAGCAGAGCAATAGCCAGGGCACACAGCTCAGCACAGGAACCTCAGCAGAGCCATAGCCAGGACACACAGCTCAGTACAGGAACCTCAGCAGAGCCATAGCCAGGGCACACAGCTCAGTACAGGAACCTCAGCAGAGCCATAGCCAGGGCACACAGCTCAGTACAGGAACCTCAGCAGAGCCATAGCCAGGGCACACAGCTCAGTACAGGAACCTCAGCAGAGCCATAGCCAGAGCACAGAGCTCAGCACAGGAACCTCAGCAGAGCCATAGCACACAGCTCAGTACAGGAACCTCAGCAGAGCCATAGCCCATAGCCAGGGCACACAGCTCAGTACAGGAAGCTCAGCAGAGCCATAGCCAGAGCACAGAGCTCAGCACAGGAACCTCAGCAGAGCCATAGCACACAGCTCAGTACAGGAACCTCAGCAGAGCCATAGCCAGGGCACACAGCTCAGCACAGGAACCTCAGCAGAGCCATAGCCAGGGCACACAGCTCAGTACAGGAACCTCAGCAGAGCCATAGCCAGAGCACACAGCTCAGTACAGGAACCTCAGCAGAGCCACAGCCAGGGCACACAGCTCAGCACAGGAACCTCAGCAGAGCCATAGCCAGGGCACACAGCTCAGCACAGGAACCTCAGCAGAGCCATAGCCAGAGCACACAGCTCAGCACAGGAACCTCAGCAGAGCCATAGCCAGGACACACAGCTCAGTACTGGAACCTCAGCAGAGCCATAGCCAGGACACACAGCTCAGTACAGGAACCTCAGCAGAGCCATAGCCAGAGCACACAGCTCAGTACAGGAACCTCAGCAGAGCCATAGCCAGGGCACACAGCTCAGTACAGGAACCTCAGCAGAGCCATAGCCAGGGCACACAGCTCAGTACAGGAACCTCAGCAGAGCCATAGCCAGAGCACAGAGCTCAGCACAGGAACCTCAGCAGAGCCATAGCCAGAGCACAGAGCTCAGTACAGGAACCTCAGCAGAGCCATAGCCCATAGCCAGGGCACACAGCTCAGTACAGGAAGCTCAGCAGAGCCATAGCCAGGGCACACAGCTCAGCACAGGAACCTCAGCAGAGCCATAGCCAGGGCACACAGCTCAGTACAGGAACCTCAGCAGAGCCATAGCCAGAGCACACAGCTCAGTACAGGAACCTCAGCAGAGCCATAGCCAGGGCACACAGCTCAGCACAGGAACCTCAGCAGAGCCATAGCCAGGGCACACAGCTCAGCACAGGAACCTCAGCAGAGCCATAGCCAGGACACACAGCTCAGCACAGGAACCTCAGCAGAGCCATAGCCAGGACACACAGCTCAGCACAGGAACCTCAGCAGAGCCATAGCCAAAGCACACAGCTCAGTACATGAACCTCAGCAGAGCCATAGCCAGGGCACACAGCTCAGCACAGGAACCTCAGCAGAGCCATAGCCAGGGCACACAGCTCAGTACAGGAACCTCAGCAGAGCCATAGCCAGAGCACACAGCTCAGCACAGGAACCTCAGCAGAGCCATAGCCAGGGCACACAGCTCAGTACAGGAACCTCAGCAGAGCCATAGCCAGAGCACACAGCTCAGTACAGGAACCTCAGCAGAGCCATAGCCAGAGCACACAGCTCAGTACAGGAACCTCAGCAGAGCCATAGCCAGGGCACAGAGCTCAGCACAGGAACCTCAGCAGAGCCATAGCCAGAGCACAGAGCTCAGTACAGGAACCTCAGCAGAGCCATAGCCAGGGCACACAGCTCAGTACAGGAACCTCAGCAGAGCCATAGCCAGGGCACACAGCTCAGTACAGGAACCTCAGCAGAGCCATAGCCAGGGCACACAGCTCAGTACAGGAACCTCAGCAGAGCCATAGCCAGGGCACACAGCTCAGCACAGGAACCTCAGCAGAGCCATAGCCAGGGCACACAGCTCAGCACAGGAACCTCAGCAGAGCCATAGCCAGGGCACACAGCTCAGTACAGGAACCTCAGCAGAGCCATAGCCAGGGCACACAGCTCAGTACAGGAACCTCAGCAGAGCCATAGCCAGGGCACACAGCTCAGTACAGGAACCTCAGCAGAGCCATAGCCAGGGCACACAGCTCAGCACAGGAACCTCAGCAGAGCCATAGCCAGGGCACACAGCTCAGTACAGGAACCTCAGCAGAGCCATAGCCAGGGCACACAGCTCAGCACAGGAACCTCAGCAGAGCCATAGCCAGGGCACACAGCTCAGCACAGGAACCTCAGCAGAGCCATAGCCAGGGCACAGAGCTCAGTACAGGAACCTCAGCAGAGCCATAGCCAGGACACACAGCTCAGCACAGGAACCTCAGCAGAGCCATAGCCAAAGCACACAGCTCAGCACAGGAACCTCAGCAGAGCCATAGCCAGGGCACACAGCTCAGTACAGGAACCTCAGCAGAGCCATAGCCAGGACACACAGCTCAGCACAGGAACCTCAGCAGAGCCATAGCCAAAGCACACAGCTCAGTACATGAACCTCAGCAGAGCCATAGCCAGGGCACACAGCTCAGCACAGGAACCTCAGCAGAGCCATAGCCAGGGCACACAGCTCAGTACAGGAACCTCAGCAGAGCCATAGCCAGGGCACACAGCTCAGTACAGGAACCTCAGCAGAGCCATAGCCAGGGCACACAGCTCAGTACAGGAACCTCAGCAGAGCCATAGCCAGAGCACACAGCTCAGTACAGGAACCTCAGCAGAGCCATAGCACACAGCTCAGTACAGGAACCTCAGCAGAGCCATAGCCCATAGCCAGGGCACACAGCTCAGTACAGGAAGCTCAGCAGAGCCATAGCCAGGGCACACAGATCAGTACTGGAACCTCAGCAGAGACATAGCCAGGACACACAGCTCAGTACAGGAACCTCAGCAGAGCCATAGCCAGGGCACACAGCTCAGTACAGGAACCTCAGCAGAGCCATAGCCAGAGCACAGAGCTCAGCACAGGAACCTCAGCAGAGCCATAGCCAGAGCACAGAGCTCAGTACAGGAACCTCAGCAGAGCCATAGCCAGGGCACACAGCTCAGTACAGGAAGCTCAGCAGAGCCATAGCCAGGGCACACAGCTCAGCACAGGAACCTCAGCAGAGCCATAGCCAGGGCACACAGCTCAGTACAGGAACCTCAGCAGAGCCATAGCCAGAGCACACAGCTCAGTACAGGAACCTCAGCAGAGACATAGCCAGGGCACACAGCTCAGCACAGGAACCTCAGCAGAGCCATAGCCAGGGCACACAGCTCAGCACAGGAACCTCAGCAGAGCCATAGCCAGGACACACAGCTCAGTACATGAACCTCAGCAGAGCCATAGCCAAAGCACACAGCTCAGTATATGAACCTCAGCAGAGCCATAGCCAGGGCACACAGCTCAGCACAGGAACCTCAGCAGAGCCATAGCCAGGGCACACAGCTCAGCACAGGAACCTCAGCAGAGCCATAGCCAGAGCACACAGCTCAGTACAGGAACCTCAGCAGAGCCATAGCCAGGGCACACAGCTCAGCACAGGAACCTCAGCAGAGCCATAGCCAGGGCACACAGCTCAGTACAGGAACCTCAGCAGAGCCATAGCCAGGGCACAGAGCTCAGCACAGGAACCTCAGCAGAGCCATAGCCAGAGCACACAGCTCAGCACAGGAACCTCAGCAGAGCCATAGCCAGGGCACACAGCTCAGCACAGGAACCTCAGCAGAGCCATAGCCAGGGCACACAGCTCAGCACAGGAACCTCAGCAGAGCCATAGCCAGGGCACACAGCTCAGCACAGGAACCTCAGCAGAGCCATAGCCAGGGCACACAGCTCAGTACAGGAACCTCAGCAGAGCCATAGCCAGGGCACAGAGCTCAGCACAGGAACCTCAGCAGAGCCATAGCCAGAGCACACAGCTCAGCACAGGAACCTCAGCAGAGCCATAGCCAGGACACACAGCTCAGCACAGGAACCTCAGCAGAGCCATAGCCAGAGCACACAGCTCAGTACAGGAACTTCAGCAGAGCCATAGCCAGGGCGCACAGCTCAGTACAGGAACCTCAGCAGAGCCATAGCCAGAGCACACAGCTCAGTACAGGAACCTCAGCAAAGCCATAGCCAGGGCACACAGCTCAGCACAGGAACCTCAGCAGAGCCATAGCCAGGGCACACAGCTCAGTACAGGAACCTCAGCAGAGCCATAGCCAGGGCACACAGCTCAGCACAGGAACCTCAGCAGAGCCATAGCCAGGGCACACAGCTCAGTACAGGAACCTCAGCAGAGCCATAGCCAGGGCACACAGCTCAGTACAGGAACCTCAGCAGAGCCATAGCCAGGACACACAGCTCAGCACAGGAACCTCAGCAGAGCCATAGCCAAAGCACACAGCTCAGTACATGAACCTCAGCAGAGCCATAGCCAGGGCACACAGCTCAGCACAGGAACCTCAGCAGAGCCATAGCCAGGGCACACAGCTCAGTACAGGAACCTCAGCAGAGCCATAGCCAGGGCACACAGCTCAGTACAGGAACCTCAGCAGAGCCATAGCCAGAGCACAGAGCTCAGCACAGGAACCTCAGCAGAGCCATAGCACACAGCTCAGTACAGGAACCTCAGCAGAGCCATAGCCCATAGCCAGGGCACACAGCTCAGTACAGGAAGCTCAGCAGAGCCATAGCCAGGGCACACAGCTCAGCACAGGAACCTCAGCAGAGCCATAGCCAGGGCACACAGCTCAGTACAGGAACCTCAGCAGAGCCATAGCCAGAGCACAGAGCTCAGTACAGGAACCTCAGCAGAGCCATAGCCAGGGCACACAGCTCAGCACAGGAACCTCAGCAGAGCCATAGCCAGGGCACACAGCTCAGCACAGGAACCTCAGCAGAGCCATAGCCAGGGCACACAGCTCAGCACAGGAACCTCAGCAGAGCCATAGCCAGGGCACACAGCTCAGCACAGGAACCTCAGCAGAGCCATAGCCAGGGCACACAGCTCAGCACAGGAACCTCAGCAGAGCCATAGCCAGGACACACAGCTCAGCACAGGAACCTCAGCAGAGCCATAGCCAAAGCACACAGCTCAGTACATGAACCTCAGCAGAGCCATAGCCAGGGCACACAGCTCAGTACAGGAACCTCAGCAGAGCCATAGCCAGAGCACACAGCTCAGCACAGGAACCTCAGCAGAGCCATAGCCAGGGCACACAGCTCAGTACAGGAACCTCAGCAGAGCCATAGCCAGAGCACACAGCTCAGTACAGGAACCTCAGCAGAGCCATAGCCAGAGCACACAGCTCAGTACAGGAACCTCAGCAGAGCCATAGCCAGAGCACACAGCTCAGTACAGGAACCTCAGCAGAGCCATAGCCAGGGCACAGAGCTCAGCACAGGAACCTCAGCAGAGCCATAGCCAGAGCACACAGCTCAGTACAGGAACCTCAGCAGAGCCATAGCCATGGCACAGAGCTCAGTACAGGAACCTCAGCAGAGCCATAGCCAGGGCACACAGCTCAGCACAGGAACCTCAGCAGAGCCATAGCCAGGGCACACAGCTCAGTACAGGAACCTCAGCAGAGCCATAGCCAGGGCACACAGCTCAGCACAGGAACCTCAGCAGAGCCATAGCCAGGGCACACAGCTCAGCACAGGAACCTCAGCAGAGCCATAGCCAGGGCACACAGCTCAGTACAGGAACCTCAGCAGAGCCATAGCCAGAGCACACAGCTCAGTACAGGAACCTCAGCAGAGCCATAGCCAGGGCACACAGCTCAGCACAGGAACCTCAGCAGAGCCATAGCCAGGGCACACAGCTCAGTACAGGAACCTCAGCAGAGCCATAGCCAGGGCACACAGCTCAGCACAGGAACCTCAGCAGAGCCATAGCCAGGGCACACAGCTCAGTACAGGAACCTCTGCAGAGCCATAGCCAGGACACACAGCTCAGCACAGGAACCTCAGCAGAGCCATAGCCAAAGCACACAGCTCAGTACATGAACCTCAGCAGAGCCATAGCCAAAGCACACAGCTCAGTACATGAACCTCAGCAGAGCCATAGCACACAGCTCAGTACAGGAACCTCAGCAGAGCCATAGCCCATAGCCAGGGCACACAGCTCAGTACAGGAAGCTCAGCAGAGCCATAGCCAGAGCACACAGCTCAGTACAGGAACCTCAGCAGAGCCATAGCCAGGGCACACAGATCAGCACAGGAACCTCAGCAGAGCCATAGCCAGGGCACACAGCTCAGTACAGGAACCTCAGCAGAGCCATAGCCAGAGCACACAGCTCAGTACAGGAACCACAGCAGAGCCATAGCCAGGGCACACAGCTCAGCACAGGAACCTCAGCAGAGCCATAGCCAGAGCACACAGCTCAGCACAGGAACCTCAGCAGAGACATAGCCAGGACACACAGCTCAGTACAGGAACCTCAGCAGAGCCATAGCCAGGGCACACAGCTCAGTACAGGAACCTCAGCAGAGCCATAGCCAGGGCACACAGCTCAGTACAGGAACCTCAGCAGAGCCATAGCCAGAGCACAGAGCTCAGCACAGGAACCTCAGCAGAGCCATAGCCAGAGCACAGAGCTCAGTACAGGAACCTCAGCAGAGCCATAGCCCATAGCCAGGGCACACAGCTCAGTACAGGAAGCTCAGCAGAGCCATAGCCAGGGCACACAGCTCAGCACAGGAACCTCAGCAGAGCCATAGCCAGGACACACAGCTCAGTACAGGAACCTCAGCAGAGCCATAGCCAGAGCACACAGCTCAGTACAGGAACCTCAGCAGAGCCATAGCCAGGGCACACAGCTCAGCACAGGAACCTCAGCAGAGCCATAGCCAGGGCACACAGCTCAGCACAGGAACCTCAGCAGAGCCATAGCCAGGACACACAGCTCAGTACATGAACCTCAGCAGAGCCATAGCCAAAGCACACAGCTCAGTATATGAACCTCAGCAGAGCCATAGCCAGGGCACACAGCTCAGCACAGGAACCTCAGCAGAGCCATAGCCAGGGCACACAGCTCAGCACAGGAACCTCAGCAGAGCCATAGCCAGGGCACACAGCTCAGCACAGGAACCTCAGCAGAGCCATAGCCAGAGCACACAGCTCAGTACAGGAACCTCAGCAGAGCCATAGCCAGAGCACACAGCTCAGTACAGGAACCTCAGCAGAGCCATAGCCAGGGCACACAGCTCAGCACAGGAACCTCAGCAGAGCCATAGCCAGGGCACACAGCTCAGTACAGGAACCTCAGCAGAGCCATAGCCAGGGCACAGAGCTCAGCACAGGAACCTCAGCAGAGCCATAGCCAGAGCACACAGCTCAGCACAGGAACCTCAGCAGAGCCATAGCCAGGGCACACAGCTCAGCACAGGAACCTCAGCAGAGCCATAGCCAGAGCACACAGCTCAGCACAGGAACCTCAGCAGAGCCATAGCCAGGGCACACAGCTCAGTACAGGAACCTCAGCAGAGCCATAGCCAGGGCACACAGCTCAGCACAGGAACCTCAGCAGAGCCATAGCCAGGGCACACAGCTCAGCACAGGAACCTCAGCAGAGCCATAGCCAGGGCACAGAGCTCAGCACAGGAACCTCAGCAGAGCCATAGCCAGAGCACACAGCTCAGTACAGGAACCTCAGCAGAGCCATAGCCAGGGCACAGAGCTCAGCACAGGAACCTCAGCAGAGCCATAGCCAGGGCACACAGCTCAGCACAGGAACCTCAGCAGAGCCATAGCCAGAGCACACAGCTCAGCACAGGAACCTCAGCAGAGCCATAGCCAGAGCACACAGCTCAGTACAGGAACCTCAGCAGAGCCATAGCCATGGCACAGAGCTCAGTACAGGAACCTCAGCAGAGCCATAGCCAGGGCACACAGCTCAGTACAGGAACCTCAGCAGAGCCATAGCCAGGGCACACAGCTCAGTACAGGAACCTCAGCAGAGCCATAGCCAGGGCACACAGCTCAGTACAGGAACCTCAGCAGAGCCATAGCCAGGGCACACAGCTCAGCACAGGAACCTCAGCAGAGCCATAGCCAGGGCACACAGCTCAGTACAGGAACCTCAGCAGAGCCATAGCCAGGACACAGCTCAGCACAGGAACCTCAGCAGAGCCATAGCCAGGGCACACAGCTCAGTACAGGAACCTCAGCAGAGCCATAGCCAGGACACACAGCTCAGCACAGGAACCTCAGCAGAGCCATAGCCAAAGCACACAGCTCAGCACAGGAACCTCAGCAGAGCCATAGCCAAAGCACACAGCTCAGCACAGGAACCTCAGCAGAGCCATAGCCAGGACACACAGCTCAGTACAGGAACCTCAGCAGAGCCATAGCCAGAGCACACAGCTCAGCACAGGAACCTCAGCAGAGCCATAGCCAGGGCACACAGCTCAGCACAGGAACCTCAGCAGAGCCATAGCCAGAGCACACAGCTCAGCAAAAGAACCTCAGCAGAGCCATAGCCAGAGCACACAGCTCAGCACAGGAACCTCAGCAGAGTCATAGCCAGAGCACACAGCTCAGCACAGGAACCTCAGCAGAGCCATAGCCAGAGCACACAGCTCAGCACAGGAACCTCAGCAGAGCCATAGCCAGGACACACAGCTCAGCACAGGAACCTCAGCAGAGCCATAGCCAGGACACACAGCTCAGTACAGGAACCTCAGCAGAGCCATAACCAGGGCACACAGCTCAGCACAGGAACCTCAGCAGAGCCATAGCCAGGGCACACAGCTCAGCACAGGAACCTCAGCAGAGCCATAGCCCATAGCCAGGGCACACAGCTCAGTACAGGAACCTCAGCAGAGCCATAGCCAGGGCACACAGCTCAGTACAAGAACCTCAGCAGAGCCATAGCCAGGGCACACAGCTCAGTACAGGAACCTCAGCACAGCCATAGCCAGGGCACACAGCTCAGTACAGGAACCTCAGCACAGCCATAGCCAGGGCACACAGCTCAGCACAGGAACCTCAGCAGAGCCATAGCCAGGGCACACAGCTCAGTACAGGAACCTCAGCAGAGCCATAGCCAGGGCACAGAGCTCAGCACAGGAACCTCAGCAGAGCCATAGCCAGAGCACAGAGCTCAGCACAGGAACCTCAGCAGAGCCATAGCCAGGACAGGAACCTCAGCAGAGCCATAGCCAGGACAGGAACCTCAGCAGAGCCATAGCCAGGACAGGAACCTCAGCAGAGCCATAGCCAGAGCACACAGCTCAGCACAGGAACCTCAGCAGAGCCATAGCCAGGACACACAGCTCAGCACAGGAACCTCAGCAGAGCCATAGCCAGGGCACACAGCTCAGCACAGGAACCTCAGCAGAGCCATAGCCAGGGCACACAGCTCAGTACAGGAACCTCAGCAGAGCTATAGCCCATAGCCAGGGCACACAGCTCAGTACAGGAACCTCAGAAGAGCCATAGCCAGGGCACACAGCTCAGCACAGGAACCTCAGCAGAGCCATAGCCAGGGCACACAGCTCAGTACAGGAACCTCAGCAGAGCCATAGCCAGGACACACAGCTCAGTACAGGAACCTCAGCAGAGCCATAGCCAGGACACACAGCTCAGCACAGGAACCTCAGCAGAGCCATAGCCAGAGCACACAGCTCAGCACAGGAACCTCAGCAGAGCCATAGCCAGGGCACACAGCTCAGCACAGGAACCTCAGCAGAACAATAGCCAGGGCACACAGCTCAGCACAGGAACCTCAGCAGAGCCATAGCCAGAGCACACAGCTCAGCACAGGAACCTCAGCAGAGCCATAGCCCATAGCCAGGGCACACAGCTCAGTACAGGAACCTCAGCAGAGCCATAGCCAGGGCACACAGCTCAGTACTGGAACCTCAGCAGAGCCATAGCCAGGGCACACAGCTCAGTCCTGGAACCTCAGCAGAGCCATAGCCAGGGCACACAGCTCAGTCCTGGAACCTCAGCAGAGCCATAGCCAGGGCACAGAGCTCAGTACTGGAACCTCAGCAGAGCCATAGCCAGGGCACACAGCTCAGCACAGGAACCTCAGCAGAGCCATAGCCAGAGCACACAGCTCAGCACAGGAACCTCAGCAGAGCCATAGCCAGGGTACACAGGTCAGTACAGGAACCTCAGCAGAGCCATAGCCAGGGCACACAGCTCAGCACAGGAACCTCAGCAGAGCCATAGCCAGGGCACACAGCTCAGCACAGGAACCTCAGCGGAGCCATAGCCAGGGCACACAGCTCAGTACAGGAACCTCAGCAGAGCCATAGCCAGGGCACACAGCTCAGCACAGGAACCTCAGCAGAGCCATAGCCCATAGCCAGGGCACACAGCTCAGTACAGGAACCTCAGCAGAGCCATAGCCAGGGCACACAGCTCAGTACAGGAACCTCAGCAGAGCCATAGCCAGGGTACACAGGTCAGTACAGGAACCTCAGCAGAGCCATAGCCAGGGCACACAGCTCAGTACAGGAACCTCAGCAGAGCCATAGCCAGGGCACACAGCTCAGTACAGGAACCTCAGCAGAGCCATAGCCAGGGTACACAGGTCAGTACAGGAACCTCAGCAGAGCCATAGCCAGGGCACACAGCTCAGTACAGGAACCTCAGCAGAGCCATAGCCAGGGTACACAGGTCAGTACAGGAACCTCAGCAGAGCCATAGCCAGGGCACACAGCTCAGTACAGGAACCTCAGCAGAGCCATAGCCAGGGCACACAGCTCAGTCCATGAACCTCAGCAGAGCCATAGCCAGGGCACACAGCTCAGCACAGGAACCTCAGCAGAGCCATAGCCCATAGCCAGGGCACACAGCTCAGTACAGGAACCTCAGCAGAGCCATAGCCAGGGCACACAGCTCAGTACAGGAACCTCAGCAGAGCCATAGCCAGGGCACACAGCTCAGCACAGGAACCTCAGCAGAGCCATAGCCAGGGCACACAGCTCAGCACAGGAATCTCAGCAGAGCCATAGCCAGGGCACACAGCTCAGCACAGGAACCTCAGCAGAGCCATATCCTGGGCACACAGCTCAGCACAGGAACCTCAGCAGAGCCATATCCTGGGCACACAGCTCAGCACAGGAACCTCAGCAGAGCCATAGCCAGGGCACACAGCTCAGTACAGGAACCTCAGCAGAGCCATAGCCAGGGCACACAGCTCAGTACAGGAACCTCAGCAGAGCCATAGCCAGGGCACACAGCTCAGCACAGGAACCTCAGCAGAGCCATAGCCAGGGCACACAGCTCAGCACAGGAACCTCAGCAGAGCCATAGCCAGGGCACACAGCTCAGTACAGGAACCTCAGCAGAGCCATAGCCAGGGCACACAGCTCAGCATAGGAACCTCAGCAGAGCCATAGCCAGGGCACACAGCTCAGCATAGGAACCTCAGCAGAGCCATAGCCAGGGCACACAGCTCAGCACAGGAACCTCAGCAGAGCCATAGCCAGGGCACACAGCTCAGCACAGGAACCTCAGCAGAGCCATAGCCAGGGCACACAGCTCAGCACAGGAACCTCAGCAGAGCCATAGCCAGGGCACAGAGCTCAGTACAGGAACCTCAGCAGAGCCATAGCCAGGGCACAGAGCTCAGCACAGGAACCTCAGCAGAGCCATAGCCAGGGCACAGAGCTCAGCACAGGAACCTCAGCAGGGCCATAGCCAGGGCACAGAGCTCAGCACAGGAACCTCAGCAGAGCCATAGCCAGAGCACACAGCTCAGCACAGGAACCTCAGCAGAGCCATAGCCAGGGCACACAGCTCAGTACAGGAACCTCAGCAGAGCCATAGCCAGGGCACACAGCTCAGCACAGGAACCTCAGCAGAGCCATAGCCAGGGCACACAGCTCAGCACAGGAACCTCAGCAGAGCCATAGCCAGAGCACACAGCTCAGCACAGGAACCTCAGCAGAGCCATAGCCAGGGCACACAGCTCAGCACAGGAACCTCAGTAGAGCCATAGCCAGGGCACACAGCTCAGTACAGGAACCTCAGCAGAGCCATAGCCAGAGCACACAGCTCAGTACAGGAACCTCAGCAGAGCCATAGCCAGGGCACACAGCTCAGCACAGGAACCTCAGCAGAGCCATAGCCAGGGCACACAGCTCAGCACAGGAACCTCAGCAGAGCCATAGCCAGGGCACACAGCTCAGTACAGGAACCTCAGCAGAGCCATAGCCAGAGCACACAGCTCAGTACAGGAACCTCAGCAGAGCCATAACCAGGGCACACAGCTCAGCACAGGAACCTCAGCAGAGCCATAGCCAGGGCACACAGCTCAGCACAGGAACCTCAGCAGAGCCATAGCCAGGACACACAGCTCAGTACAGGAACCTCAGCAGAGCCATAACCAGGGCACACAGCTCAGCACAGGAACCTCAGCAGAGCCATAGCCAGGGCACACAGCTCAGCACAGGAACCTCAGCAGAGCCATAGCCCATAGCCAGGGCACACAGCTCAGTACAGGAACCTCAGCAGAGCCATAGCCAGGGCACACAGCTCAGTACAGGAACCTCAGCAGAGCCATAGCCAGGGCACACAGCTCAGTACAGGAACCTCAGGACAGCCATAGCCAGGGCACACAGCTCAGTACAGGAACCTCAGCACAGCCATAGCCAGGGCACACAGCTCACCACAGGAACCTCAGCAGAGCCATAGCCAGGGCACACAGCTCAGTACAGGAACCTCAGCAGAGCCATAGCCAGGGCACAGAGCTCAGCACAGGAACCTCAGCAGAGCCATAGCCAGAGCACAGAGCTCAGCACAGGAACCTCAGCAGAGCCATAGCCAGGACAGGAACCTCAGCAGAGCCATAGCCAGGACAGGAACCTCAGCAGAGCCATAGCCAGGACAGGAACCTCAGCAGAGCCATAGCCAGGACAGGAACCTCAGCAGAGCCATAGCCAGAGCACACAGCTCAGCACAGGAACCTCAGCAGAGCCATAGCCAGGACACACAGCTCAGTACAGTAACCTCAGCAGAGCCATAGCCAGGGCACACAGCTCAGCACAGGAACCTCAGCAGAGCCATAGCCAGGGCACACAGCTCAGCACAGGAACCTCAGCAGAGCCATAGCCAGGGCACAAAGCTCAGCACAGGAACCTCAGCAGAGCCATAGCCAGGGCACACAGCTCAGTACAGGAACCTCAGCAGAGCCATAGCCCATAGCCAGGGCACACAGCTCAGTACAGGAACCTCAGAAGAGCCAAAGCCAGGGCACACAGCTCAGCACAGGAACCTCAGCAGAGCCATAGCCAGGGCAGACAGCTCAGTACAGTAACCTCAGCAGAGCCATAGCCAGGACACACAGCTCAGTACAGGAACCTCAGCAGAGCCATAGCCAGAGCACACAGCTCAGCACAGGAACCTCAGCAGAGCCATAGCCAGGACACACAGCTCAGTACTGGAACCTCAGCAGAGACATAGCCAGGACACACAGCACAGTACAGGAACCTCAGCAGAGCCATAGCCAGGGCACACAGCTCAGTACAGGAACCTCAGCAGAGCCATAGCCAGGGCACACAGCTCAGTCCTGGAACCTCAGCAGAGCCATAGCCAGGGCACACAGCTCAGTCCTGGAACCTCAGCAGAGCCATAGCCAGGGCACACAGCTCAGTACTGGAACCTCAGCAGAGCCATAGCCAGGGCACACAGCTCAGCACAGGAACCTCAGCAGAGCCATAGCCAGAGCACACAGCTCAGTACAGGAACCTCAGCAGAGCCATAGCCAGAGCACACAGCTCAGCACAGGAACCTCAGCAGAGCCATAGCCAGAGCACACAGCTCAGCACAGGAACCTCAGCAGAGCCATAGCCAGGGCACAGAGCTCAGCACAGGAACCTCAGCAGAGCCATAGCCAGAGCACACAGCTCAGCACAGGAACCTCAGCAGAGCCATAGCCAGGACACACAGCTCAGTACAGTAACCTCAGCAGAGCCATAGCCAGGGCACACAGCTCAGCACAGGAACCTCAGCAGAGCCATAGCCAGGGCACACAGCTCAGCACAGGAACCTCAGCAGAGCCATAGCCAGGGCACAAAGCTCAGCACAGGAACCTCAGCAGAGCCATAGCCAGGGCACACAGCTCAGTACAGGAACCTCAGCAGAGCCATAGCCCATAGCCAGGGCACACAGCTCAGTACAGGAACCTCAGAAGAGCCATAGCCAGGGCACACAGCTCAGCACAGGAACCTCAGCAGAGCCATAGCCAGGGCAGACAGCTCAGTACAGTAACCTCAGCAGAGCCATAGCCAGGACACACAGCTCAGTACAGGAACCTCAGCAGAGCCATAGCCAGAGCACACAGCTCAGCACAGGAACCTCAGCAGAGCCATAGCCAGGGGACACAGCTCAGCACAGGAACCTCAGCAGAACAATAGCCAGGGCACACAGCTCAGCACAGGAACCTCAGCAGAGCCATAGCCCATAGCCAGGGCACACAGCTCAGTACAGGAACCTCAGCAGAGCCATAGCCAGGGCACACAGCTCAGTCCTGGAACCTCAGCAGAGCCATAGCCAGGGCACACAGCTCAGTCCTGGAACCTCAGCAGAGCCATAGCCAGGGCACACAGCTCAGTACTGGAACCTCAGCAGAGCCATAGCCAGGGCACACAGCTCAGCAGAGGAACCTCAGCAGAGCCATAGCCAGAGCACACAGCTCAGTACAGGAACCTCAGCAGAGCCATAGCCAGAGCACACAGCTCAGCACAGGAACCTCAGCAGAGCCATAGCCCATAGCCAGGGCACACAGCTCAGTACAGGAACCTCAGCAGAGCCATAGCCAGGGCACACAGCTCAGTCCTGGAACCTCAGCAGAGCCATAGCCAGGGCACACAGCTCAGTCCTGGAACCTCAGCAGAGCCATAGCCAGGGCACACAGCTCAGTACTGGAACCTCAGCAGAGCCATAGCCAGGGCACACAGCTCAGCACAGGAACCTCAGCAGAGCCATAGCCAGAGCACACAGCTCAGTACAGGAACCTCAGCAGAGCCATAGCCAGAGCACACAGCTCAGTACAGGAACCTCAGCAGAGCCATAGCCAGAGCACACAGCTCAGCACAGGAACCTCAGCAGAGCCATAGCCAGGGCACAGAGCTCAGCACAGGAACCTCAGCAGGGCCATAGCCAGGGCACAGAGCTCAGCACAGGAACCTCAGCAGAGCCATAGCCAGAGCACACAGCTCAGCACAGGAACCTCAGCAGAGCCATAGCCAGGGCACACAGCTCAGTACAGGAACCTCAGCAGAGTCATAGCCAGGGCACACAGCTCAGTACAGGAACCTCAGCAGAGCCATAGCCAGAGCACACAGCTCAGCACAGGAACCTCAGCAGAGCCATAGCCAGGGCACACAGCTCAGCACAGGAACCTCACTAGAGCCATAGCCAGGGCACACAGCTCAGTACAGGAACCTCAGCAGAGCCATAGCCAGAGCACACAGCTCAGTACAGGAACCTCAGCAGAGCCATAGCCAGGGCACACAGCTCAGTACAGGAACCTCAGCGGAGTCATAGCCAGAGCACACAGCTCAGTACAGGAACCTCAGCAGAGCCATAGCCAGAGCACACAGCTCAGCACAGGAACCTCAGCAGAGCCATAGCCAGAGCACACAGCTCAGCACAGGAACCTCAGCAGAGCCATAGCCAGAGCACACAGCTCAGCACAGGAACCTCAGCAGAGCCATAGCCAGAGCACACAGCTCAGTACAGGAACCTCAGCAGAGCCATAGCCAGAGCACACAGCTCAGTACAGGAACCTCAGCAGAGCCATAGCCAGGGCACACAGCTCAGCACAGGAACCTCAGCAGAGCCATAGCCAGAGCACACAGCTCAGCACAGGAACCTCAGCAGACCCATAGCCAGAGCACACAGCTCAGCACAGGAACCTCAGCAGAGCCATAGCCAGAGCACACAGCTCAGCACAGGAACCTCAGCAGAGCCATAGCCAGGGCACACAGCTCAGTACAGGAACCTCAGCGGAGTCATAGCCAGGGCACACAGCTCAGTACAGGAACCTCAGCGGAGCCATAGCCAGAGCACACAGCTCAGTACAGGAACCTCAGCAGAGCCATAGCCAGAGCACACAGCTCAGTACAGGAACTTCAGCAGAGCCATAGCCAGGACACACAGCTCAGTACAGGAACCTCAGCAGAGCCATAGCCAGGGCACACAGCTCAGTACAGGAACCTCAGCAGAGCCATAGCCAGGGCACACAGCTCAGCACAGGAACCTCAGCAGAACAATAGCCAGGGCACACAGCTCAGCACAGGAACCTCAGCAGAGCCATAGCCAGAGCACACAGCTCAGCACAGGAACCTCAGCAGAGCCATAGCCAGGGCACACAGCTCAGCACAGGAACCTCAGCAGAGCCATAGCCAGAGCACACAGCTCAGCACAGGAACCTCAGCAGAGCCATAGCCAGGGCACACAGCTCAGCACAGGAACCTCAGCAGAGCCATAGCCAGGGCACACAGCTCAGTACAGGAACCTCAGCAGAGCCATAGCCAGGGCACACAGCTCAGCACAGGAACCTCAGCAGAGCCATAGCCAGAGCACACAGCTCAGTACAGGAACCTCAGCAGAGCCATAGCCAGGGCACACAGCTCAGTACAGGAACCTCAGCAGAGCCATAGCCAGGGCACACAGCTCAGTACAGGAACCTCAGCAGAGCCATAGCCAGGGCACACAGCTCAGTACAGGAACCTCAGCAGAGCCATAGCCAGGACACACAGCTCAGTACAGGAACCTCAGCAGAGCCATAGCCAGGGCACACAGCTCAGTACAGGAACCTCAGCAGAGCCATAGCCAGAGCACACAGCTCAGTACAGGAACCTCAGCAGTCAGCAGAGCCATAGCCAGGGCACACAGCTCAGCACAGGAACCTCAGCAGAGCCATAGCCAGAGCACACAGCTCAGTACAGGAACCTCAGCAGAGCCATAGCCAGGACACACAGCTCAGCACAGGAACCTCAGCAGAGCCATAGCCAGAGCACACAGCTCAGCACAGGAACCTCAGCAGAGCCATAGCCAGAGCACACAGCTCAGTACAGGAACCTCAGCAGAGCCATAGCCAGAGCACACAGCTCAGTACAGGAACCTCAGCAGAGCCATAGCCAGGGCACACAGCTCAGCACAGGAACCTCAGCAGAGCCATAGCCAGGGCACACAGCTCAGCACAGGAACCTCAGCAGAGCCATAGCCAGTGCACACAGCTCAGTACAGGAACCTCAGCAGAGCCATAGCCAGAGCACACAGCTCAGTACAGGAACCTCAGCAGAGCCATAGCCAGAGCACACAGCTCAGTACAGGAACCTCAGCAGAGCCATAGCCAGGGCACACAGCTCAGCACAGGAACCTCAGCAGAGCCATAGCACACAGCTCAGTACAGGAACCTCAGCAGAGCCATAGCCAGAGCACACAGCTCAGTACAGGAACCTCAGCAGAGCCATAGCCAGGGCACACAGCTCAGCACAGGAACCTCAGCAGAGCCATAGCTAGGGCACACAGCTCAGTACAGGAACCTCAGCAGAGCCATAGCCAGGGCACACAGCTCAGTACAGGAACCTCAGCAGAGCCATAGCCAGAGCACACAGCTCAGCACAGGAACCTCAGCAGAGCCATAGCCAGGGCACACAGCTCAGTACAGGAACCTCAGCAGAGCCATAGCCAGAGCACACAGCTCAGCACAGGAACCTCAGCAGAGCCATAGCCAGAGCACACAGCTCAGTACAGGAACCTCAGCAGAGCCATAGCCAGGGCACACAGCTCAACACAGGAACCTCAGCAGAGCCATAGCCAGAGCACACAGCTCAGTACAGGAACCTCAGCAGAGCCATAGCCAGGACACACAGCTCAGCACAGGAACCTCAGCAGAGCCATAGCCAGAGCACAGAGCTCAGCACAGGAACCTCAGCAGAGCCATAGCCAGAGCACACAGCTCAGTACATGAACCTCAGCAGAGCCATAGCCAGGGCACACAGCTCAGCACAGGAACCTCAGCAGAGCCATAGCCAGTGCACACAGCTCAGTACAGGAACCTCAGCAGAGCCATAGCCAGGACACACAGCTCAGTACAGGAACCTCAGCAGAGCCATAGCCAGGGCACACAGCTCAGTACAGGAACCTCAGCAGAGCCATAGCCAGGGCACACAGCTCAGTACAGGAACCTCAGCAGAGCCATAGCCAGAGCACACAGCTCAGTACAGGAACCTCAGCAGAGCCATAGCCAGGGCACACAGCTCAGTACAGGAACCTCAGCGGAGTCATAGCCAGAGCACACAGCTCAGTACAGGAACCTCAGCAGAGCCATAGCCAGAGCACACAGCTCAGCACAGGAACCTCAGCAGAGCCATAGCCAGAGCACACAGCTCAGCACAGGAACCTCAGCAGAGCCATAGCCAGAGCACACAGCTCAGCACAGGAACCTCAGCAGAGCCATAGCCAGAGCACACAGCTCAGTACAGGAACCTCAGCAGAGCCATAGCCAGAGCACACAGCTCAGTACAGGAACCTCAGCAGAGCCATAGCCAGGGCACACAGCTCAGCACAGGAACCTCAGCAGAGCCATAGCCAGAGCACACAGCTCAGCACAGGAACCTCAGCAGAGCCATAGCCAGAGCACACAGCTCAGCACAGGAACCTCAGCAGAGCCATAGCCAGAGCACACAGCTCAGCACAGGAACCTCAGCAGAGCCATAGCCAGGGCACACAGCTCAGTACAGGAACCTCAGCGGAGTCATAGCCAGGGCACACAGCTCAGTACAGGAACCTCAGCGGAGCCATAGCCAGAGCACACAGCTCAGTACAGGAACCTCAGCAGAGCCATAGCCAGAGCACACAGCTCAGTACAGGAACCTCAGCAGAGCCATAGCCAGAGCACACAGCTCAGTACATGAACCTCAGCAGAGCCATAGCCAGAGCACACAGCTCAGTACAGGAACTTCAGCAGAGCCATAGCCAGAGCACACAGCTCAGTACAGGAACCTCAGCAGAGCCATAGCCAGAGCACACAGCTCAGTACATGAACCTCAGCAGAGCCATAGCCAGAGCACACAGCTCAGTACAGGAACCTCAGCAGAGCCATAGCCAGAGCACACAGCTCAGTACATGAACCTCAGCAGAGCCATAGCCAGGGCACACAGCTCAGTACAGGAACCTCAGCAGAGCCATAGCCAGGGCACACAGCTCAGCACAGGAACCTCAGCAGAACAATAGCCAGGGCACACAGCTCAGCACAGGAACCTCAGCAGAGCCATAGCCAGAGCACACAGCTCAGCACAGGAACCTCAGCAGAGCCATAGCCAGGGCACACAGCTCAGCACAGGAACCTCAGCAGAGCCATAGCCAGAGCACACAGCTCAGCACAGGAACCTCAGCAGAGCCATAGCCAGAGCACACAGCTCAGCACAGGAACCTCAGCAGAGCCATAGCCAGGGCACACAGCTCAGTACAGGAACCTCAGCAGAGCCATAGCCAGAGCACACAGCTCAGCACAGGAACCTCAGCAGAGCCATAGCCAGGGCACACAGCTCAGTACAGGAACCTCAGCAGAGCCATAGCCAGGGCACACAGCTCAGCACAGGAACCTCAGCAGAGCCATAGCCAGAGCACACAGCTCAGTACAGGAACCTCAGCAGAGCCATAGCCAGGGCACACAGCTCAGTACAGGAACCTCAGCAGAGCCATAGCCAGGGCACACAGCTCAGTACAGGAACCTCAGCAGAGCCATAGCCAGGGCACACAGCTCAGTACAGGAACCTCAGCAGAGCCATAGCCAGGACACACAGCTCAGTACAGGAACCTCAGCAGAGCCATAGCCAGGGCACACAGCTCAGTACAGGAACCTCAGCAGAGCCATAGCCAGAGCACACAGCTCAGTACAGGAACCTCAGCAGTCAGCAGAGCCATAGCCAGGGCACACAGCTCAGCACAGGAACCTCAGCAGAGCCATAGCCAGAGCACACAGCTCAGTACAGGAACCTCAGCAGAGCCATAGCCAGGACACACAGCTCAGCACAGGAACCTCAGCAGAGCCATAGCCAGAGCACACAGCTCAGCACAGGAACCTCAGCAGAGCCATAGCCAGAGCACACAGCTCAGTACAGGAACCTCAGCAGAGCCATAGCCAGAGCACACAGCTCAGTACAGGAACCTCAGCAGAGCCATAGCCAGGGCACACAGCTCAGCACAGGAACCTCAGCAGAGCCATAGCCAGGGCACACAGCTCAGCACAGGAACCTCAGCAGAGCCATAGCCAGTGCACACAGCTCAGTACAGGAACCTCAGCAGAGCCATAGCCAGAGCACACAGCTCAGTACAGGAACCTCAGCAGAGCCATAGCCAGAGCACACAGCTCAGTACAGGAACCTCAGCAGAGCCATAGCCAGGGCACACAGCTCAGCACAGGAACCTCAGCAGAGCCAGAGCACACAGCTCAGTACAGGAACCTCAGCAGAGCCATAGCCAGAGCACACAGCTCAGTACAGGAACCTCAGCAGAGCCATAGCCAGGGCACACAGCTCAGCACAGGAACCTCAGCAGAGCCATAGCTAGGGCACACAGCTCAGTACAGGAACCTCAGCAGAGCCATAGCCAGGGCACACAGCTCAGTACAGGAACCTCAGCAGAGCCATAGCCAGAGCACACAGCTCAGCACAGGAACCTCAGCAGAGCCATAGCCAGGGCACACAGCTCAGTACAGGAACCTCAGCAGAGCCATAGCCAGAGCACACAGCTCAGCACAGGAACCTCAGCAGAGCCATAGCCAGAGCACACAGCTCAGTACAGGAACCTCAGCAGAGCCATAGCCAGGGCACACAGCTCAACACAGGAACCTCAGCAGAGCCATAGCCAGAGCACACAGCTCAGTACAGGAACCTCAGCAGAGCCATAGCCAGGACACACAGCTCAGCACAGGAACCTCAGCAGAGCCATAGCCAGAGCACAGAGCTCAGCACAGGAACCTCAGCAGAGCCATAGCCAGAGCACACAGCTCAGTACATGAACCTCAGCAGAGCCATAGCCAGGGCACACAGCTCAGCACAGGAACCTCAGCAGAGCCATAGCCAGTGCACACAGCTCAGTACAGGAACCTCAGCAGAGCCATAGCCAGGACACACAGCTCAGTACAGGAACCTCAGCAGAGCCATAGCCAGGGCACACAGCTCAGTACAGGAACCTCAGCAGAGCCATAGCCAGGGCACACAGCTCAGTACAGGAACCTCAGCAGAGCCATAGCCAGGGCACAGAGCTCAGTACAGGAACCTCAGCAGAGCCATAGCCAGAGCACACAGCTCAGCACAGGAACCTCAGCACAGCCATAGCCAGGGCACACAGCTCAGTACAGGAACCTCAGCAGAGCCATAGCCAGGGCACACAGCTCAGCACAGGAACCTCAGCAGAGCCATAGCCAGTGCACACAGCTCAGTACAGGAACCTCAGCAGAGCCATAGCCAGGACACACAGCTCAGTACAGGAACCTCAGCAGAGCCATAGCCAGGGCACAGAGCTCAGCACAGGAACCTCAGCAGAGCCATAGCCAGAGCACAGAGCTCAGTACAGGAACCTCAGCAGAGCCATAGCCAGGGCACACAGCTCAGTCCATGAACCTCAGCAGAGCCATAGCCAGAGCACACAGCTCAGTACAGGAACCTCAGCAGAGCCATAGCCAGGACACACAGCTCAGCACAGGAACCTCAGCAGAGCCATAGCCAGGGCACACAGGTCAGTACAGGAACCTCAGCAGAGCCATAGCCAGGGCACAGAGCTCAGCACAGGAACCTCAGCACAGCCATAGCCAGGGCACACAGCTCAGTACAGGAACCTCAGCAGAGCCATAGCCAGGGCACACAGCTCAGCACAGGAACCTCAGCAGAGCCATAGCCAGTGCACACAGCTCAGTACAGGAACCTCAGCAGAGCCATAGCCAGGACACACAGCTCAGCACAGGAACCTCAGCAGAGCCATAGCCAGAGCACACAGCTCAGTACAGGAACCTCAGCAGAGCCATAGCCAGAGCACACAGCTCAGCACAGGAACCTCAGCAGAGCCATAGCCACGGCACAGAGCTCAGCACAGGAGCCTCAGCAGAGCCATAGCCAGGGCACACAGGTCAGTACAGGAACCTCAGCAGAGCCATAGCCAGGACACACAGCTCAGCACAGGAACCTCAGCAGAGCCATAGCCAGGGCACACAGCTCAGCACAGGAACCTCAGCAGAGCCATAGCCAGGGCACACAGCTCAGCACAGGAACCTCAGCAGAGCCATAGCCAGGGCACACAGCTCAGCACAGGAACCTCAGCAGAGCCATAGCACACAGCTCAGTACAGGAACCTCAGCAGAGCCATAGCCCATAGCCAGGGCACACAGCTCAGTACAGGAAGCTCAGCAGAGCCATAGCCAGGGCACACAGATCAGCACAGGAACCTCAGCAGAGCCATAGCCAGGGCACACAGCTCAGTACAGGAACCTCAGCAGAGCCATAGCCAGAGCACACAGCTCAGTACAGGAACATCAGCAGAGCCATAGCCAGGGCACACAGCTCAACACAGGAACCTCAGCAGAGCCATAGCCAGGGCACACAGCTCAGCACAGGAACCTCAGCAGAGCCATAGCCAGAGCACACAGCTCAGCACAGGAACCTCAGCAGAGCCATAGCCAGGACACACAGCTCAGTACTGGAACCTCAGCAGAGACATAGCCAGGACACACAGCTCAGTACAGGAACCTCAGCAGAGCCATAGCCAGGGCACACAGCTCAGTACAGGAACCTCAGCAGAGCCATAGCCAGGGCACACAGCTCAGTACAGGAACCTCAGCAGAGCCATAGCCAGAGCACAGAGCTCAGCACAGGAACCTCAGCAGAGCCATAGCCAGAGCACAGAGCTCAGTACAGGAACCTCAGCAGAGCCATAGCCCATAGCCAGGGCACACAGCTCAGTACAGGAAGCTCAGCAGAGCCATAGCCAGGGCACACAGCTCAGCACAGGAACCTCAGCAGAGCCATAGCCAGGGCACACAGCTCAGTACAGGAACCTCAGCAGAGCCATAGCCAGAGCACACAGCTCAGTACAGGAACCTCAGCAGAGCCATAGCCAGGCCACACAGCTCAGCACAGGAACCTCAGCAGAGCCATAGCCAGGGCACACAGCTCAGCACAGGAACCTCAGCAGAGCCATAGCCAGGACACACAGCTCAGTACATGAACCTCAGCAGAGCCATAGCCAAAGCACACAGCTCAGTACATGAACCTCAGCAGAGCCATAGCCAGGGCACACAGCTCAGCACAGGAACCTCAGCAGAGCCATAGCCAGGGCACACAGCTCAGCACAGGAACCTCAGCAGAGCCATAGCCAGGGCACACAGCTCAGCACAGGAACCTCAGCAGAGCCATAGCCAGGGCACACAGCTCAGCACATGAACCTCAGCAGAGCCATAGCCAGAGCACACAGCTCAGTACAGGAACCTCAGCAGAGCCATAGCCAGAGCACACAGCTCAGTACAGGAACCTCAGCAGAGCCATAGCCAGGGCACAGAGCTCAGCACAGGAACCTCAGCAGAGCCATAGCCAGAGCACACAGCTCAGCACAGGAACCTCAGCAGAGCCATAGCCAGGGCACACAGCTCAGCACAGGAACCTCAGCAGAGCCATAGCCAGGGCACACAGCTCAGCACAGGAACCTCAGCAGAGCCATAGCCAGGGCACACAGCTCAGCACAGGAACCTCAGCAGAGCCATAGCCAGGGCACACAGCTCAGTACAGGAACCTCAGCAGAGCCATAGCCAGGGCACACAGCTCAGCACAGGAACCTCAGCAGAGCCATAGCCAGAGCACACAGCTCAGCACAGGAACCTCAGCAGAGCCATAGCCAGGACACAGAGCTCAGCACAGGAACCTCAGCAGAGCCATAGCCAGAGCACACAGCTCAGTACAGGAACTTCAGCAGAGCCATAGCCAGAGCACACAGCTCAGTACAGGAACTTCAGCAGAGCCATAGCCAGGGCGCACAGCTCAGTACAGGAACCTCAGCAGAGCCATAGCCAGAGCACACAGCTCAGTACAGGAACCTCAGCAAAGCCATAGCCAGGGCACACAGCTCAGCACAGGAACCTCAGCAGAGCCATAGCCAGAGCACACAGCTCAGCACAGGAACCTCAACAGAGCCATAGCCAGGGCACACAGCTCAGCACAGGAACCTCAGCAGAGCCATAGCCAGGGCACACAGCTCAGTACAGGAACCTCAGCAGAGCCATAGCACACAGCTCAGTACAGGAACCTCAGTAGAGCCATAGCCAGAGCACACAGCTCAGCACAGGAACCTCAGCAGAGCCATAGCCAGGGCACACAGCTCAGTACAGGAACCTCAGCAGAGCCATAGCCAGGGCACACAGCTCAGCACAGGAACCTCAGCAGAGCCATAGCCAGGGCACACAGCTCAGCACAGGAACCTCAGCAGAGCCATAGCCAGGGCACACAGCTCAGTACAGGAACCTCAGCAGAGCCATAGCCAGGGCACACAGCTCAGTACAGGAACCTCAGCAGAGCCATAGCCAGGACACACAGCTCAGCACAGGAACCTCAGCAGAGCCATAGCCAAAGCACACAGCTCAGTACATGAACCTCAGCAGAGCCATAGCCAGGGCACACAGCTCAGCACAGGAACCTCAGCAGAGCCATAGCCAGGGCACACAGCTCAGTACAGGAACCTCAGCAGAGCCATAGCCAGGGCACACAGCTCAGTACAGGAACCTCAGCAGAGCCATAGCCAGAGAACACAGCTCAGTACAGGAACCTCAGCAGAGCCATAGCCAGGGCACACAGCTCAGTACAGGAAGCTCAGCAGAGCCATAGCCAGGGCACACAGCTCAGTACAGGAAGCTCAGCAGAGCCATAGCCAGGGCACACAGCTCAGCACAGGAACCTCAGCAGAGCCATAGCCAGTGCACACAGCTCAGCACAGGAACCTCAGCAGAGCCATAGCCAGGGCACACAGCTCAGCACAGGAACCTCAGCAGAGCCATAGCCAGAGCACAGAGCTCAGTACAGGAACCTCAGCAGAGCCATAGCCAGAGCACAGAGCTCAGTACAGGAACCTCAGCAGAGCCATAGCCAGGGCACACAGCTCAGCACAGGAACCTCAGCAGAGCCATAGCCAGGGCACACAGCTCAGCACAGGAACCTCAGCAGAGCCATAGCCAGGACACACAGCTCAGCACAGGAACCTCAGCAGAGCCATAGCCAAAGCACACAGCTCAGTACATGAACCTCAGCAGAGCCATAGCCAGGGCACACAGCTCAGCACAGGAACCTCAGCAGAGCCATAGCCAGGGCACACAGCTCAGTACAGGAACCTCAGCAGAGCCATAGCCAGAGCACACAGCTCAGCACAGGAACCTCAGCAGAGCCATAGCCAGGGCACACAGCTCAGCACAGGAACCTCAGCAGAGCCATAGCCAGGGCATAGAGCTCAGCACAGGAACCTCAGCAGAGCCATAGCCAGAGCACACAGCTCAGCACAGGAACCTCAGCAGAGCCATAGCCAGGGCACACAGCTCAGCACAGGAACCTCAGCAGAGCCATAGCCAGAGCACACAGCTCAGTACTGGAACCTCAGCAGAGCCATAGCCAGGGCACACAGCTCAGCACAGGAACCTCAGCAGAGCCATAGCCAGGGCACACAGCTCAGTACAGGAACCTCAGCAGAGCCATAGCCAGGGCACAGAGCTCAGCACAGGAACCTCAGCAGAGCCATAGCCAGAGCACACAGCTCAGCACAGGAACCTCAGCAGAGCCATAGCCAGGACACACAGCTCAGCACAGGAACCTCAGCAGAGCCATAGCCAGAGCACACAGCTCAGTACAGGAACCTCAGCAGAGCCATAGCCATGGCACAGAGCTCAGTACAGGAACCTCAGCAGAGCCATAGCCAGGGCACACAGCTCAGTACAGGAACCTCAGCAGAGCCATAGCCAGGGCACACAGCTCAGTACAGGAACCTCAGCAGAGCCATAGCCAGGGCACACAGCTCAGTACAGGAACCTCAGCAGAGCCATAGCCAGGGCACACAGCTCAGCACAGGAACCTCAGCAGAGCCATAGCCAGGGCACACAGCTCAGTACAGGAACCTCAGCAGAGCCATAGCCAGAGCACACAGCTCAGTACAGGAACCTCAGCAGAGCCATAGCCAGGGCACACAGCTCAGTACAGGAACCTCAGCAGAGCCATAGCCAGGGCACACAGCTCAGTACAGGAACCTCAGCAGAGCCATAGCCAGGGCACACAGCTCAGCACAGGAACCTCAGCAGAGCCATAGCCAGGGCACACAGCTCAGCACAGGAACCTCAGCAGAGCCATAGCCAGGGCACACAGCTCAGTACAGGAACCTCAGCAGAGCCATAGCCAGGACACAGCTCAGCACAGGAACCTCAGCAGAGCCATAGCCAAAGCACACAGCTCAGTACAGGAACCTCAGCAGAGCCATAGCCAGGGCACACAGCTCAGCACAGGAACCTCAGCAGAGCCATAGCCAGGACACACAGCTCAGCACAGGAACCTCAGCAGAGCCATAGCCAAAGCACACAGCTCAGCACAGGAACCTCAGCAGAGCCATAGCCAAAGCACACAGCTCAGTATATGAACCTCAGCAGAGCCATAGCCAGGGCACACAGCTCAGCACAGGAACCTCAGCAGAGCCATAGCCAGGGCACACAGCTCAGCACAGGAACCTCAGCAGAGCCATAGCCAGAGCACACAGCTCAGCAAAAGAACCTCAGCAGAGCCATAGCCAGAGCACACAGCTCAGCACAGGAACCTCAGCAGAGTCATAGCCAGAGCACACAGCTCAGCACAGGAACCTCAGCAGAGCCATAGCCAGAGCACACAGCTCAGCACAGGAACCTCAGCAGAGCCATAGCCAGAGCACACAGCTCAGCACAGGAACCTCAGCAGAGCCATAGCCAGGACACACAGCTCAGTACAGGAACCTCAGCAGAGCCATAACCAGGGCACACAGCTCAGCACAGGAACCTCAGCAGAGCCATAGCCAGGGCACACAGCTCAGCACAGGAACCTCAGCAGAGCCATAGCCCATAGCCAGGGCACACAGCTCAGTACAGGAACCTCAGCAGAGCCATAGCCAGGGCACACAGCTCAGTACAGGAACCTCAGCAGAGCCATAGCCAGGGCACACAGCTCAGTACAGGAACCTCAGCACAGCCATAGCCAGGGCACACAGCTCAGTACAGGAACCTCAGCACAGCCATAGCCAGGGCACACAGCTCAGCACAGGAACCTCAGCAGAGCCATAGCCAGGGCACACAGCTCAGTACAGGAACCTCAGCAGAGCCATAGCCAGGGCACAGAGCTCAGCACAGGAACATCAGCAGAGCCATAGCCAGAGCACAGAGCTCAGCACAGGAACCTCAGCAGAGCCATAGCCAGGACAGGAACCTCAGCAGAGCCATAGCCAGGACAGGAACCTCAGCAGAGCCATAGCCAGGACAGGAACCTCAGCAGAGCCATAGCCAGAGCACACAGCTCAGCACAGGAACCTCAGCAGAGCCATAGCCAGGACACACAGCTCAGCACAGGAACCTCAGCAGAGCCATAGCCAGGGCACACAGCTCAGCACAGGAACCTCAGCAGAGCCATAGCCAGGGCACACAGCTCAGTACAGGAACCTCAGCTGAGCCATAGCCCATAGCCAGGGCACACAGCTCAGTACAGGAACCTCAGCAGAGCCATAGCCAGGGCACACAGCTCAGTACAGGAACCTCAGCAGAGCCATAGCCAGGACACACAGCTCAGTACAGGAACCTCAGCAGAGCCATAGCCAGAGCACACAGCTCAGCACAGGAACCTCAGCAGAGCCATAGTCAGGGCACACAGCTCAGCACAGGAACCTCAGCAGAACAATAGCCAGGGCACACAGCTCAGCACAGGAACCTCAGCAGAGCCATAGCCAGAGCACACAGCTCAGCACAGGAACCTCAGCAGAGCCATAGCCCATAGCCAGGGCACACAGCTCAGTACAGGAACCTCAGCAGAGCCATAGCCAGGGCACACAGCTCAGTACTGGAACCTCAGCAGAGCCATAGCCAGGGCACACAGCTCAGTCCTGGAACCTCAGCAGAGCCATAGCCAGGGCACACAGCTCAGTCCTGGAACCTCAGCAGAGCCATAGCCAGGGCACAGAGCTCAGTACTGGAACCTCAGCAGAGCCATAGCCAGGGCACACAGCTCAGCACAGGAACCTCAGCAGAGCCATAGCCAGAGCACACAGCTCAGTACAGGAACCTCAGCAGAGCCATAGCCAGAGCACACAGCTCAGTACAGGAACCTCAGCAGAGCCATAGCCAGAGCACACAGCTCAGCACAGGAACCTCAGCAGAGCCATAGCCAGGGCACAGAGCTCAGCACAGGAACCTCAGCAGAGCCATAGCCCATAGCCAGGGCACACAGCTCAGTACAGGAACCTCAGCAGAGCCATAGCCCATAGCCAGGGTACACAGGTCAGTACAGGAACCTCAGCAGAGCCATAGCCAGGGCACACAGTTCAGTACAGGAACCTCAGCAGAGCCATAGCCAGAGCACACAGCTCAGTCCATGAACCTCAGCAGAGCCATAGCCAGGGCACACAGCTCAGCACAGGAACCTCAGCAGAGCCATAGCCCATAGCCAGGGCACACAGCTCAGTACAGGAACCTCAGCAGAGCCATAGCCAGGGCACACAGCTCAGTACAGGAACCTCAGCAGAGCCATAGTCAGGGCACACAGCTCAGCACAGGAACCTCAGCAGAGCCATAGCCAGGGCACACAGCTCAGCACAGGAACCTCAGCAGAGCCATAGCCAGGGCACACAGCTCAGCACAGGAACCTCAGCAGAGCCATATCCTGGGCACACAGCTCAGCACAGGAACCTCAGCAGAGCCATATCCTGGGCACACAGCTCAGCACAGGAACCTCAGCAGAGCCATAGCCAGGGCACACAGCTCAGTATAGGAACCTCAGCAGAGCCATAGCCAGGGCACACAGCTCAGTATAGGAACCTCAGCAGAGCCATAGCCAGGGCACACAGCTCAGTACAGGAACCTCAGCAGAGCCATAGCCAGGGCACACAGCTCAGCACAGGAACCTCAGCAGAGCCATAGCCAGGGCACACAGCTCAGCACAGGAACCTCAGCAGAGCCATAGCCAGGGCACACAGCTCAGTACAGGAACCTCAGCAGAGCCATAGCCAGGGCACACAGCTCAGTACAGGAACCTTAGCAGAGCCATAGCCAGGGCACACAGCTCAGCATAGGAACCTCAGCAGAGCCATAGCCAGGGCACACAGCTCAGCATAGGAACCTCAGCAGAGCCATAGCCAGGGCACACAGCTCAGCATAGGAACCTCAGCAGAGCCATAGCCAGGGCACACAGCTCAGCACAGGAACCTCAGCAGAGCCATAGCCAGGGCACACAGCTCAGCACAGGAACCTCAGCAGAGCCATAGCCAGGGCACACAGCTCAGCACAGGAACCTCAGCAGAGCCATAGCCAGGGCACAGAGCTCAACACAGGAACCTCAGCAGAGCCATAGCCAGGGCACAGAGCTCAGCACAGGAACCTCAGCAGGGCCATAGCCAGGGCACAGAGCTCAGCACAGGAACCTCAGCAGAGCCATAGCCAGAGCACACAGCTCAGCACAGGAACCTCAGCAGAGCCATAGCCAGGGCACACAGCTCAGTACAGGAACCTCAGCAGAGCCATAGCCAGGGCACACAGCTCAGTACAGGAACCTCAGCAGAGCCATAGCCAGGGCACACAGCTCAGCACAGGAACCTCAGTAGAGCCATAGCCAGGGCACACAGCTCAGTACAGGAACCTCAGCAGAGCCATAGCCAGAGCACACAGCTCAGTACAGGAACCTCAGCAGAGCCATAGCCAGGGCACACAGCTCAGTACAGGAACCTCAGCAGAGCCATAGCCAGGGCACACAGCTCAGTACAGGAACCTCAGCAGAGCCATAGCCAGGGCACACAGCTCAGCACAGGAACCTCAGCAGAGCCATAGCCAGGGCACACAGCTCAGCACAGGAACCTCAGCAGAGCCATAGCCAGGGCACACAGCTCAGTACAGGAACCTCAGCGGAGTCATAGCCAGGGCACAGAGCTCAGCACAGGAACCTCAGCAGAGCCATAGCCAGGGCATACAGCTCAGTACAGGAACCTCAGCAGAGCCATAGCCAGGGCACACAGCTCAGCACAGGAACCTCAACAGAACAATAGCCAGAGCACACAGCTCAGCACAGGAACCTCAGCAGAGCCATAGCCCATAGCCAGGGCACACAGCTCAGTACAGGAACGTCAGCAGAGCCATAGCCAGAGCACACAGCTCAGCACAGGAACCTCAGCAGAGCCATAGCCAGGGCACACAGCTCAGCACAGGAACCTCAGCAGAGCCATAGCCAGGACACACAGCTCAGTACAGGAACCTCAGCAGAGCCATAGCCAGGACACACAGCTCAGTACAGGAACCTCAGCAGAGCCATAGCCAGGGCACACAGCTCAGTACAGGAACCTCAGCAGAGCCATAGCCAGAGCACACAGCTCAGTACAGGAACCTCAGCAGAGCCATAACCAGGGCACACAGCTCAGCACAGGAACCTCAGCAGAGCCATAGCCAGGGCACACAGCTCAGCACAGGAACCTCAGCAGAGCCATAGCCAGGACACACAGCTCAGTACAGGAACCTCAGCAGAGCCATAACCAGGGCACACAGATCAGAACAGGAACCTCAGCAGAGCCATAGCCAGGGCACACAGCTCAGCACAGGAACCTCAGCAGAGCCATAGCCCATAGCCAGGGCACACAGCTCAGTACAGGAACCTCAGCAGAGCCATAGCCAGGGCACACAGCTCAGTACAGGAACCTCAGCAGAGCCATAGCCAGGGCACACAGCTCAGTACAGGAACCTCAGCACAGCCATAGCCAGGGCACACAGCTCAGTACAGGAACCTCAGCAGAGCCATAGCCAGGGCACACAGCTCAGCACAGGAACCTCAGCAGAGCCATAGCCAGGGCACACAGCTCAGTACTGGAACCTCAGCAGAGCCATAGCCAGGGCACAGAGCTCAGCACAGGAACCTCAGCAGAGCCATAGCCAGAGCACAGAGCTCAGCACAGGAACCTCAGCAGAGCCATAGCCAGGACAGGAACCTCAGCAGAGCCATAGCCAGGACAGGAACCTCAGCAGAGCCATAGCCAGGACAGGAACCTCAGCAGAGCCATAGCCAGGACAGGAACCTCAGCAGAGCCATAGCCAGGACAGGAACCTCAGCAGAGCCATAGCCAGGACAGGAACCTCAGCAGAGCCATAGCCAGAGCACACAGCTCAGCACAGGAACCTCAGCAGAGCCATAGCCAGGACACACAGCTCAGTACAGTAACCTCAGCAGAGCCATAGCCAGGGCACACAGCTCAGCACAGGAACCTCAGCAGAGCCATAGCCAGGGCACACAGCTCAGCACAGGAACCTCAGCAGAGCCATAGCCAGGGCACACAGCTCAGTACAGGAACCTCAGCAGAGCCATAGCCCATAGCCAGGGCACACAGCTCAGTACAGGAACCTCAGCAGAGCCATAGCCAGGGCACACAGCTCAGCACAGGAACCTCAGAAGAGCCATAGCCAGGGCACACAGCTCAGCACAGGAACCTCAGCAGAGCCATAGCCAGGGCAGACAGCTCAGTACAGGAACCTCAGCAGAGCCATAGCCAGGACACACAGCTCAGTACAGGAACCTCAGCAGAGCCATAGCCAGAGCACACAGCTCAGCACAGGAACCTCAGCAGAGCCATAGCCAGGGCACACAGCTCAGCACAGGAACCTCAGCAGAACAATAGCCAGGGCACACAGCTCAGCACAGGAACCTCAGCAGAGCCATAGCCCATAGCCAGGGCACACAGCTCAGTACAGGAACCTCAGCAGAGCCATAGCCAGGGCACACAGCTCAGTCCTGGAACCTCAGCAGAGCCATAGCCAGGGCACACAGCTCAGTCCTGGAACCTCAGCAGAGCCATAGCCAGGGCACACAGCTCAGTCCTGGAACCTCAGCAGAGCCATAGCCAGGGCACACAGCTCAGTACTGGAACCTCAGCAGAGCCATAGCCAGGGCACACAGCTCAGTACTGGAACCTCAGCAGAGCCATAGCCAGAGCACACAGCTCAGTACAGGAACCTCAGCAGAGCCATAGCCAGAGCACACAGCTCAGTACAGGAACCTCAGCAGAGCCATAGCCAGAGCACACAGCTCAGCACAGGAACCTCAGCAGAGCCATAGCCAGGGCACAGAGCTCAGCACAGGAACCTCAGCAGAGCCATAGCCAGGGCACAGAGCTCAGCACAGGAACCTCAGCAGGGCCATAGCCAGGGCACAGAGCTCAGCACAGGAACCTCAGCAGAGCCATAGCCAGGGCACACAGCTCAGCACAGGAACCTCAGCAGAGCCATAGCCAGGGCACACAGCTCAGTACAGGAACCTCAGCAGAGCCATAGCCAGAGCACACAGCTCAGCACAGGAACCTCAGCAGAGCCATAGCCAGGGCACACAGCTCAGCACAGGAACCTCAGTAGAGCCATAGCCAGGGCACACAGCTCAGTACAGGAACCTCAGCAGAGCCATAGCCAGAGCACACAGCTCAGTACAGGAACCTCAGCGGAGCCATAGCCAGGGCACACAGCTCAGTACAGGAACCTCAGCGGAGTCATAGCCAGAGCACACAGCTCAGTACAGGAACCTCAGCAGAGCCATAGCCAGAGCACACAGCTCAGCACAGGAACCTCAGCAGAGCCATAGCCAGGGCACACAGCTCAGCACAGGAACCTCAGCAGAGCCATAGCCAGGGCACACAGCTCAGCACAGGAACCTCAGCAGAGCCATAGCCAGGGCACACAGCTCAGCACAGGAACCTCAGCAGAGCCATAGCCAGAGCACACAGCTCAGCACAGGAACCTCAGCAGAGCCATAGCCAGAGCACACAGCTCAGCACAGGAACCTCAGCAGAGCCATAGCCAGGGCACACAGCTCAGCACAGGAACCTCAGCGGAGTCATAGCCAGGGCACACAGCTCAGTACAGGAACCTCAGCGGAGCCATAGCCAGAGCACACAGCTCAGTACAGGAACCTCAGCGGAGCCATAGCCAGAGCACACAGCTCAGTACAGGAACCTCAGCAGAGCCATAGCCAGGACACACAGCTCAGTACAGGAACCTCAGCAGAGCCATAGCCAGGACACACAGCTCAGTACAGGAACCTCAGCAGAGCCATAGCCAGGGCACACAGCTCAGTACAGGAACCTCAGCAGAGCCATAGCCAGGGCACACAGCTCAGCACAGGAACCTCAGCAGAGCCATAGCCAAGGCACACAGCTCAGCACAGGAACCTCAGCAGAACAATAGCCAGGGCACACAGCTCAGCACAGGAACCTCAGCAGAGCCATAGCCAGAGCACACAGCTCAGCACAGGATCCTCAGCAGAGCCATAGCCAGAGCACACAGCTCAGCACAGGAACCTCAGCAGAGCCATAGCCAGGGCACACAGCTCAGTACAGGAACCTCAGCAGAGCCATAGCCAGAGCACACAGCTCAGCACAGGAACCTCAGCAGAGCCATAGCCAGGGCACACAGCTCAGTACAGGAACCTCAGCAGAGCCATAGCCAGAGCACACAGCTCAGTACATGAACCTCAGCAGAGCCATAGCCAGGGCACACAGCTCAGCACAGGAACCTCAGCAGAGCCATAGCCAGAGCACACAGCTCAGTACAGGAACCTCAGCAGAGCCATAGCCAGGGCACACAGCTCAGTACAGGAACCTCAGCAGAGCCATAGCCAGGGCACACAGCTCAGTACAGGAACCTCAGCAGAGCCATAGCCAGGGCACACAGCTCAGTACAGGAACCTCAGCAGAGCCATAGCCAGGACACACCGCTCAGTACAGGAACCTCAGCAGAGCCATAGCCAGGGAACACAGCTCAGTACAGGAACCTCAGCAGAGCCATAGCCAGAGCACACAGCTCAGTACAGGAACCTCAGCAGTCAGCAGAGCCATAGCCAGGGCACACAGCTCAGTACAGGAACCTCAGCAGAGCCATAGCCAGGACACACAGCTCAGCACAGGAACCTCAGCAGAGCCATAGCCAGAGCACACAGCTCAGCACAGGAACCTCAGCAGAGCCATAGCCAGAGCACACAGCTCAGTACAGGAACCTCAGCAGAGCCATAGCCAGAGCACACAGCTCAGTACAGGAACCTCAGCAGAGCCATAGCCAGAGCACACAGCTCAGTACAGGAACCTCAGCAGAGCCATAGCCAGGGCACACAGCTCAGCACAGGAACCTCAGCAGAGCCATAGCCAGGGCACACAGCTCAGCACAGGAACCTCAGCAGAGCCATAGCCAGTGCACACAGCTCAGTACAGGAACCTCAGCAGAGCCATAGCCAGAGCACACAGCTCAGTACAGGAACCTCAGCAGAGCCATAGCCAGAGCACACAGCTCAGTACAGGAACCTCAGCAGAGCCATAGCCAGGGCACACAGCTCAGCACAGGAACCTCAGCAGAGCCATAGCACACAGCTCAGTACAGGAACCTCAGCAGAGCCATAGCCAGAGCACACAGCTCAGTACAGGAACCTCAGCAGAGCCATAGCCAGGGCACACAGCTCAGCACAGGAACCTCAGCAGAGCCATAGCTAGGGCACACAGCTCAGTACAGGAACCTCAGCAGAGCCATAGCCAGGACACAAAGCTCAGTACAGGAACCTCAGCAGAGCCATAGCCAGAGCACACAGCTCAGTACAGGAACCTCAGCAGAGCCATAGCCAGGGCACACAGCTCAGCACAGGAACCTCAGCAGAGCCATAGCCAGAGCACACAGCTCAGTACAGGAACCTCAGCAGAGCCATAGCCAGGACACACAGCTCAGCACAGGAACCTCAGCAGAGCCATAGCCAGAGCACACAGCTCAGCACAGGAACCTCAGCAGAGCCATAGCCAGAGCACACAGCTCAGCACAGGAACCTCAGCAGAGCCATAGCCAGGGCACACAGCTCAGCACAGGAACCTCAGCAGAGCCATAGCCAGTGCACACAGCTCAGTACAGGAACCTCAGCAGAGCCATAGCCAGAGCACACAGCTCAGTACAGGAACCTCAGCAGAGCCATAGCCAGGGCACAGAGCTCAGTACAGGAACCTCAGCAGAGCCATAGCCAGGGCACAGAGCTCAGTACAGGAACCTCAGCAGAGCCATAGCCAGAGCACACAGCTCAGTACATGAACCTCAGCAGAGCCATAGCCAGGGCACACAGCTCAGCACAGGAACCTCAGCAGAGCCATAGCCAGAGCACACAGCTCAGCACAGGAACCTCAGCACAGCCATAGCCAGGGCACACAGCTCAGCACAGGAACCTCAGCACAGCCATAGCCAGGGCACACAGCTCAGTACAGGAACCTCAGCAGAGCCATAGCCAGGGCACACAGCTCAGTACAGGAACCTCAGCAGAGCCATAGCCAGGGCACAGAGCTCAGCACAGGAACCTCAGCACAGCCATAGCCAGGGCACACAGCTCAGCACAGGAACCTCAGCAGAGCCATAGCCAGGGCACACAGCTCAGCACAGGAACCTCAGCAGAGCCATAGCTAGGGCACACAGCTCAGCACAGGAACCTCAGCAGAGCCATAGCCAGGGCACACAGCTCAGCACAGGAACCTCAGCAGAGCCATAGCCAGGGCACACAGCTCAGTACAGGAACCTCAGCAGAGCCATAGCCAGGGCACACAGCTCAGTACAGGAACCTCAGCAGAGCCATAGCCAGGGCACACAGCTCAGTACAGGAACCTCAGCAGAGCCATAGCCAGGGCACACAGCTCAGCACAGGAACCTCAGCAGAGCCATAGCCAGGGCACACAGCTCAGCACAGGAACCTCAGCAGAGCCATAGCCAGGGCACACAGCTCAGCACAGGAACCTCAGCAGAGCCATAGCCAGGGCACACAGCTCAGCACAGGAACCTCAGCAGAGCCATAGCCAGGGCACACAGCTCAGCACAGGAACCTCAGCAGAGCCATAGCCAGAGCACACAGCTCAGCACAGGAACCTCAGCACAGCCATAGCCAGAGCACACAGCTCAGCACAGGAACCTCAGCACAGCCATAGCCAGGGCACACAGCTCAGCACAGGAACCTCAGCAGAGCCATAGCCAGTGCACACAGCTCAGCACAGGAACCTCAGCAGAGCCATAGCCAGGACACACAGCTCAGTACAGGAACCTCAGCAGAGCCATAGCCAGGGCACAGAGCTCAGCACAGGAACCTCAGCAGAGCCATAGCCAGGGCACACAGGTCAGTACAGGAACCTCAGCAGAGCCATAGCCAGGGCACAGAGCTCAGCACAGGAACCTCAGCACAGCCATAGCCAGGGCACAGAGCTCAGTACAGGAACCTCAGCACAGCCATAGCCAGGGCACACAGCTCAGCACAGGAACCTCAGCAGAGCCATAGCCAGTGCACACAGCTCAGCACAGGAACCTCAGCAGAGCCATAGCCAGGGCACACAGGTCAGCACAGGAACCTCAGCAGAGCCATAGCCAGGGCACACAGGTCAGCACAGGAACCTCAGCAGAGCCATAGCCAGGGCACACAGGTCAGCACAGGAACCTCAGCAGAGCCATAGCCAGGGCACACAGCTCAGCACAGGAACCTCAGCAGAGCCATAGCCAGGGCACACAGCTCAGCACAGGAACCTCAGCAGAGCCATAGCCAGAGCACACAGCTCAGTACAGGAACCTCAGCAGAGCCATAGCCAGAGCACAGAGCTCAGTACAGGAACCTCAGCAGAGCCATAGCCAGGGCACACAGCTCAGTACAGGAACCTCAGCAGAGCCATAGCCAGGGCACACAGCTCAGCACAGGAACCTCAGCAGAGCCATAGCCAGGGCACACAGGTCAGTACAGGAACCTCAGCAGAGCCATAGCCAGGGCACACAGGTCAGCACAGGAACCTCAGCAGAGCCATAGCCAGGGCACACAGCTCAGCACAGGAACCTCAGCAGAGCCATAGCCAGGGCACACAGCTCAGCACAGGAACCTCAGCAGAGCCATAGCCAGGGCACACAGCTCAGCACAGGAACCTCAGCAGAGCCATAGCCAGAGCACACAGCTCAGTACAGGAACCTCAGCAGAGCCATAGCCAGAGCACAGAGCTCAGCACAGGAACCTCAGCAGAGCCATAGCCAGAGCACAGAGCTCAGCACAGGAACCTCAGCAGAGCCATAGCCAGAGCACAGAGCTCAGTACAGGAACCTCAGCAGAGCCATAGCCAGAGCACAGAGCTCAGTACAGGAACCTCAGCAGAGCCATAGCCAGGGCACACAGCTCAGTACAGGAACCTCAGCAGAGCCATAGCCAGAGCACAGAGCTCAGTACAGGAACCTCAGCAGAGCCATAGCCAGAGCACAGAGCTCAGTACAGGAACCTCAGCAGAGCCATAGCCAGAGCACAGAGCTCAGTACAGGAACCTCAGCAGAGCCATAGCCAGGGCACACAGCTCAGCACAGGAAGCTCAGCAGAGCCATAGCCAGGGCACAGAGCTCAGCACAGGAACCTCAGCAGAGCCATAGCCAGAGCACACAGCTCAGCACAGGAACCTCAGCAGAGCCATAGCCAGAGCACACAGCTCAGTACAGGAACCTCAGCAGAGCCATAGCCAGAGCACAGAGCTCAGCACAGGAACCTCAGCAGAGCCATAGCCAGGGCACACAGCTCAGTACAGGAACCTCAGCAGAGCCATAGCCAGGGCACACAGCTCAGTACAGGAACCTCAGCAGAGCCATAGCCAGAGCACACAGCTCAGTACAGGAACCTCAGCAGAGCCATAGCCAGAGCACACAGCTCAGTACAGGAACCTCAGCAGAGCCATAGCCAGAGCACACAGCTCAGTACAGGAACCTCAGCAGAGCCATAGCCAGGACACACAGCTCAGTACAGGAACCTCAGCAGAGCCATAGCCAGGGCACACAGCTCAGCACAGGAACCTCAGCAGAGCCATAGCCAGGGCACACAGCTCAGCACAGGAACCTCAGCAGAGCCATAGCCAGGGCACACAGCTCAGCACAGGAACCTCAGCAGAGCCATAGCCAGGGCACACAGCTCAGCACAGGAACCTCAGCAGAGCCATAGCCAGGGCACACAGCTCAGTACAGGAACCTCAGCAGAGCCATAGCCAGGGCACACAGCTCAGTACAGGAACCTCAGCAGAGCCATAGCCAGGGCACACAGCTCAGTACAGGAACCTCAGCAGAGCCATAGCCAGAGCACACAGCTCAGTACAGGAACCTCAGCAGAGCCATAGCCAGGGCACACAGCTCAGTACAGGAACCTCAGCAGAGCCATAGCCAGGGCACACAGCTCAGCACAGGAACCTCAGCAGAGCCATAGCCAGGGCACACAGCTCAGCACAGGAACCTCAGCAGAGCCATAGCCAGAGCACACAGCTCAGTACAGGAACCTCAGCAGAGCCATAGCCAGGGCACACAGCTCAGTACAGGAACCTCAGCAGAGCCATAGCCAGGGCACACAGCTCAGTACAGGAACCTCAGCAGAGCCATAGCCAGAGCACACAGCTCAGCACAGGAACCTCAGCAGAGCCATAGCCAGGACACACAGCTCAGTACAGGAACCTCAGCAGAGCCATAGCCAGGGCACACAGCTCAGCACAGGAACCTCAGCATAGCCATAGCCAGAGCACACAGCTCAGCATAGGAACCTCAGCAGAGCCATAGCCAGGGCACACAGCTCAGTACAGGAACCTCAGCAGAGCCATAGCCAGGGCACACAGCTCAGTACAGGAACCTCAGCAGAGCCATAGCCAGGGCACAGAGCTCAGCACAGGAACCTCAGCAGAGCCATAGCCAGAGCACAGAGCTCAGCACAGGAACCTCAGCAGAGCCATAGCCAGAGCACACAGCTCAGTACAGGAACCTCAGCAGAGCCATAGCCAGAGCACACAGCTCAGTACAGGAACCTCAGCAGAGCCATAGCCAGAGCACACAGCTCAGCACAGGAACCTCAGCAGAGCCATAGCCAGAGCACACAGCTCAGTACAGGAACCTCAGCAGAGCCATAGCCAGAGCACACAGCTCAGTACAGGAACCTCAGCAGAGCCATAGCCAGGGCACACAGCTCAGCACAGGAACCTCAGCATAGCCATAGCCAGAGCACACAGCTCAGCATAGGAACCTCAGCAGAGCCATAGCCAGGGCACACAGCTCAGTACAGGAACCTCAGCAGAGCCATAGCCAGGGCACACAGCTCAGCACATGAACCTCAGCAGAGCCATAGCCAGGACACACAGCTCAGCACAGGAACCTCAGCAGAGCCATAGCCAGGGCACACAGCTCAGCACAGGAACCTCAGCAGAGCCATACCCAGGGCACAGAGCTCAGCACAGGAACCTCAGCAGAGCCATAGCCAGGGCACACAGCTCAGTACAGGAACCTCAGCAGAGTCCTCTCCACAGCACAACTACAGGGGCTGCTCATCATCAGTCCTCCCGTCCTCGCACAATGTACACACTGCTACAGCTGCACGGCTAATATCCACTAGACTGAGAAGGCCCCGCCCCTCTCGGTGACGTCATGATTCCACGATATCCCTCCTCCCTCTCGACAAATCAACTCCAAACTAGACGCTACCCTCTACTCATTGCCATAGAGATGAATAAAGCAACATGACTCCTCCCACTCCACCCTCGTGACTGGTCATATGACCATGACATCATCTCCTGCACTCCCAGAAACCCCCGCAGTGGTGGAGGTAAGAAGTGTATATATATATATACACACAGGGGAGGGGAGAGGTGCATGCACAGGGCTTTACACAGGGTGGTGAATGGTCTATGTATATATATATTTACACACATACATATAGAAACACACAGGAGAGTTATATATACTGGAGTATACACGTTAGGTGAGGTGTCGAGGACACACTGGATATGGGGGGACAAGTATACAAAGGGACACAGAGTGGAGGACAGGGACATGGGGATATACGGGAAGCAAGGGCAGAAGGGGACACGAGGGGCACACGAGGGAGGAAGGGCACACGAGGGAGGAAGGGGACACGAGGGGCACACGAGGGAGGAAGGGGACACGAGGGGCACACGAGGGAGGAAGGGGACACGAGCGACTCACTAGAGAGGGGGGGAAGGGACACGAGGGAGGAAGGGGACACGAGGGGCACACGAGGGAGGAAGGGGACACGAGGGGCACACGAGGGAGGAAGGGGACACGAGGGGGACACGAGGGAGGAAGGGGACACGAGGGGCACACGAGGAAGGAAGGGAACACGAGGGGCACACGAGGGAGGAAGGGGACACGAGCGACTCACTAGAGAGGGGGGGAAGGGACACGAGGGGCACACGAGGGAGGAAGGGGATACGAGCGACTCACTAGAGAGGGGGGGGAAGGGACACGAGGGCAGAAGGGGACACGAGGGGCACATGAGGGAGGAAGGGGACACGAGGGGCACACGAGGGAGGAAGGGGACACGAGGGAGGAAGGGGACACGAGGGGCACACGAGGGAGGAAGGGGACACGAGGGGCACACGAGGGAGGAAGGGGACACGAGCGACTCACTAGAGAGGGGGGGAAGGGACACAAGGGGCACACGAGGGAGGAAGGGGACACGAGGGGCACACGAGGGAGGAAGGGGACACGAGGGGCACACGAGGGAGGAAGGGGACACGAGGGGCACACGAGGGAGGAAGGGGACACGAGGGAGGAAGGGGACACGAGGGGCACACGAGGGAGGAAGGGGACACGAGGGGCACACGAGGGAGGAAGGGGACACGAGCGAGGAAGGGGACACGAGGGGCACACGAGGGAGGAAGGGGACACGAGGGAGGAAGGGGACACGAGGGGCACACGAGGGAGGAAGGGGACACGAGCGACTCACTAGAGAGGGGGGGAAGGGACACGAGGGAGGAAGGGGACACGAGGGGCACACGAGGGAGGAAGGGGACACGTGCGACTCACTAGAGAGGGGGGGGAAGGGACACGAGGGCAGAAGGGGACACGAGGGGCACACGAGGGCAGAAGGGGACACGAGGGGCACACGAGGGAGGAAGGGGACACGAGGGGCACACGAGGGAGGAAGGGGACACGAGGGGCACACGAGGGAGGAAGGGGACACGAGGGGCACACGAGGGAGGAAGGGGACACGAGGGGCACACGAGGGAGGAAGGGGACACGAGCGACTCACTAGAGAGGGGGGAAAGGGACACGAGGGGCACACGAGGGAGGAAGGGGACACGAGGGGCACACGAGGGAGGAAGGGGACACGAGGGGCACACGAGGGAGGAAGGGGACACGAGCGACTCACTAGAGAGGGGGGAAAGGGACACGAGGGGCACACGAGGGAGGAAGGGGACACGAGGGGCACACGAGGGAGGAAGGGGACACGAGGGGCACACGAGGGAGGAAGGGGACACGAGGGGCACACGAGGGAGAAAGGGGACACGAGCGACTCACTAGAGAGGGGGGGAAGGGACACGAGGGAGGAAGGGGACACGAGGGAGGAATGGGACACGAGGGGCACACGAGGGAGGAAGGGGACACGAGGGGCACACGAGGGAGGAAGGGGACACGAGGGGCACACGAGGGAGAAAGGGGACACGAGCGACTCACTAGAGAGGGGGGGAAGGGACACGAGGGAGGAAGGGGACACGAGGGAGGAATGGGACACGAGGGGCACACGAGGGAGGAATGGGACACGAGGGGCACACGAGGGAGGAAGGGGACACGAGGGGCACACGAGGGAGGAAGGGAACACGAGCGACTCACTAGAGAGGGGGGAAGGGGACACGAGGGAGGAAGGGGACACGAGGGGCACACGAGGGAGGAAGGGGACACGAGGGGGCACACGAGGGAGGAAGGGGACACGAGGGGGCACACGAAGGAGGAAGGGGACGTGAGGGGGCACACGAGGGAGGAAGGGGACGTGAGGGGGCACACGAGGGAGGAAGGGGACGTGAGGGGGCACACGAGGGAGGAAGGGGACGTGAGGGGGCACACGAGGGAGGAAGGGGACGTGAGGGGGCACACGAGGGAGGAAGGGGACGTGAGGGGGCACACGAGGGAGGAAGGGGACGTGAGGGGGCACACGAGGGAGGAAGGGGACGTGAGGGGGCACACGAGGGAGGAAGGGGACGTGAGGGGGCACACGAGGGAGGAAGGGGACGTGAGGGGGCACACGAGGGAGGAAGGGGACGTGAGGGGGCACACGAGGGAGGAAGGGGACGTGAGGGGGCACACGAGGGAGGAAGGGGACGTGAGGGGGCACACGAGGGAGGAAGGGGACGTGAGGGGGCACACGAGGGAGGAAGGGGACGTGAGGGGGCACACGAGGGAGGAAGGGGACGTGAGGGGGCACACGAGGGAGGAAGGGGACGTGAGGGGGCACACGAGGGAGGAAGGGGACGTGAGGGGGCACACGAGGGAGGAAGGGGACGTGAGGGGGCACACGAGGGAGGAAGGGGACGTGAGGGGGCACACGAGGGAGGAAGGGGACGTGAGGGGGCACACGAGGGAGGAAGGGGACGTGAGGGGGCACACGAGGGAGGAAGGGGACGTGAGGGGCACACGCGGGAGGAAGGGGACGTGAGGGGGCACACGCGGGAGGAAGGGCACACGCGGGAGGAAGGGGACGTGAGGGGCACACGCGGGAGGAAGGGGACGTGAGGGGCACACGCGGGAGGAAGGGCACACGAGGGAGGAAGGGGACACGAGGAGCACACGAGGGAGGAAGGGGACACGAGGGGCACACGAGGGAGGAAGGGGACACGAGGGGCACACGAGGGAGGAAGGGGACACGAGGGGCACACGAGGGAGGAAGGGGACGTGAGGGGCACACGCGGGAGGAAGGGCACACGCGGGAGGAAGGGGACGTGAGGGGCACACGCGGGAGGAAGGGCACACGAGGGAGGAAGGGGACACGAGGAGCACACGAGGGAGGAAGGGGACACGAGGGGCACACGAGGGAGGAAGGGGACACGAGGGGCACACGAGGGAGGAAGGGGACACGAGGGGCACACGAGGGAGGAAGGGGACACGAGGGGCACACGAGGGGCACACGAGGGAGGAAGGGGACACGAGGGGCACACGAGGGAGGAAGGGGACACGAGGGGCACACGAGGGAGGAAGGGGACACGAGGGGCACACGAGGGAGGAAGGGGACGTGAGTGGGCACACGCGGGAGGAAGGGCACACGAGGGAGGAAGGGGACGTGAGGGGGCACACGAGGGAGGAAGGGGACGTGAGGGGGCACACGAGGGAGGAAGGGGACGTGAGGGGGCACACGAGGGAGGAAGGGGACGTGAGGGGGCACACGAGGGAGGAAGGGGACGTGAGGGGCACACGCGGGAGGAAGGGGACGTGAGGGGCACACGCGGGAGGAAGGGCACACGCGGGAGGAAGGGGACGTGAGGGGCACCCGCGGGAGGAAGGGGACGTGAGGGGCAACCGCGGGAGGAAGGGGACGTGAGGGGGCACACGAGGGAGGAAGGGGACGTGAGGGGGCACACGAGGGAGGAAGGGGACGTGAGGGGGCACACGAGGGAGGAAGGGGACGTGAGGGGGCACACGAGGGAGGAAGGGGACGTGAGGGGGCACACGAGGGAGGAAGGGGACGTGAGGGGGCACACGAGGGAGGAAGGGGACGTGAGGGGGCACACGAGGGAGGAAGGGGACGTGAGGGGGCACACGAGGGAGGAAGGGGACGTGAGGGGCACACGCGGGAGGAAGGGGACGTGAGCGGCACACGAGAGAGGAAGGGGACGTGAGGGGGCACACGCGGGAGGAAGGGCACACGCGGGAGGAAGGGGACGTGAGGGGCACACGCGGGAGGAAGGGCACACGCGGGAGGAAGGGGACGTGAGGGGCACACGCGGGAGGAAGGGCACACGAGGGAGGAAGGGGACGTGAGGGGGCACACGAGGGAGGAAGGGGACGTGAGGGGGCACACGAGGGAGGAAGGGGACGTGAGGGGCACACGCGGGAGGAAGGGGACGTGAGGGGCACACGCGGGAGGAAGGGGACGTGAGGGGCACACGCGGGAGGAAGGGCACACGCGGGAGGAAGGGGACGTGAGGGGCACCCGCGGGAGGAAGGGGACGTGAGGGGCAACCGCGGGAGGAAGGGGACGTGAGGGGGCACACGAGGGAGGAAGGGGACGTGAGGGGGCACACGAGGGAGGAAGGGGACGTGAGGGGGCACACGAGGGAGGAAGGGGACGTGAGGGGGCACACGAGGGAGGAAGGGGACGTGAGGGGCACACGCGGGAGGAAGGGGACGTGAGCGGCACACGAGAGAGGAAGGGGACGTGAGGGGGCACACGCGGGAGGAAGGGCACACGCGGGAGGAAGGGGACGTGAGGGGCACACGCGGGAGGAAGGGCACACGAGGGAGGAAGGGGACACGAGGAGCACACGAGGGAGGAAGGGGACACGAGGGGCACACGAGGGAGGAAGGGGACACGAGGGGCACACGAGGGAGGAAGGGGACACGAGGGGCACACGAGGGAGGAAGGGGACACGAGGGGCACACGAGGGAGGAAGGGGACACGAGGGGCACACGAGGGAGGAAGGGGACACGAGGGGCACACGAGGGAGGAAGGGGACACGAGGGGCACACGAGGGAGGAAGGGGACACGAGGGGCACACGAGGGAGGAAGGGGACACGAGGGGCACACGAGGGAGGAAGGGGACACGAGGGGCACACGAGGGAGGAAGGGGACACGAGGGGCACACGAGGGAGGAAGGGGACACGAGGGGCACACGAGGGAGGAAGGGGACACGAGGGGCACACGAGGGAGGAAGGGGACACGAGGGGCACACGAGGGAGGAAGGGGACACGAGGGGCACACGAGGGAGGAAGGGGACACGAGGGGCACACGAGGGAGGAAGGGGACACGAGGGGCACACGAGGGAGGAAGGGGACACGAGGGGCACACGAGGGAGGAAGGGGACACGAGGGGCACACGAGGGAGGAAGGGGACACGAGGGGCACACGAGGGAGGAAGGGGACACGAGGGGCACACGAGGGAGGAAGGGGACGTGAGTGGGCACACGCGGGAGGAAGGGGACGTGAGGGGGCACACGAGGGAGGAAGGGGACGTGAGGGGGCACACGAGGGAGGAAGGGGACGTGAGGGGGCACACGAGGGAGGAAGGGGACGTGAGGGGGCACACGAGGGAGGAAGGGGACGTGAGGGGCACCCGCGGGAGGAAGGGGACGTGAGGGGCACCCGCGGGAGGAAGGGGACGTGAGGGGCACCCGCGGGAGGAAGGGGACGTGAGGGGCACCCGCGGGAGGAAGGGGACGTGAGGGGCACCCGCGGGAGGAAGGGGACGTGAGGGGCACCCGCGGGAGGAAGGGGACGTGAGGGGCACCCGAGGGAGGAAGGGGACGTGAGGGGCACCCGAGGGAGGAAGGGGACGTGAGGGGCACCCGCGGGAGGAAGGGGACGTGAGGGGCACCCGCGGGAGGAAGGGGACGTGAGGGGCACCCGAGGGAGGAAGGGGACGTGAGGGGCACCCGAGGGAGGAAGGGGACGTGAGGGGGCACCCGAGGGAGGAAGGGGACGTGAGGGGCACCCGAGGGAGGAAGGGGACGTGAGGGGCACACGCGGGAGGAAGGGGACGTGAGGGGCACACGCGGGAGGAAGGGGACGTGAGGGGCACACGCGGGAGGAAGGGGACGTGAGCGGCACACGAGAGAGGAAGGGGACGTGAGGGGGCACACGCGGGAGGAAGGGCACACGCGGGAGGAAGGGGACGTGAGGGGCACACGCTGTAGGAAGGGCACACGCGGGAGGAAGGGGACGTGAGGGGCACACGCGGGAGGAAGGGCACACGCGGGAGGAAGGGGACGTGAGGGGCACACGAGGGAGGAAGGGGACGTGAGGGGCACACGCGGTAGGAAGGGCACACGCGGGAGGAAGGGGACGTGAGGGGCACACGCGGGAGGAAGGGCACACGAGGGAGGAAGGGGACGTGAGGGGGCACACGAGGGAGGAAGGGGACACGAGGAGCACACGAGGGAGGAAGGGGACACGAGGGGCACACGAGGGAGGAAGGGGACACGAGGGGCACACGAGGGAGGAAGGGGACACGAGGGGCACACGAGGGAGGAAGGGGACACGAGGGGCACACGAGGGAGGAAGGGGACACGAGGGGCACACGCGGGAGGAAGGGCACACGAGGGAGGAAGGGGACGTGAGGGGGCACACGAGGGAGGAAGGGGACACGAGGAGCACACGAGGGAGGAAGGGGACACGAGGGGCACACGAGGGAGGAAGGGGACACGAGGGGCACACGAGGGAGGAAGGGGACACGAGGGGCACACGAGGGAGGAAGGGGACACGAGGGGCACACGAGGGAGGAAGGGGACACGAGGGGCACACGAGGGAGGAAGGGGACACGAGGGGCACACGAGGGAGGAAGGGGACACGAGGGGCACACGAGGGAGGAAGGGGACACGAGGGGCACACGAGGGAGGAAGGGGACACGAGGGGCACACGAGGGAGGAAGGGGACGTGAGTGGGCACACGCGGGAGGAAGGGCACACGAGGGAGGAAGGGGACGTGAGGGGGCACACGAGGGAGGAAGGGGACGTGAGGGGGCACACGAGGGAGGAAGGGGACGTGAGGGGGCCCACGAGGGAGGAAGGGGACGTGAGGGGGCCCACGAGGGAGGAAGGGGACGTGAGGGGGCCCACGAGGGAGGAAGGGGACGTGAGGGGGCCCACGAGGGAGGAAGGGGACGTGAGGGGCACACGCAGGAGGAAGGGGACGTGAGGGGCACACGCGGGAGGAAGGGCACCCGCGGGAGGAAGGGGACGTGAGGGGCACCCGCGGGAGGAAGGGGACGTGAGGGGCACCCGCGGGAGGAAGGGGACGTGAGGGGCAACCGAGGGAGGAAGGGGACGTGAGGGGCACCCGAGGGAGGAAGGGGACGTGAGGGGGCACACGAGGGAGGAAGGGGACGTGAGGGGGCACACGAGGGAGGAAGGGAACGTGAGGGGCACACGAGGGAGGAAGGGGACGTGAGGGGCACACGCGGGAGGAAGGGGACGTGAGGGGCACACGCGGGAGGAAGGGGACGTGAGGGGCACACGCGGGAGGAAGGGGACGTGAGGGGCACACGCGGGAGGAAGGGGACGTGAGGGGCACACGCGGGAGGAAGGGGACGTGAGGGGCACACGCGGGAGGAAGGGGACGTGAGGGGCACACGCGGGAGGAAGGGGACGTGAGGGGCACACGCGGGAGGAAGGGGACGTGAGGGGCACACGCGGGAGGAAGGGGACGTGAGGGGCACACGCGGGAGGAAGGGGACGTGAGGGGCACACGCGGGAGGAAGGGGACGTGAGGGGCACACGCGGGAGGAAGGGGACGTGAGGGGCACACGCGGGAGGAAGGGGACGTGAGGGGCACACGCGGGAGGAAGGGGACGTGAGGGGCACACGCGGGAGGAAGGGGACACGAGGGGCACACGCGGGAGGAAGGGGACACGAGGGGCACACGAGGGAGGAAGGGGACACGAGGGGCACACGAGGGAGGAAGGGGACGTGAGTGGGCACACGAGGGAGGAAGGGGACGTGAGTGGGCACACGAGGGAGGAAGGGGACACGAGGGGCACACGAGGGAGGAAGGGGACGTGAGTGGGCACACGAGGGAGGAAGGGGACACGAGGGGCACACGAGGGAGGAAGGGGACACGAGGGGGCACACGAGGGAGGAAGGGGACACGAGGGGCACACGAGGGAGGAAGGGGACACGAGGGGCACACGAGGGAGGAAGGGGACACGAGGGGCACACGAGGGAGGAAGGGGACGTGAGTGGGCACACGAGGGAGGAAGGGCACACGAGGGAGGAAGGGGACACGAGGGGCACACGAGGGAGGAAGGGGACACGAGGGGCACACGAGGGAGGAAGGGGACACGAGGGGCACACGAGGGAGGAGGGGGCACACGAGGGAGGAAGGGGACACGAGGGGGCACACGAGGGAGGAAGGGCACACGAGGGAGGAAGGGGAGGTGAGGGGGCACACGAGGGAGGAAGGGGAGGTGAGGGGGCACACGAGGGAGGAAGGGGAGGTGAGGGGGCACACGCGGGAGGAAGGGGACATGAGGGGCACACGAGGGATTAAGGGGACGTGAGGGGGCACACTAAGGAGGAAGGGGACACGAGGGGCACAAGTCAGAGAAGGTGATACGAGGGCAAAGGGGGTAACGACGCAAGGGGCACACGAGGAAGTAAGGGGACGTGAGGGGGCACACGCGGGAGTAAGGGGACGTGAGGGGGCACGTGAGGGGGCACACGCGGGAGGAAGGGGACACGAGGGGCATAGGGCGGAGGACAGGGACATGGACAGTGGATGTGGATATGAGGGGCGGAAGGAGACGCAAGGGGCACCCTAGGGAGGAAGGGGACGCAAGGGGCACACGAGGGAGGAAGGAGACCCGAGGCATACACGAGGGAGGAAGGGGACAAGAGAGGCACAGGGCAGTGGACGGGAATACGAGGGGCTTAGGGTGGAGGACAGGGATACAACAGGCACACGGAGGGGGATGCAGGGTGGGAATATGGGTACTAATATGGTAGGGCTGTGCTTCACATCTTGTGTTGTCCCTCCTCATACTTATAGTGGGCCATTATTCCAGATGGATGCAGTTAGTAGCCGCACCACCACTCCGGCACAGTCGGCACAGCCACGGGAGTACAAGCTGGTCATGCTGGGAGCGGGCGGTGTGGGGAAGAGCGGTGAGTATGAGTTGGCACACAGGAGCTGCTCTGTGGTTAGTTGGAGCTTGTTGGGTGTCTGTGGTGAGTGGCTGCTCTGTAATGTGCACATCTACGTACACAGCAATGACCATGCAGTTCATCAGCCATCGCTTTCCGGAGGATCATGACCCCACCATTGGTGAGTAGGACCCTTCCTATTGGCTACAGATTTAACGCATTCTCTTCTCTCACGAGTGACTTTTGGATTCTCTCCCAATTTCCAGAGGACGCTTATAAAATACGCATACGGATTGATGATGAACCAGCTAACCTGGACATCCTGGATACTGCCGGACAGGTAGGGCGGATGGGACATATACAACCCCTGGCAAAAATTATGGAATCACCGGGCTCGGAGGATGTTCACTCAGTTGTTTAATGTTGTTGAAAAAAATCAGATCACAGACATGGCACAAAACTAAAGTCATTTCAAATGGCAACTTTAGTGCTTTAAGAAACACTAAAAGAAATCAAGATAAAAAATGTGGTACTCAGTAAGGGTAATTTTTTTCAGACCAAGCAGATGGAAAAAATTATGGAATCATCAAAAACAAACACACAAAAGAACACTCCAATACATCACTAGTATTTTGTTGCACCACCTCTGGCTTTAATAACAGCTTTCAGTCTCTGAGGCATGGACTTAATGAGTGACAAACAGTACTCGTCATCAATCTGGCTGCAACTTTGTCTGATTGCTGTTGCCAGATCAGCTTTGCAGGTTGGAGCCTTGTCATGGACCATTTTCTTCAACTTTCACCAAAGATTTTCACTTGGGTTGAGATCCGGAGTATTTGCAGGCCATGACATTGACCTTGTGTGTCTTCTTTCAAGGAATGTTTTCACAGTTTTTGCTCTATGGCAGGATGCATTATCATCTTGAAAAATGATGTCATCATCCCCAAACATCCATTCAATTGATGGGATAAGAAAACTGTCCAAAATATCAATGTAAACTTGGGCATTTATTGAAGATGTAATGACAGCCATCTCCCCAGTGCCTTTACCTGACATGCAGCCCCATATCATCAATGACTGTGGAAATGTGCATGTTCTCTTCATGCAGTCATCTTTATAAATCTCATTGGAACGGCACCAAACAAAAGTTCCAGCATCATCACCTTGCCCAATGCAGATTCGCGATTCATCACTGAATATGACTTTCATCCAGTCATCCACAGTCCACGATTGCTTTTCCTTAGCCCATTGTAACCTTGTGTTTTTCTGTTTCGGTGTTAATGATGGCTTATGTTTAGCTTTTCTGTATGTAAATCCCATTTCCTTTAGGCGGTTTCTTACAGTTCGGTCACAGACATTGACTCCAGTTTCCTCCCATTTGTTCCTCATTTGTTTTGTTGTGCATTTCCTGTTTTGGAGACATATTGCTTTAAGTTTCCGGTCTTGACACTTTGATGTCTTCCTTGGTCTACCACTATGTTTACCTTTAACAACCTTACCATGTTGTTTGTATTTGGTCCAGATTTTAGACACAGCTGACTGTGAACAACCAACATCTTTTGCAACATTGCTTGATGATTTACCTTCTTTTAAGAGTTTGATAATCCTCTCCTTTGTTTCAATTGACATCTCTCGTGTTGGAGCCATGATTCCTGTCAGTCCACTTGGTGCAACAGCTCTCCAAGGTGTGATCACTCCTTTTTAGATACAGACTAACGAGCAGATCTAATTTGATGCAGGTGTTAGTTTTGGAAATGAAAATTTACAGGGTGATTCCATAATTTTCGCCTCAGAATTGAGTGATTCCATAATTTTTTCCATCTGCTTGGTCTGAAAAAAATTACCCTTACTGAGTACCACATTTTTTATCTTGATTTCTTTTAGTGTTTCTTAAAGCCCTAAAGTTTCCATTTGAAATGACTTTAGTTTTGTGCCATGTCTGTGATCTGCTTTTTTTCAACAGCATTAAAGAACTGAATGAACATCCTCCGAGCCCGGTGATTCCAGAATTTTTGCCAGGGGTTGTAGTAGCCTGCAGGCTCTCTAGCAAGTCGTCTTATGTGGTGACACTCCCTCTGGCGTGGGGCTGTGTTATGGCTGACCTATGCAGTGCTCCTTCAGCTGTTCCTCTGCTATTTTTTATGCAGGCTGAGTTTACAGCAATGCGGGACCAGTACATGAGAGCCGGCGAAGGCTTCATCATCTGCTACTCCATCACCGACCGCCGCAGCTTTCATGAAGTTCGTGAATTCAAGCAGCTTATCTATCGCGTGCGGCGGACAGATGACACGCCCGTGGTGCTGGTGGGAAATAAGTCAGATCTCTCCCGGCTCCGCCAGGTATAGTGCGGGGAATTCTCATTACATACGGACAAGTGACGCCCTCAGTCCTGACCTCACATCTTCTCATTCTCAGGTCTCCAAGGATGAAGGCATCTCGTTAGCGCGAGAGTTCAGCTGTCCATTCTTTGAGACGTCGGCGGCTTTCCGTTATTACATCGATGATGTTTTCCACGCTCTGGTCCGTGAGATCCGGAGGAAAGAGAAGGAGGCGGCTCTGGCGAGCGAACGCAAATCCAAACCCAAATCTTCTTTGTGGAAGCGGCTGAGGTCTCCATTCAGAAGGAAGAAAGAGTCGGTGACCTGAGATGCCATGTAATGGGGGATTGGCACTGATCTAGGATGATGAGAGGGTGGAAGGGGTTCCTCATAGCCTGGTTAAGCGTAGATATACTGGGTGTATATACTATACATACACGAGGCTGTGAATTACTAACCACGCATACAGTTTGTAATTGCCGCATATATCATGTGGCGGAGCCCCGGCCGCAGCATGACCCAACTGCATTACTAACATGTCCACGACTGGAGCCAGGAAGGGACCAAGCCTCCATCATCAAGACTGGACCTGATCACGTGACTGGTCTGTCATGGGGCGCCTTCCCTCCAAAATATAATGTCACTTCACTGGTAAATCGGCATCCATTCATGAAAGGGACCTGCAGACTCGTGCGCACACCTTGTGTACATTTTTCTATATTTTGTTAACAGTTTTTCATATTAAATCTGTTGCTTCTTTACTGCGGGCTCCATAATTGGTAGTAAGTGGTAGGAGGAGACTGTCCTGACTGGTGGATCACAGCTGCTGTCCCACACCACATGTCACCACCACATATGGGGAGGAGCCCCCAGAGTCATCGTTGTCTGCATCAACACCATGCGTGAAGAGGAGTCCAGAGACGACGTCACCCGCGTTACCACCATATGTGAAGAGGAGTCCAGAGACGACGTCACCCGCGTTACCACCATATGTGAAGAGGAGTCCAGAGACGACGTCACCCGCGTTACCACCATATGTGAAGAGGAGTCCAGAGACGACGTCACCCGCGTTACCACCATATGTGAAGAGGAGTCCAGAGACGACGTCACCCGCGTTACCACCATATGTGAAGAGGAGTCCAGAGACGACGTCACCCGCGTTACCACCATATGTGAAGAGGAGTCCAGAGACGACGTCACCCGCGTTACCACCATATGTGAAGAGGAGTCCAGAGACGACGTCACCCGCGTTACCACCATATGTGAAGAGGAGTCCAGAGACGACGTCACCCGCGTTACCACCATATGTGAAGAGGAGTCCAGAGACGACGTCACCCGCGTTACCACCATATGTGAAGAGGAGTCCAGAGACGACGTCACCCGCGTTACCACCATATGTGAAGAGGAGTCCAGAGACGACGTCACCCGCGTTACCACCATATGTGAAGAGGAGTCCAGAGACGACGTCACCCGCGTTACCACCATATGTGAAGAGGAGTCCAGAGACGACGTCACCCGCGTTACCACCATATGTGAAGAGGAGTCCAGAGACGACGTCACCCGCGTTACCACCATATGTGAAGAGGAGTTCAGAGACGACGTTACCCGCGTTACCACCATGCGTGAAGAGGAGTCCAGAGACGACGTCACCCGCGTTACCACCATAGGAGCAGAGATCTGCTGACCCCCATGTCACCACCACACATGGTGAGGAGCCCGGAGCCCCCGTCCCCCGAGTAATCACCACAAGCGCAGAGGCGCACAGACCTGTGGAGAGGAGCCCAGAGCCGCCATATCCTGCATCAACACCACCTCTGGAGAGAAGACCAGAGTACAGAGCAGTAATTTATATATACACACACATACATGTATATACATACATATGGCAGTATATGCACTGTATACACACAAAGCAATATATCTACAGTACAGACCAAAAGTTTGGACACACCTTCTCATTTAAAGATTTTTCTGTATTTTCATGACTATGATAATTGTACATTCACCCTGAAGGCATCAAAACTATGAATTAACACATGTGGAATTATATACTTAACAAAAAAGTGTGAAACAACTGAAAATATGTCTTATATTCTAGGGTCTTCAAAGTAGCCACCTTTTGCTTTGATGACTGCTTTGCACACTCTTGGCATTCTCTTGATGAGCTTCAAGAGGTAGTCACCGGAAATGGTCTTCCAGCAATCTTGAAGGCGTTCCCAGAGATGCTTAGCACTTGTTGGCCCTTTTGCCTTCACTCTGTGGTCCAGCTCACCCCAAACCATCTCGATATGGTTCAGGTCTGGTGACTGTGGAGGCTAGGTCATCTGGCGTAGCACCCCATCACTCTCCTTCTTGGTCAAATAGCCCTTACACAGCCTGGATGTGTGTTTGAGGTCATTGTCCTGTTGAAAAATAAATGATGGTCCAACTAAACGCAAACCGGATGGAATAGCATGGCGCTGCAAGATGCTGTGGTAGCCATGCTGGTTCAGTATGCCTTCAATTTTGAATAAATCCCCAACAGTGTCACCAGCAAAGCCCCCCCACACCATCACACCTCCTCCTCCATGCTTCACGGTGGGAACCAGGCATGTAGAGTCCATCCGTTCACCTTTTCTGCGTCGCACAAAGACACGGTGGTTGGAACCAAAGATGTCAAATTTAGACTCATCAGACCAAAGCACAGATTTCCACTGGTCTAATGTCCATTCCTTGTGTTCTTTATCCCAAACAAGTCTCTTCTGCTTGTTGCCTGTCCTTAGCAGTGGTTTCCTAGCAGCTATTTTACCATGAAGGCCTGCTGCACAAAGTCTCCTCTTAACAGTTGTTGAAGAGATGTGTCTGCTGCTAGAACTCTGTGTGGCATTGACCTGGTCTCTAATCTGAGCTGCTGTTAACCTGCGATTTCTGAGGCTGGTGACTCGGATAAACTTATCCTCAGAAGCAGAGGTGACTCTTGGTCTTCCTTTCCTGGGTTGGTCCTCATGTGAGCCAGTTTCTTTGTAGCGCTTGATGGTTTTTGCAACTGCACTTGGGGACACTTTCAAAGTTTGCCCAATTTTTCGCGCTGACTGACCTTCATTTCTTAAAGTAATGATGGCCACTCGTTTTTCTTTACTTAGCTGCTTTTTTCTTGCAATAATACAAATTCTAACAGTCTATTCAGTAGGACTATCAGCTGTGTATCCACCAGACTTCTGCACAACACAACACAACTTTGAAGAACCTAGAATATAAGACATATTTTCAGTTGTGTCACACTTTTTTGTTAAGTATATAATTCCACATGTGGTAATTCATAGTTTTGATGCCGTCAGTGTGAATGTACAATTTTCATAGTCAAGAAAATACAGAAAAATCTTTAAATGAGAAGGTGTGTCCAAACTTTTGGTCTGTTCTGTATATATACCTATAAACACATATATACTAAGCAGTAAATAAATACATTTGCGTATTTGAACAACACAAAAAAAATGGAAAATTGGACATACAGTGGGTACGGAAAGTATTCAGACCCCTTTACATTTTTCACTGTTTCATTGCAGCCATTTGGTAAATTCTATAAAGTTAATTTTTTTTTTCTCTTTAAAGTACACTCTGCACCCCATCTTGACTGAAAAAAACAGAAATGTAGAATTTTTTGCAAATTTATTAAAAAAGAAAAACTGAAATATCCCATGGTCATAAGTATTCAGACCCTTTGCTCAGTATTGAGGAGAAGCCCCTTATGAGCTAGAACAGCCATGAGTCTTCTTGGGAATGATGCAACAAGTTTTTCACCCCTGGATTTGGGGATCCTCGGCCATTCTTCCTTGCAGATCCTCTCCAGTTCCGTCAGGTTGGATGGTGAACGTTGGTGGACAGCCATTTTCAGGTCTCTCCAGAGATGCTCAATTGGGTTTAAATCAGGGCTCTGGCCAGTCAAGAATGGTCACAGAGTTGTTCTGAAGCCACTCCTTTGTTATTTTAGCTGTGTGCTTAGGGTCATTGTCTTGTTGGAAGGTGAACCTTCAGCCAAGTCTGAGGTCCTGAGCGTTCTGGAAGAGGTTTTCATCCAGGATATCTGTGTACTTGGCTGCATTCATGTTTCCTTCAATTGCAACCAGTCGTCCTGTCCCTGCAGCTGAAAAACACCCCCATAGCATGATGCTGCCACCACCATGTTTCACTGTTCGGATTATATTGTGCAGGTGATGAGCAGTGCCTGGTTTTCTCCACACATACCGCTTAGAATTATCACCAAAGAGTTCTATCTTCGTCTCATCAGACCAGAGAATCTTATTTCTCATAGTCTGGGAGTCCTTCATGTGTTTTTGAGCAAACTCTATGCAGGCTTTCATATGTCTTGCACTAAGGAGAGGCTTCCATCAGGCCACTCTGCCATAAAGGCCCGACTGGTGGAGGGCTGCAGTGATAGTTGACTTTGTGGAACTTCCTCCCATCTCCCTACTGCATCTCTGGAGCTCAGCCACAGTGATCTTGGGGTTCTTCTTTACCTCTCTCACCAAGACTCTTTTCCCACGATTGTTCAATTTGACTGAACGACCAGGTCTAGGAAGACTTCTGGTGGTCCCAAACTTCTTCCATTTAAGGATTATGGAGGCCACTGTGCTCTTAGGAACCTTGAGTAATGCAGAGATTCTTTTGTAACCTCGGCCAGATCTGTGCCTTGCCACAATTCTGTCTCTGAGCTCCTTGGGCAGTTCCTTTGAGCTCATGATTCTCCTTTGGTCTGACATGCGCTGTGAGCTGTGAGGTCTTATATAGACAGGTGTGTGCCTTTCCAAATCAAGTCCTATCAGTTTAATTAAACACAGCTGCACTCCAGTGAAGGAGTAGAACCATCTCAATGAGGATCACAAGGAAATGGACAGCATGTGACTTAAATATGAGTGTCTGAGCAAAGGGTCTGAATACTTATGACCATGTGAGATTTCAGTTTTTCTTTTTTAATAAATTTGCAAAAATTTCTACATTTCTGTTTTTTCCAGTCATGATGGGGTGCAGAGTGGACTTTAATGAGAAAAAAAAGAACTTTTTAGAATTTACCAAATGGCTGCAATGAAACAAAGAGTGAAAAACTTAAAAGGGTCTGAATACTTTCCGTACCCACTGTAACTTCACACAACCACAAAAATGGGACAGACAAAATTCTTTGCACCTTTCCAAAATTGTGGGTAAACCAGGGTTGTGGAGTCGGAAAGCCAAACCTCCGACTCCCTTATACACGGCTCATGGTTAAGTGATAAATTTACTGTAGTAAAATGGTGACTTCAGGCTTTTAATCATTATTATGATATAATAATCAAACCATTTAGATAGAACATAAAATAGAGCTAAGAGGAAAAACAAACTAAAACATCAAGCATACAGAGACAACGTGTACTGAACTATTGATTTATGCACAGTTTATTGAAAGTTTAGATATGCTTTAAGAAGTACTTACAGTGGGGAAAAAAAAGTACTTAGTCAGCCCCCAATTGTGCAAGTTCTCCCACTTATAAAGATGAGGTCGACCTCGACTATGAGAGACAAAATGAGAAAACAAATCCTGAAAATCACATTGTCTGATTTGGAAAGAATTTTTTTTCAAATTTTGGTGGAAAATAAGAATTTGGTCAATTACAAAAGTTCATCTCAATACTTTGTTATACAGTTATATGAAAAAGTTTGGGCACCCCTATTAATCTTAAGCTTAATGTTTTATATAAATTGGTGTTTTTGCAGCAGCTATTTCAGTTTGATATATGTAATAACTGTTGGACACAGTAATGTTTCTGCCTTGAAATGAAGTTTATTGTACTAACAGAAAATGTGCAATCTGCATTCAAACAAAATTTGACAGGTGCATAAGTATGGGCACCTCACCAGAAAAGTGACATTAATATTTAGTAGATCCTCCTTTTGCAAAAATAACAGCCTCTAGTCGCTTCCTGTAGCTTTTAATGATTTCCTGGATCCTGGATGAAGGTATTTTTGACCATTCCTCTTTACAAAACAATTCCAGTTCAGTTAAGTTTGATGGTCGCCGAGCATGGACAGCCCTCTTCAAATGATCCCACAGATGTTCAATGATATTCAGGTCTGGGGACTGGGATGGCCATTCCAGAACATTGTAATTGTTCCTCTGCATGAATGCCTGAGTAGATTTGGAGCGGTGTTTTGGATCATTGTCTTGCTGAAAGATCCATCCCCTGCGTAACTTCAACTTTGTCACTGATTCTTGAACATTATTGTCAAGAATCTGCTGATACTGAGTGGAATCCATGCGTCCCTCAACTTTAACAAGATTCCCGGTGCCGGCATTGGCCACACAGCTCCAAAGCATGATGGAACCTCCACCAAATTTTACTGTGGGTAGCAAGTGTTTTTCTTGGAATGCTGAGTTTTTTTTGCCGCCATGCATAACGCCTTTTTGTATGACCAAACAACTCAATCTTGGTTTCATCAGTCCACAGGACCTTCTTCCAAAAAGAAATTGGCTTCTCCAAATGTGCTTTTGCATACCTCAGCCGACTCTGTTTGTGGCGTGCTTGCAGAAACAGCTTCTCTTTGTGCAAAGTGCGTTGTATAGTTGACCGATGCACAGTGACACCATCTGCAGCAAGTTGACGCTGCAGCTCTCTGGAGGTGGTCTGAGGATTGTCCTTGACTGATCTCACCATTCTTCTTCTCTGCCTTTCTGATGTTTTTCTTGGCCTGCCACTTCTGGCCTTAAAAAGAACTGTCCCTGTGTTCTTCAATTTCCTTACTATGTTCCTCACAGTGGAAACTGACAGGTTAAATCTCTGAGACAGCTTTTTGTATCCTTCCCCTGAACAACTATGTTGAATAATCTTTGTTTTCAGATCATTTGACAGTTGTTTTGAGGAGCCCATGATGCCACTCTTCAGAGGAGATTCAAACAGGAGAACAACTTGCAAGTGGCCACTTTAACTAGCTTTTCTCATGATTGCATACACCTGGCTATGAAGTTCAAAGCTCAATGAGGTTACAAAACCAAAAAAAGTGCTTTAGTACGTCAGTAAAAAGTAGGTAGGAGTATTTAAAACAAGAAAATGATAAGGGTGCCCATACTTATGCACCTGTCAAATTTTGCTTGAATGCAGATTGCACATTTTATGTTAGCACAATAAACCTCATTTCAAGGAACAAACATTACTGTGTCCAACAGTTATTACATAGATCAAACTGAAATAGCTGTTGCAAAAACACCAATTTTTAAAAAACATTAAGCTTAAGATTAATATGGGTGCCCAAACTTTTTCATATAACTGTATATCCTTTGTTGGCAATGACAGAGTTCAAACGTTTCCTGTAAGTCTTCACAAGGTTGGCACACACTGCTGTTGGTATGTTGGCCCATTCCTCCATGCAGATCTCCTCTAGAGCAGTGATGTTTTGGGGCTGTCGCTGGGAACACGGACTTTCAACTCCTTCCAAAGGTTTTCTATAGGGTTTAGATCTGGAGACTGGCTAGGCCACTCCAGGACCTTGAAATGCTTCTTACGAAGCCACTCCTTCGTTGCCCTGGCGGTGTGCTTGGGATCATTGTCATGCTGAAAGACCCAGCCACGTTTTATCTTCAATGCCCTTGCTGATGGAAGTAGGTTTGCACTCAAAATCTCACGATACATGGCCCCATTCATTCTTTCATGTATACGAATCAGTCGTTCTGGTCCTTTGGCAGAGAAACAGCCCCAAAGAATGATGTTGCCACCCCCATGCTTCACAGGAGGTATGGTGTTCTTTGGATGCAACTCAGCATTCTTTCTCCTCCAAATACGTCGAGTTGTGTTTCTACCAAACAGTTGTACTTTGGTTTCATCTGACCATATGACATTCTCCCATTACTCTTCTGGATCATCCAAATGCTCTCTAGCAAACTTCAGAAGGGCCCAGACATGTAATGGCTTAAGCAGGGGGACACGTCGGGCACTGCAGGATCTGAGTCTCTGGCGGCATAGTGTGTTACTGATGGTAGCCTGTGTAACGTTGGTCCCAGCTCTCTGCAGATCATTCACTAGGTCCCCCTGTGTGGTTCTGGGATTTTTGCTCACCGTTCTTGAGATCATTTTGACCCCACAGGATGAGATCTTGTGTGGAGCCCCATATCAAGGGAGATTATCAGTGGTCTTGTATATCTTCTATTTTCTAATTATTGCTCCCACAGTTGATTTCTTCACACCAAGCTGCTTGCCTATTGCAGATTCAAACCGGTGCCAGTTCTACAGGTAATGAGTGGAGGACCGAGGAGCCTCTTACAGAAGAAGTTACAGGTCTGTGAGAGACAGAAATCTGGCTTTTTTGTAATTGACCAAATTCTTATTTTCCACCAAAATTTTAAAAATTCTTTCCAAATCAGACAATGTGATTTTCAGGATTTGTTTTCTCATTTTGTCTCTCATAGTTGAGGTCGACCTATGATGTCAATTACAGGCCGACCTCATCTTTGTAAGTGGGAGAACTTGCACAATTGGGGGCTGACTAAGTACTTTTTTTCCCCATTGTATCCGCAATATGGGGACCTGGATGGGGACAGATACCTACAAGGTGGGAACCACGATGGGGACAGATACCTACAAGGTGGGGACCACGATGGGGACAGATACCTACAAGGTAGGGACCTGGATGGGGACAGATACCTACAAGGTGGGAACCACGATGGGGACAGATACCTACAAGGTGGGAACCACGATGGGGACAGATACCTACAAGGTGGGGACCACGATGGGGACAGATACCTACAAGGTAGGGACCTGGATGGGGACAGATACCTACAAGGTGGGAACCACGATGGGGACAGATACCTACAAGGTGGGGACCACGATGGGGACAGATACCTACAAGGTGGGGACCACGATGGGGACAGATACCTACAAGGTGGGGACCACGATGGGGACAGATACCTACAAGGTGGGGACAACGATGGGGACAGATACCTACAAGGTAGGGACCACGCTGGGGACAGATACCTACAAGGTGGGGACAACGATGGGGACAGATACCTACAAGGTGGGGACCACGATGGGGACATTCCTACAAGACACACTGCACGCTGTGAGAATTCTCCGGTGCTGGGAGCGGTGGGCACATCGACTGTAAGTATGTGTGATTTGCAGATATGCAGTCACATGCCGACTAGATGGGAGCAGATTGCGCGAGGCTGGAAACAGTCTAGTAGGAATGTGGATGGAAGTATGTAAATCACATACCTGCAGTCATGTGTCCGCCGCTCTCGGGATCGGAGAATCCTTGCAGTGTGCAGTGCGCGCGATGGGAGGATTCACAAGTCTGCAGTCACAGAGTGAATGTAGACTTATAGTTTAAGACCAGACAATCCCTTTAGTTTAATAATTAGAATAATTGTTCTAATATAATTTAAACAATTTCCTAATGACCGCAGCCCCCTGATAACATCCCGTGTGAGTATCCCAGCATGCACTGGGGATTCATAACTAAATGTCTTGAGAATGGAAGTGGAAGAAAAAGTCTGGGAGTCCCAGCAGAGCGAGCAGGACATATGTATTCAATGTATTATAGAAAACTGGTCCAATTACTACATTAAAGAGACATTCAGGATGAAATTCAGATGTGATTTTGGAGCGCCCTTTCACCCCTTCACGCCACTGCCATTTTTTGTTTCCATTCCCCCTTTTTTTCAAGAGCCATAACTTTTTTATTTTTCTGTCCTCTTAGCCTTATGAGGGCTTGTTTTTTTGCGGGACGAGTTGTTCTTTTGAAGGGCACCATTTTTTTTTTTACCATAGAGTGTACTGGAAAAGTGGAAAAAAAATTCCATGTGCTGTGAAATTGCAAAAAAAATGCAGTTCCACAATTGTTTTTTGGTTTTTTTATTTACTATGTTTACAATATGGTAAAACTGACTCGGCAGTCTGATTCTCCAGGTCAGTACGAGTACGCAGATTCCAAGCATTTATACTTAAGTGGTAAAGAAAAAATCCAAAACTTGTATGAACATTTTTTTGTGCATTTGTCCCCATTTTCGAAGACCCCTAGCATTTACATTTTTGGGGATTTGGTGGCAAAAAGGGTTTTTTTGTGTATTTTTTCATAATTTTAAAAACTGTTTTCCTATTTTTTTTACTGTATGTAACAGTCCCCTTACCAGAAATGACGATCTCCCATGAACACCGGCTTTGAGCCAGCATAAACAGGTGTATCATAATGACAGGCATAGGGGGGGGTTATGAGTAGACCACCGGCTGTCATGACAGCCCATCGGCGTCCCCCGATCACGTGACAAGTGCGCTGATGGGTGGGATTTCTGACGCGCTTACAGCTGGCATTTAACTGGTTAACAACTGTGGGTGGAGCTCCCATCGTCCCGTGACTGTTAAAGGCATATGACACCTGATTAAATCAGCTGCCATGTGTTGGGTAAGATGCAGGCTCAGCAGCAGAGCCCGTACCAAACTCAGGGACGTGACATATGATGTAAATATACGTGAAGGGGCTAATCTGAGAGGCCCAACGTCAATCTCCTACCCTGAAGCAATGGTCGCCCCTATAAAAAGTATTGTGACAATTTTGTAGGTTATTTCCTATCCATCACATAGGGGATAGCTTCTCAACTGTTGGGACCCCACCAATCCCAAGGTTGGTGCTGTGAAGAGACCTGTCCAAATGGAGCCGAGGTCGAGCACGCATGCCGCCGAGGTCGAGCATCCGCGTCGCCGAGGTTTATTTCTCATGCCGTTATGGTATTAGAGAACGATCACAGCATGCTGTGGGAGCATCCGAGAATCACATCACAAGTCTATGGGTGCGTGTGAATCACCCGACTGCACTCAGATGTCATCCCAGTGCAGTCCGATATCTGCTGAGTCAGGCAATGGAGGAGATGGGGAGATTACTTTCGCCATCTTCTCCACACCTGTGCTACGTTTCTCTCATGCGAGACAATCAGACCACAGTAAGATGACACTCAGCTCACTTTGACAGAGTTGTCATTTGTATAATGGGCCCCAATTCTCTCGCACAAGAGGACATACGCTCTTGTGACCCCGGCCTAAGGCCCTGTTCACACGTTGGGTATTTGGTCAGTATTGTACATCAGTATTTGTAGCCAAAACCAGGAGGAACAATCAGAGTAAAAGTTTAATAGAAACTCGTCACCACTTCTGTATCTGTGTAATAAGCTTCGTTCTCTTCCCATATCCATGTATTAAGCTCGGTTTTGCTCCTGTATCTATTTAGTGAGCTTGGTTACTGTTTTATGCAGCAGCCTGAGGTAAGTAGGTTAAAGACGGGCCGCAGCAACTCGTGGGCCGCTGTTGTGTGCTTACCCCTGTAAGGCGGCGGTGTTCACACCATGCAGTAACTGATGCAGTAACACAAGCAAGTCCAACATAAACAGCTTTATTCAGCAACTCACGGGTAAAACAGAAAAGTCCTCCGGTTCACAGCCGGGTTAACACGAGTCCATAAACAACGGAACGGCCGCGCCGGGCCGCTCAGAGCCTGACGGGTGCAGAGGCTTCCCAGGCGGTGGTTCAGCCACCTCCATCCTGCTGAGCTTCCCTGCTGTGCTCCTAGCAGGTCCCAACACTGAACAACACTAATCCTTAGTGCAGGGATTTAAAGGACCTGTGGTAAGAGCCACTGGAAAACCCGGGTTGGAGGGTCGAGGCCGCCCCACTGCCTTCCTGTAGCCTCCTCCAAGAAATGAAGGCCCTGCCGGGTTTTACTAATCTGCCTTAGCCTGATAGCCTGACCAGGTCAATGCTCACCTTCATTCCTGCATTGCAGCCGCAGCTGTGTCTGTGACTACAGTGCACGCCAATGGATTTAATAGGTCTCTGTACACATTCTGGGGGAGATATAACGTCCCTCGTATATGATCCTCATCACTGCCTCACACCCCCCAGGCTAAAATTTGCCACCCAGCCCTGTTAGTAGTGGACAACCTCTTTACGCTGGGACTCCCTGCTGTAGACAGGTGATTAAAGCAGGATATGTATTGTGGGAAACGGCCACCAAGACTGGGGCTTATAGATACAAAGCGGAAGGGAAGCGAGAATCTAACACCTCCTATGCAAGAATCCTGATGAGAGGGTCCAGTCGTGGCATCTCCATTGTCCACACATGAACATTTGGATTTTGTATCGATCCAATATTTATGGAATAGAGATTTCTGGCATCATAGCAAAGGGACGGATATGATGCATTAAGTCACAGCACTGGAAGGCCACTACAATGCCCCCAACTGAATAACGTCCTGATAGATGGTGCGAACCAGGTCATATTTGGTCCCGAAGTAATTGTAAAATCCCGATAAACACCACGCCAGTGCGGAACGGCGGGGGAAAAACTACCACGTCAGTGCGGAACGGCGGGGAAAAACTACCACGTCAGTGCGGAACGGCGGGGAAAAACTACCACGTCAGTGCGGAACGGCGGGGAAAAACTACCACGTCAGTGCAGAACGGCGGGGAAAAACTACCACGTCAGTGCGGAACGGCGGGGAAAAACTATCGCGTCAGTGCGGAACGGCGGGGAAAAACTACCGCGTCAGTGCGGAACGGCGGGGAAAAACTACCGCGTCAGTGCGGAACGGCGGAGAAAAACTACCGCGTCAGTGCGGAACGGCGGGGGAAAAACTACCACGTCAGTGCGGAACGGCGGGGAAAAACTACCGCGTCAGTGCGGAACGGCGGGGAAAAACTACCGCGTCAGTGCGGAACGGCGGGGAAAAACTACCGCGTCAGTGCGGAACGGCGGGGAAAAACTACCGCGTCAGTGCGGAACGGCGGGGAAAAACTACCACGTCAGTGCGGAACGGCGGGGAAAAACTACCACGTCAGTGCGGAACGGCGGGGAAAAACTACCACGTCAGTGCGGAACGGCGGGGGAAAAACTACCACGTCAGTGCGGAACGGCGGGGGAAAAACTACCACGTCAGTGCGGAACGGCGGGGAAAAACTACCACGTCAGTGCGGAACGGCGGGGAAAAACTACCACGTCAGTGCGGAACGGCGGGGAAAAACTACCACGTCAGTGCGGAACGGCGGGGAAAAACTACCACGTCAGTGCGGAACGGCGGGGAAAACTACCACGTCCGTGCGGAACAGCCGGGAAAAATAATAATAATTTTTTATTTTTATGGAGCAAACATATTCCGCAGCACTTTACAAATTTTAGGGGGGACATATACAGACAATACAGAATAAACATATCTCATATCGAAAGGAGTGAGGGTCCTGCTCGCAAGCTTACAGTCTATGAGGAAATGGGGGAGACACAAAAGGTAGAATGTACATATATTGCATATTGCAGCCTTGATATACGAAATAGGATAGATAATAATACATGGACTGGTCGCCTGCCAGTATGTGTACAGTCCTGACAGAGGCTATTAAGTACATGGATGGTATGAACCTGAAGTTGAAGAAGATTTTAATATGGGGGAAAACTGGGACGGACAGATAGTGTGTGGAGACGATACGCCAGTCTAAAGAAATGGGTTTTTAGGGTCCGCTTGAAACTGTGGGTATTGGGAATTAATCGAACTGTCCTGGGTAGTGCATTCCAAAGAATTGGGGCAGCACATGAGAAATCTTGGAGACGAGAGTGGGAAGTTCGGATTATGGAGGATTTTAGTTTTAAGTCACTGGCAGAACGGAGGGCACGTGTAGGGTGGTAGACTGAGACAAGGGAGGAGATGTAGGGGGGTACTGAAGCATGGAGCGCTTTGTGGGTAAGCGTGATAAGTTTAAATTGAACTCTATATTGGATGGGTAACCAGTGCAATGACTGGCACAGGGAAGAGGCATCGGTGTAGCGGTTGGCGAGGAATATGATCCTGGCTGCTGCATTAAGGACGGATTGGAGAGGGGAGAGTTTAGTAAGAGGGAGACCGATAAGTAGAGAGTTGCAATAGTCAAGACGAGAATGAATAAGAGCTACAGTAAGAGTTTTTGCCGAGTCAAAGGTGAGAAAAGTCCTGATTCTTGAGATGTTTTTGAGGTGTAGATGACATGAACGAGCGAGTGATTTGATGTGAGGAGTGAAGGAAAGATCTGAATCAAACATGACCCCAAGACAGCGGGCTTGTTGCTGGAGAGTAATGGTTGAGCCACAAACAGAAATGGCAATATCGGGCACAGGTAGGTTAGTGGAGGGAGGAAAGACGAGGAGTTCAGTTTTTGACAGATTCAGTTTTAGGTAGAGGGAGGACATAATGTTAGACACAGCAGAAAGACAATCACTGGTCTTTTGTAGTAATGCAGGGGTGATGTCCGGAGCAGAGGTGTATAATTGGTGTCATCAGCATAGAGATGGTACTGAAAACCGAATCTGCTGATTGTTTGTCCAATAGGAGCGGTGTATAAGGAGAAAAGAAGGGGGCCTAGGACTGATCCTTGAGGAACCCCGACAGTAAGGGGAAGGAGAGAGGAGGAGGAGCCGGCGAAAGACACCGAGAAGGAGCGGTCAGAGAGATAGGAGGAGAACCAGGAGAGAACAATGTCCTTGAGGCCAACAGTGCGGAGCATAGTGAGGAGGAGCTGGTGATCCACAGTGTCGAATGCTGCGGAGAGATCCAGGAGAATCAGCAGGGAGCAGTGACCATTAGATTTAGCTGTAAGTAGATCATTAGAGACTTTAGTGAGGGCAGTTTCAGTAGAATGTAAAGAGCGGAAACCAGATTGTAAAGGGTCAAGAAGAGAGTTGTCTGAGAGATAGCGGATGAGACGGGAGTGGACCAGGCGTTCCAGGAGTTTAGAGATAAAGGGAAGATTGGAAACAGGTCTGTAGTTGGCCGTGCAGTTCTGGTCAAGGGATGGTTTTTTAAGTAATGGATGTATGCTGGCTTGTAGAGGTAAAGATACCAGATGAGAGGGAGAGGTTGAAAATTTTAGTTAGGTGAGAGGTGACAGCTGGAGCAAGGGACTGAAGGAGATGTGAGGGAATAGGATCACTGGTGCAGGTGGTAGGGCGAGAAGATGCAAGGAGCCTGATCACTTCATCTTCCGTGACCGGTTCGAAGTCAGAAAGTGAGCAAGATACAATGTGGCGGGGGAAAGCATGCATAACGTTTGGGGATTGGGAGAAAATTTCCTGTCAATTTTTTCTTTGAAATAATTGGCCAGATAGTCAGCGCTGAGGTCGGTGGTCGGGGCCTGTGCTGTTTGATTGAGGAGAGAATGAAACGTGTCAAAGAGTCGTTTAGGATTATTGGAAAGTGAGATGATGAGGTTGTTAAAGTAGGTTTGTTTGGAGAGGTGAAGCGCAGAGTTATATGTTTTCAGCATGAATTTATAATGGAGGAAATCTTCGGGCAGATTAGATTTTCTCCACAGCCATTTAGCGATATACAGGTGTCCACAGACACGGGGGGAGCCGGATATACAGGTGTACACAGACACGGGGGGAGCCGGATATACAGGTGTCCACAGACACGGGGGGAGCCGGATATACAGGTGTCCACAGACACGGGGGGAGCCGGATATACAGGTGTCCACAGACACGGGGGGAGCCGGATATACAGGTGTCCACAGACACGGGGGGAGCGGTATATACAGGTGTCCGCAGACACGGGGGGAGCGGTATATACGGGTGTACACAGACACGGGGGGAGCCGGATATACAGGTGTCCACAGACACGGGGGGAGCCGGATATACAGGTGTCCGCAGACACGGGGGGAGCCGGATATACAGGTGTCCGCAGACACGGGGGGAGCCGGATATACAGGTGTCCGCAGACACGGGGGGAGCCGGATATACAGGTGTCCACAGACACGGGGGGAGCCGGATATACAGGTGTCCGCAGACACGGGGGGAGCCGGATATACAGGTGTCCGCAGACACGGGGGGAGCCGGATATACAGGTGTCCGCAGACACGGGGGGAGCCGGATATACAGGTGTCCGCAGACACGGGGGGAGCCGGATATACAGGTGTCCGCAGACACGGGGGGAGCCGGATATACAGGTGTACACAGACACGGGGGGAGCCGTATCTGCTTAGATCTACACAGATTTAACTCGTTAGCAATCAATCAACTAGCTTAAGACAACAGGAGACCATAAAACTGCAGAAAAAAAAACCAGACTGGCAACTCTACATGGATCATAAACTGTTAAAGTAAGTGTGATGGCCTTAAAGTATCATGGATTAAACAACGTAGAGGAGTGAGAAATATATACCAGTGATTGATTAGCTGCAGAGCATTACAAGTAACATGGAGATACAATGTAGATTTCAGAAGAGATTACACGGAGCAGAGGAGTGAGATATATATACCTGTAAGAAGAGAAGAGAGATGAATATTAGAACTGCCATATCTAACTGCCGAGACACTTTGATAAACTATGGCACTTCGATAAAGTATGCATAAATGCTATATGCATAAATGCCCCCGAAAAATATCACGTCAGTGCGAAACACCCGGGAAAAATATCACGTCCGTGCGGAACGGCCGGCAAAAATATCACGTCAGTGCGAAACACCCGGGAAAAATATCACGTGAGTGCGGAACGGACAGCAACAATATCACGTCAGTGCGGAACGGCCGGCAAAAATATCACGTCAGTGCGGAACGGCCGGCAAAAATATCACATCAGTGCGGAACGGCCGGCAAAAATATCACGTCAGTGCGGAACGGCCGGCAAAAATATCACGTCAGTGCGGAACGGCCGGCAAAAATATCACGTCAGTGCGGAACGGCCGGGACCTTAAGAGGCAAAGATATCTTGTAAGTTGGGATTTCATAAAATCCTGAAGGCCTGAGAACATCCCACAAATCTGTCCAACATGAGGTTGTGGGAAATGTGGGTCAATAGATGATCTTGTCCACTGGCCTGGCTGTTCCCAGAAAGACCACACAGGCCAGAACTCATACCACCGACATACAGGCGTCCACAGACACGAGGGGAGCCCGATATACGGGCGTCCACACACACCGGGGGGCAGCCGGGTATATGGGCGTCCACAGACACCGGGGGGACAGCCGGGTAAACGGGCGACCACAGACACCGGGGGGGCAGCCGGATATACAGGCGTCCGCTGACACCGGGGGGGCAGCCGGGTATACGGGCGTCCGCAGACACCGGGGGGGCAGCCGGGTATACGGGCGTCCGCAGACACCGGGGGGGCAGCCGGGTATACGGGCGTCCGCAGACACCGGGGGGGCAGCCGGGTATATGGGCGTCCGCAGACACCGGGGGGCAGCTGGGTATACGGGCGTCCGCAGACACGGGGGGAGCCGGATATACAGGAGTCCACAGACACGGGGGGAGCCGGATATACAGGTGTCCACAGACACAGGGGGAGCCGGATATACAGGTGTCCACAGACACGGGGGGGAGCCGGATATACAGGTGTCCACAGACACGGGGGGAGCCGGATATACAGGTGTACACAGACACGGGGGGAGCAGGATATACAGGTGTACACAGACACGGGGGGAGCAGGATATACAGGTATACACAGACACGGGGGGAGCGGGATATACAGGTGTACACAGACACGGGGGAGCGGTATATACAGGTGTACACAGACACGGGGGGATCCGGATATACAGATGTACACAGACCAGGGGAGTGTTATATACAGGTGTACACAGACACGGGGGGAGCGGGATATACAGGTGTACACAGACACGGGGGGAGCTGTATATACAGGTGTACACAGACACGGGGGGAGCGGTATATACAGGTGTACACAGACACGGGGGCAGCGGTATATACGGGCGTCCGCAGACACGGAGGGGAGCAGGATATACAGGTGTACACAGACACGGGGGGAGCGGTATATACGGGCGTCCGCAGACACGGGGGGAGCCGGATATACAGGTGCCCGCAGACACGGGGGGAGCCGGATATACATGTGTCCGCAGACACGGGGGGAGTCGGATATACAGGTGTCCACAGACACTGGGGGAGCCGGATATACAGGTGTACACAGGCACGGGGGGAGTCGGATATACAGGCGTCCACAGACACGGGGGGAGCGGTATATACGGGTATACACAGACACGGGGGGAGCGGTATATACAGGTGTACACAGACACGGGGGGAGCGGTATATACAGGCGTCCACAGACACGGGGGGGAGCGGTATATACGGGTATACACAGACACGGGGGGGAGCCGGATATACAGGTGTACACAGACACGGGGGGAGCCGGATATACAGGTATACACAGACACGGGGGGAGCCGGATACACAGGTGTACACAGACACGGGGGGGAGCGGTATATACGGGTATACACAGATACGGGGGGAGCGGTATATACGGGTGTACACAGACACGGGGGGAGCAGGATATACAGGTGTACACAGACACGGGGGGAGCGGTATATACAGGTGTACACAGACACGGGGGGAGCGGTATATACAGGTGTACACAGACACGGGGGCAGCGGTATATACGGGCGTCCGCAGACACGGGGGGAGCGGTATATACAGGTGTACACAGACACGGGGGCAGCGGTATATACGGGCGTCCGCAGACACGGGGGGAGCCGGATATACAGGTGTACACAGACACGGGGGGAGCCGGATATACAGGTGTACACGGGGGGAGCCGGATATACAGGTGTATGCAGACACGGGGGGAGCGGTATATACGGGTATACACAGACACTGGGGGGAGCAGGATATACAGGTGTACACAGACAGGGGGGAAAGGTATATACGGGCGTCCGCAGACACGGGAGGAGCCGGATATACAGGTGTCCACAGACACTGGGGGAGCCGGATATACAGGTGTACACAGACACGGGGGGAGTCGGATATACAGGTGTACACAGACACGGGGGGAGTCGGATATACAGGCGTCCACAGACACGGGGGAGCGGTATATACGGGTATACACAGACACGGGGGGAGCGGTATATACAGGTGTACACAGACACGGGGGGAGCGGTATATACAGGCGTCCACAGACACGGGGGGGAGTGGTATATACGGGTATACACAGACACGGGGGGAGCGGTATATACAGGTGTACACAGACACGGGGGGAGCGGTATATACAGGTGTACACAGACACGGGGGGAGCCGGATATACAGGCGTACACAGACACGGGGGGAGCTGGATATACAGGCGTACACAGACACGGGGGGAGCCGGATATACAGGTGTCCACAGACACGGGGGGAGCCGGATATACAGGTGTCCACAGACACGGGGGGAGCCGGATATACAGGTGTCCACAGACACGGGGGGAGCCGGATATACAGGTGTACACAGACACGGGGGGAGCCGGATATACAGGTGTCCACAGACACGGGGGGAGCCGGATATACAGGTGTACACGGGGGGAGCCGGATATACAGGTGTACACGGGGGGAGCCGGATATACAGGTGTCCACAGACACGGGGGGAGCCGGATATACAGGTGTCCACAGACACGGGGGGAGCCGGATATACAGGTGTCCACAGACACGGGGGGAGCCGGATATACAGGTGTCCACAGACACGGGGGGAGCCGGATATACAGGTGTCCACAGACACTGGGGGAGCCGGATATACAGATGTACACGGGGGGAGCCGGATATACAGGTGTATGCAGACACGGGGGGAGCGGTATATACGGGTATACACAGACACAGGGGGGAGCAGGATATACAGGTGTACACAGACAGGGGGGAAAGGTATATACGGGCGTCCGCAGACACGGGAGGAGCCGGATATACAGGTGTCCACAGACACTGGGGGAGCCGGATATACAGGTGTACACAGACACGGGGGGAGTCGGATATACAGGCGTCCACAGACACGGGGGGAGCGGTATATACGGGTATACAAAGACACGGGGGGAGCGGTATATACAGGTGTACACAGACACGGGGGGAGCTGGATATACAGGCGTCCACAGACACGGGGGGGAGCGGTATATACGGGTATACACAGACACGGGGGGGAGCCGGATATACAGGTGTACACAGACACGGGGGGAGCCGGATATACAGGTATACACAGACACGGGGGGAGCTGGATACACAGGTGTACACAGACACGGGGGGGAGCGGTATATACGGGTATACACAGATACGGGGGGAGCGGTATATACGGGTGTACACAGACACGGGGGGAGCAGGATATACAGGTGTCCACAGACACGGGGGGAGCCGGATATACAGGTGTCCAGAGACACGGGGGGAGCCGGATATACAGGGGTCCACAGACACGGGGGGAGCCGGATATACAGGTGTCCACAGACACGGGGGGAGCCGGATATACAGGTGTCCGCAGACACGGGGGGAGCCGGATATACAGGTGTCCGCAGACACGGGGGGAGCCGGATATACAGGTGTCCGCAGACACGGGGGGAGCCGGATATACAGGTGTCCGCAGACACGGGGGGAGCCGGATATACAGGTGTACACAGACACGGGGGGAGCCGTATCTGCTTAGATCTACACAGATTTAACTCGTTAGCAATCAATCAACTAGCTTAAGACAACAGGAGACCATAAAACTGCAGAAAAAAAAACCAGACTGGCAACTCTACATGGATCATAAACTGTTAAAGTAAGTGTGATGGCCTTAAAGTATCATAGATTAAACAACGTAGAGGAGTGAGAAATATATACCAGTGATTGATTAGCTGCAGAGCATTACAAGTAACATGGAGATACAATGTAGATTTCAGAAGAGATTACACGGAGCAGAGGAGTGAGATATATATACCTGTAAGAAGAGAAGAGAGATGAATATTAGAACTGCCATATCTAACTGCCGAGACACTTTGATAAACTATGGCACTTCGATAAAGTATGCATAAATGCTATATGCATAAATGCCCCCGAACAAATATCACGTCAGTGCGAAACACCCGGGAAAAATATCACGTCAGTGCGGAACGGCCGGCAAAAATATCACGTCAGTGCGAAACACCCGGGAAAAATATCACGTGAGTGCGGAACGGACAGCAACAATATCACGTCAGTGCGGAACGGCCGGCAAAAATATCACGTCAGTGCGGAACGGCCGGCAAAAATATCACATCAGTGCGGAACGGCCGGCAAAAATATCACGTCAGTGCGGAACGGCCGGCAAAAATATCACGTCAGTGCGGAACGGCCGGCAAAAATATCACGTCAGTGCGGAACGGCCGGGACCTTAAGAGGCAAAGATATCTTGTAAGTTGGGATTTCATAAAATCCTGAAGGCCTGAGAACATCCCACAAATCTGTCCAACATGAGGTTGTGGGAAATGTGGGTCAATAGATGATCTTGTCCACTGGCCTGGCTGTTCCCAGAAAGACCACACAGGCCAGAACTCATACCACCGACATACAGGCGTCCACAGACACGAGGGGAGCCCGATATACGGGCGTCCACACACACCGGGGGGCAGCCGGGTATACGGGCGTCCACAGACACCGGGGGGACAGCCGGGTAAACGGGCGACCACAGACACCGGGGGGGCAGCCGGATATACAGGCGTCCGCTGACACCGGGGGGGCAGCCGGGTATACGGGCGTCCGCAGACACCGGGGGGGCAGCCGGGTATACGGGCGTCCGCAGACACCGAGGGGGCAGCCGGGTATACGGGCGTCCGCAGACACCGGGGGGGCAGCCGGGTATATGGGCGTCCGCAGACACCGGGGGGCAGCTGGGTATACGGGCGTCCGCAGACACGGGGGGAGCCGGATATACAGGAGTCCACAGACACGGGGGGAGCCGGATATACAGGTGTCCACAGACACAGGGGGAGCCGGATATACAGGTGTCCACAGACACGGGGGGTAGCCGGATATACAGGTGTCCACAGACACGGGGGGAGCCGGATATACAGGTGTACACAGACACGGGGGGAGCAGGATATACAGGTGTACACAGACACGGGGGGAGCAGGATATACAGGTATACACAGACACGGGGGGAGCGGGATATACAGGTGTACACAGACACGGGGGGAGCGGTATATACAGGTGTACACAGACACGGGGGGAGCGGTATATACAGGTGTACACAGACACGGGGGGAGCGGTATATACAGGTGTACACAGACACGGGGGCAGCAGTATATACGGGCGTCCGCAGACACGGAGGGGAGCAGGATATACAGGTGTACACAGACACGGGGGGAGCGGTATATACGGGCGTCCGCAGACACGGGGGGAGCCGGATATACAGGTGTCCGCAGACACGGGGGGAGCCGGATATACATGTGTCCGCAGACACGGGGGGAGCCGGATATACAGGTGTATGCAGACACGGGGGGAGCGGTATATACGGGTATACACAGACACAGGGGGGAGCAGGATATACAGGTGTACACAGGCAGGGGGGAAAGGTATATACGGGCGTCCGCAGACACGGGAGGAGCCGGATATACAGGTGTCCACAGACACTGGGGGAGCCGGATATACAGGTGTACACAGAAACGGGGGGAGTCGGATATACAGGCGTCCACAGACACGGGGGGAGCGGTATATACGGGTATACACAGACACGGGGGGAGCGGTATATACAGGTGTACACAGACACGGGGGGAGCGGTATATACAGGCGTCCACAGACACGGGGGGGAGCGGTATATACGGGTATACACAGACACGGGGGGGGAGCCGGATATACAGGTGTACACAGACACGGGGGGAGCCGGATATACAGGTATACACAGACACGGGGGGAGCCGGATACACAGGTGTACACAGACACGGGGGGGAGCGGTATATACGGGTATACACAGATACGGGGGGAGCGGTATATACGGGTGTACACAGACACGGGGGGAGCAGGATATACAGGTGTACACAGACACGGGGGGAGCGGTATATACAGGTGTACACAGACACGGGGGGAGCGGTATATACAGGTGTACACAGACACGGGGGCAGCGGTATATACGGGCGTCCGCAGACACGGGGGGAGCGGTATATACAGGTGTACACAGACACGGGGGCAGCGGTATATACGGGCGTCCGCAGACACGGGGGGAGCCGGATATACAGGTGTACACAGACACGGGGGGAGCCGGATATACAGGTGTACACGGGGGGAGCCGGATATACAGGTGTACACAGACAGGGGGGAAAGGTATATACGGGTATACACAGACACAGGGGGGAGCAGGATATACAGGTGTACACAGACAGGGGGGAAAGGTATATACGGGCGTCCGCAGACACGGGAGGAGCCGGATATACAGGTGTCCACAGACACTGGGGGAGCTGGATATACAGGTGTACACAGACACGGGGGGAGTCGGATATACAGGTGTACACAGACACGGGGGGAGTCGGATATACAGGCGTCCACAGACACGGGGGGAGCGGTATATACGGGTGTACACAGACACGGGGGGAGTCGGATATACAGGTGTACACAGACACGGGGGGAGCGGTATATACAGGTGTACACAGACACGGGGGGAGCGGTATATACAGGTGTACACAGACACGGGGGGAGCCGGATATACAGGCGTACACAGACACGGGGGGAGCTGGATATACAGGCGTACACAGACACGGGGGGAGCCGGATATACAGGTGTCCACAGACACGGGGGGAGCCGGATATACAGGTGTCCACAGACACGGGGGGAGCCGGATATACAGGTGTCCACAGACACGGGGGGAGCCGGATATACAGGTGTACACGGGGGGAGCCGGATATACAGGTGTCCACAGACACGGGGGGAGCCGGATATACAGGCGTACACAGACACGGGGGGAGCCGGATATACAGGTGTACACAGACACGGGGGGAGCCGGATATACAGGTGTACACAGACACGGGGGGAGCCGGATATACAGGTGTCCACAGACACGGGGGGAGCCGGATATACAGGTGTACACGGGGGGAGCCGGATATACAGGTGTACACGGGGGGAGCCGGATATACAGGTGTACACGGGGGGAGCCGGATATACAGGTGTACACAGACACGGGGGGAGCCGGATATACAGGTGTCCACAGACACGGGGGGAGCCGGATATACAGGTGTCCACAGACACGGGGGGAGCCGGATATACAGGTGTATGCAGACACGGGGGGAGCGGTATATACGGGTATACACAGACACAGGGGGGAGCAGGATATACAGGTGTACACAGACAGGGGGGAAAGGTATATACGGGCTTCCGCAGACACGGGAGGAGCCGGATATACAGGTGTCCACAGACACTGGGGGAGCCGGATATACAGATGTACACGGGGGGAGCCGGATATACAGGTGTATGCAGACACGGGGGGAGCGTTATATACGGGTATACACAGACACAGGGGGGAGCAGGATATACAGGTGTACACAGACAGGGGGGAAAGGTATATACGGGCGTCCGCAGACACGGGAGGAGCCGGATATACAGGTGTACACAGACACGGGGGGAGTCGGATATACAGGCGTCCACAGACACGGGGGGAGCGGTATATACGGGTATACAAAGACACGGGGGGAGCGGTATATACAGGTGTACACAGACACGGGGGGAGCGGTATATACAGGCGTCCACAGACACGGGGGGGAGCGGTATATACGGGTATACACAGACACGGGGGGGAGCCGGATATACAGGTGTACACAGACACGGGGGGAGCCGGATATACAGGTATACACAGACACGGGGGGAGCTGGATACACAGGTGTACACAGACACGGGGGGGAGCGGTATATACGGGTATACACAGATACGGGGGGAGCGGTATATACGGGTGTACACAGACACGGGGGGAGCAGGATATACAGGTGTACACAGACACGGGGGGAGTCGGATATACAGGTGTACACAGACACGGGGGGAGTCGGATATACAGGCGTCCACAGACACTGGGGGAGCCGGATATACAGGTGTACACAGACACGGGGGGAGTCGGATATACAGGCGTCCACAGACACGGTGGGAGCGGTATATACGGGTATACAAAGACACGGGGGGAGCGGTATATACAGGTGTACACAGACACGGGGGGAGCGGTATATACAGGCGTCCACAGACACGGGGGGGAGCGGTATATACGGGTATACACAGACACGGGGGGGAGCCGGATATACAGGTGTACACAGACACGGGGGGAGCCGGATATACAGGTATACACAGACACGGGGGGAGCTGGATACACAGGTGTACACAGACACGGGGGGGAGCGGTATATACGGGTATACACAGATACGGGGGGAGCGGTATATACGGGTGTACACAGACACGGGGGGAGCAGGATATACAGGTGTACACAGACACGGGGGGAGCAGGATATACAGGTGTACACAGACACGGGGGGAGCGGTATAAACAGGTGTACACAGACACGGGGGGAGCGGTATATACAGGTGTACACAGACACGGGGGGAGCGGTATATACAGGTGTACACAGACACGGGGGCAGCGGTATATATGGGCGTCCGCAGACACGGGGGGGAGCAGGATATACAGGTGTACACAGACACGGGGGGAGCGGTATATACGGGCGTCCGCAGACACGGGGGGAGCCGGATATACAGGTGTACACAGACACGGGGGGAGCCGGATATACAGGTGTACACGGGGGGAGCCGGATATACAGGTGTACACGGGGGGAGCCGGATATACAGGTGTACACAGACAGGGGGGGAGCCGGATATACAGGTGTCCACAGACACGGGGGGAGCCGGATATACAGGTGTCCGCAGACACGGGGGGAGCCGGATATACAGGTGTCCACAGACACGGGGGGAGCCGGATATACAGGTGTCCACAGACACGGGGGGAGCCGGATATACAGGTGTATGCAGACACGGGGGGAGAACGGATATACAGGTGTACACAGACACGGGGGGGAGCAGGATATACAGGTGTACACAGACACGGGGGGAGCCGGATATACAGGTGTACACGGGGGGAGCCGGATATACAGGTGTATGCAGACACGGGGGGAGCCGGATATACAGGTGTACACAGACATGGGGGGGAGCCGGATATACAGGTGTCCACAGACACGGGGGGAGTCGGATATATAGGCGTCCACAGACACGGGGGGAGCGGTATATACGGGTATACACAGACACGGGGGGAGCGGTATATACAGGTGTACACAGACACGGGGGGAGCGGTATATACAGGCGTCCACAGACACGGGGGGGAGCCGGATATACAGGTGTACACAGACACGGGGGGAACCGGATATACAGGTATACACAGACACGGGGGGAGCCGGATACACAGGTGTACACAGACACGGGGGGGAGCGGTATATACGGGTATACACAGATACGGGGGGAGCGGTATATACGGGTGTACACAGACACGGGGGGAGCCGGATATACAGGTGTCCATAGACACGGGGGGAGCCGGATATACAGGTGTACACAGACACCAGGGGAGCGGTATATACAGGCGTACACAGACACGGGGGGAGCCGGATATACAGGCGTACACAGACACGGGGGGAGCTGGATATACAGGCGTACACAGACACAGGGGGAGCCGGATATACAGGTGTACACAGACACGGGGGGAGCCGGATATACATGTGTACACAGACACGGGGGGAGCCGGATATACAGGTGTCCGCAGACACGGGAGGGGCAGCCGGGTATATGGGCGTCCGCAGACACCGGGGGGCAGCTGGGTATACGGGCGTCCGCAGACACGGGGGGAGCCGGATATACAGGAGTCCACAGACACGGGGGGAGCCGGATATACAGGTGTCCATAGACACGGGGGGAGCCGGATATACAGGTGTACACAGACACGGGGGGAGCCGGATATACAGGTGTACACGGGGGGAGCCGGATATACAGGTGTATGCAGACACGGGGGGAGCGGTATATACGGGTATACACAGACACAGGGGGGAGCAGGATATACAGGTGTACACAGACAAGGGGGGAGCCGGATATACAGGTGTCCACAGACACGGGGGGAGGCGGATATACAGGTGTCCACAGACACGGGGGGAGCCGAATATACAGGTGTACACAGACACGGGGGGAGCAGGATATACAGGTGTACACAGACACAGGGGGAGCAGGATATACAGGTGTACACAGACACGGGGGGAGCGGTATATACAGGTGTACACAGACACGGGGGGAGCAGGATATAAAGGTGTACACAGACACGGGGGGAGCCGGATATACAGGTGTACACAGACACAGGGGGAGCCGGATATACAGGTGTACACAGACACCAGGGAGCGGTATATACAGGCGTACACAGACACGGGGTGAGCCGGATATACAGGTGTACACAGACACGGGGGGAGCCGGATATACAGGTGTACACAGACACAGGGGGAGCCGGATATACAGGTGTCCACAGACACGGGGGCAGCGGTATATACAGGTGTACACAGACACGGGGGGAGCCGGATATACAGGTGTACACAGACACGGGGGGAGCCGGATATACAGGTGTCCACAGACACGGGGGGAGCCGGATATACAGGTGTCCACAGACACGGGAGGAGCCGGATATACAGGTGTACACGGGGGGAGCCGGATATACAGGTGTATGCAGACACGGGGGGAGCGGTATATACGGGTATACACAGACACAGGGGGGAGCCGGATATACAGGTGTACACAGACAGGGGGGAAAGGTATATACGGGCGTCCGCAGACACGGGAGGAGCCGAATATACAGGTGTCCACAGACACGGGGGGAGCCGGATATACAGGTGTACACAGACACGGGGGGAGTCGGATATACAGGCGTCCACAGACACGGGGGGAGCGGTATATACGGGTATACACAGACACGGGGGGGAGCCGGATATACAGGTGTACACAGACACGGGGGGAGCGGTATATACAGGTGTACACAGACACGGGGGGAGCGGTATATACAGGCGTCCACAGACACGGGGGGGAGCGGTATATACGGGTATACACAGACACGGGGGGGAGCCGGATATACAGGTGTACACAGACACGGGGGGAGCCGGATATACAGGTATACACAGACACGGGGGGAGCCGGATACACAGGTGTACACAGACACGGGGGGGAGCGGTATATACGGGTATACACAGATACGGGGGGAGCGGTATATACGGGTGTACACAGACACGGGGGGAGCAGGATATACAGGTGTACACAGACACGGGGGAGCAGGATATACAGGTGTACACAGACACGGGGGGAGCGGTATATACAGGTGTACACAGACACGGGGGGAGCGGTATATACAGGTGTACACAGACACGGGGGCAGCGGTATATATGGGCGTCCGCAGACACGGGGGGGAGCAGGATATACAGGTGTACACAGACACGGGGGGAGCGGTATATACGGGCGTCCGCAGACACGAGGGGAGCCGGATATACAGGTGTACACAGACACGGGGGGAGCCGGATATACAGGTGTACACGGGGGGAGCCGGATATACAGGTGTATGCAGACACGGGGGGAGCCGGATATACAGGTGTACACAGACACGGGGGGAGCAGGATATACAGGTGTACACAGACAGGGGGGGAGCCGGATATACAGGTGTACACGGGGGGAGCCGGATATACAGGTGTATGCAGACACGGGGGGAGCCGGATATACAGGTGTACACAGACACGGGGGGGAGCCGGATATACAGGTGTCCACAGACACGGGGGGAGCGGTATATACGGGTATACACAGACACAGGGGGGAGCAGGATATACAGGTGTACACAGACACGGGGGGAGCCGGATATACAGGTGTACACGGGGGGAGCCGGATATACAGGTGTATGCAGACACGGGGGGAGCCGGATATACAGGTGTACACAGACACGGGGGGGAGCCGGATATACAGGTGTCCACAGACACGGGGGGAGCGGTATATACGGGTATACACAGACACAGGGGGGAGCAGGATATACAGGTGTACACAGATAGGGGGGAAAGGTATATACGGGCGTCCGCAGACACGGGAGGAGCCGGATATACAGGTGTCCACAGACACTGGGGGAGCCGAATATACAGGTGTCCACAGACACGGGAGGAGCCGGATATACAGGTGTCCGCAGACACGGGGGGAGCTGGATATACAGGTGTACACAGACACGGGGGGAGTCGGATATACAGGCGTCCACAGACACGGGGGGAGCGGTATATACGGGTATACACAGACCCGGGGGGAGCGGTATATACAGGTGTACACAGACACGGGGGGAGCGGTATATACAGGCGTCCACAGACACGGGGGGGAGCGGTATATACGGGTATACACAGACACGGGGGGGAGCCGGATATACAGGTGTACACAGACACGAGGGGGAGCCGGATATACAGGTGTCCACAGACACGGGGGGAGCCGGATATACAGGTGTACACAGACACGGGGGGAGCCGGATATACAGGTATACACAGACACGGGGGGAGCCGGATACACAGGTGTACACAGACACGGGGGGGAGCGGTATATACGGGTATACACAGATACGGGGGGAGCGGTATATACGGGTGTACACAGACACGGGGGGAGCCGGATATACAGGTGTCCATAGACACGGGGGGAGCCGGATATACAGGTGTCCATAGACACGGGGGGAGCCGGATATACAGGTGTACACAGACACCAGGGGAGCGGTATATACAGGCGTACACAGACACGGGGGGAGCCGGATATACAGGTGTACACAGACACAGGGGGAGCCGGATATACAGGTGTACACAGACACGGGGGGAGCCGGATATACAGGTGTCCACAGACACGGGGGGAGCCGGATATACAGGTGTACACAGACACGGGGGGAGCCGGATATACAGGTGTACACAGACACGGGGGGAGCCGGATATATATGTGTACACAGACACGGGGGGAGCCGGATATACAGGTGTCCGCAGACACGGGAGGAGCCGGATATACAGGTGTCTGCAGACACGGGGGGAGCCGGATATACAGGTGTCCGCAGACACGGGGGGAGCCGGATATACAGGTGTACACAGACACGGGGGGAGCCGGATATACAGGTGTACACAGGGGTAGCGGTATATACAGGCGTCCACAGACACGGGGGGAGCGGTATATACGGGTATACACAGACACGGGGGGGAACCGGATATACAGGTGTACACAGGCACGGGGGGAGCGGTATATACTGGTGTCCACAGACACGGGGGGAGCCGGATATACAGGTGTCCACAGACACGGGAGGAGCCGGATATACAGGTGTCCACAGACACGGGGGGAGCCGGATATACAGGTGTACACAGACACAGGGGGAGCGGTATATACGGGTATACACAGACACGGGGGGCAGCGGTATATACAGGTGTCCATAGACACGGGGGGAGCGGTATATACAGGTGTACACAGACACGGGGGGGAGCCGGATATACAGGTGTCCACAAACACGGGGGGAGCCGGATATACTGGTGTCCACAGATACGGGGGGAGCCGGATATACTGGTGTCCACAGACACAGGGGGGAGCCGGATATACAGGTGTCCACAGACACGGGGGGAGCCGGATATACAGGTGTCCGCAGACACGGGGGGAGCCGGATATACAGGTGTCCACAGACACGGGGGGAGCGGTATATACGGTGTAACGGGTCTGGGAGGTGGAACCTCTGAGCTACTATACAAAGGGGCAGTCCTTGTAAGGAAGCGGGTGGCTCCCAGGGAAGGCGGGCAGGTAGTCACGGCAAGTGACAGGAACAGTCTATGGGTAGAAGGGCAGGAGGTCACGGCAAGTGACGGGAACAGTCTCTTGACAGGCGGGTGGTCACGGCAAGTGACAGCAAGGTAAGAGTCTCTAGACAGACAGGTGGTCATGGCAAGTTACAGCAGAGCCTCCAGGTAGGCTAGCAGGCGGGTAGCAGGTGAGCGCTCCCAGGTGAGCGGGTAAGAGTCTCTCGGCTGGCTGGCAGGTGGTCACGGCAAGTGACGGCAGAGCCTCCAGGTTGGCTAGCAGGCGGGTAGCAGGTGAGCGCTCCCATGTGAGCGGGTAAGAGTCTCTCGGCTGGCTGGCAGGTGGTCACGGCAAGTGACGGCAGAGCCTCCAGGTAGGCTAGCTGGCGGGTAGCAGGTGAGCGCTCCCAGGTGAGCGGGTAAGAGTTTCTCGTCTGGCTGGTTGGTGGTCACGGCAAGTGATGGCAGAGCCTCCAGGTAGGCTAGCTGGCGGGTAGCAGGTCAGCGCTCCCAGGTGAGCGGATAAGAGTCTCTCGGCTGGCTGGCAGATGGTCTCAGGCAGGTATCAGGCAGGTGCTTCCTGATCCGCCGGCGGACTGGTCCATAGACAGACTGGCGGATGCAGGTAGACAGACTATCGGACCGCAGGAATGCAAGCAGGTAGAAAGAGCTGGAAAGCAGACTGGCAACGGAACCTGAGGGATGAAGCAGAGGTAAAAGGCTTTGCAACAACTTTGCTCGGGCTCCTCCATTTTGGAGGAGGTGCCTTATATATGGGAGCTCCACCGACAATTGGCCGGGGACTCCTTAGGACGACGCGTGCGGCCCCTTTAAGAGAGAGGGAGCGCGTGCGCGCGAGCCCTAAGCACAGTGCCCGGGAAGCGGCGAGCGCTGCCAGCAGCGAGGGAAGAGGACGCCGAGGACGGAGCAGGGAGGTGAGAGGAACGGCGTCTCTGCCTAGCAGAAGGCAGGGACGCCGACGCTACAGTACCCCCCCCTTTAGGCCCCCCTTTTTTAGGCCGGAGAGAAATTTATAAAGGATGAGTGGGGCATGGATGTTCTCCCAGGGCTCCCACGTTCTCTCCGCAGGACCAAACCCCTTCCAATCCACTAGAAAAAAGGTCTTTCCTCTTACCCTTTTGGTGGCCAGAATGCTCTCTACCTCAAACTTGTCTTCAGCGGAAACCGGAGCAGGAGGCGTACCTGTAGACTTGGAGAAAGAGTTAAGTACCACAGGTTTGAGGAGAGATACATGGAAGGAGTTAGGGATCCGCAAGTTGGCCGGGAGTTTCAATTTATAGGCCACCGGGTTGATTTGTTTGATAACTTCCAGTGGGCCGATGAACCGAGGCCCTAACTTGTAGGAAGGGATCTTGAGCCGGACATACTTGGACGAGAGCCAAACTTTATCTCCAGGACGGAATTGGGGCGGATCCAGACGTCTTTTGTCAGCCTGTTTCTTCATCCGCTCGGAGGACTGAAGAAGTGCGGATCTGGTACTCTCCCAAATGGAGGAGAATTCGCTAGCAAGAGATTCCGCGGCCGGATTATCCACCGAAGCGGAGACGGGAAACGGGATCCGAGGATGTTGACCGTAGACAATAAAAAACGGGGATTTGGAGGAAGACTCGCTCTCGTGATTATTATAGGAAAATTCGGCCCACGGTAAAAGATCCACCCAGTCGGAATGGTGGGCATTAACAAAGTGCCAGAGGTAATTGGTTAAAATTTGGTTGATCCGCTCTACTTGACCATTAGACTGTGGGTGATAAGCAGAGAAGAAGTCCAAGGTGACCCCCAGCAGTTTACACATGGCTCTCCAGAAGCGAGAGGTGAACTGAACTCCTCGGTCGGATACGATGTGGAGAGGGAGACCATGAAGACGGAAAATATGATGGATAAAGTCTTTAGCCAATTCAGATGCAGACGGAAGGCCCGGCAGGGGAATGAAGTGAGCCATCTTAGAGAAGCAGTCAGCGACCACCCAAATGACCGTACAACCAGCAGAGACAGGGAGATCCGTTATAAAGTCCATGGCTATATGCTGCCACGGGGCAGCAGGTGGCCGGCTAGCAGATGTCTAGGAATCTTGTTGCGGGCGCAGGACGCACAGGCTGAGACAAAGTCTATTACGTCCTTGTGCAGGGTAGGCCACCAGTAATGCCGGGTAATAAGCAGGAGGGTCTTTTTCTGGCCAGCATGGCCAGCTAGCTTAGACGAATGTCCCCAGTGTAGGATTTTCTCACGATCAGGTACTGTTACGAACGTCTTACCGGGTGGAAGACGATTTAGATCCACGGGAGCCACCAGCATTACCTTGGCGGGGTCGATGATGTGCTTTGGCTCCTCCTCTAGATCGGAGAACAAAAAGGATCAGGACAAGGCATCAGCTTTGATATTTTTGTCTGCTGGGCGAAAATGAAGAATGAAATCAAAGCGGGCGAAGAACAAGGACCACCGGGCTTGGCGCGGGTTAAGTCTTTGGGCACTCTGGAGATAAGCCAAGTTTTTGTGATCCGTGTAGATTATTACCGGGTGAAGAGCCCCCTCGAGCAGGTAACGCCACTCCTCCAGTGCCAACTTAATGGCTAACAATTCTCGGTCTCCTATAGAATAATTGCGCTCAGATGAGGAGAAGAGTTTGGAGAAGAAGCCGCAGGTTACCATTCTTCCGGATGACGACTTTTGGGTGAGCACCGCTCCGGCTCCGGAGGAGGAAGCGTCTACTTCTAAGAAGAATTGTTTGTTGCTGTCCGGACGGTGCAGCACAGGAGCGGAGGAGAAAGCTTGTTTCAAAGACAGGAAGGCCTCCTCTGCCTCGGGCGGCCATTCTTTGGGATTAGCGCCCTTACGGGTGAGCGCAGAGATAGGGGCAGTCCGGGAAGAGAAGTGCGGAATGAAGAGGCGGTAGTAGTTGGCGAAGCCCAGGAACCGCTGGATAGCCTTCAACCCCTCCGGTCGGGGCCACTTCTGGATGGCAGAAAGTTTCTCAGGATCCATTCGTAGACCGGTCTGAGAGATGATGTAGCCCAGAAATGGAAGCGAGGTCTGCTCAAAGAGGCACTTCTCAAATTTTGCGTAGAGGTGGTTTTGCCTGAGCCTGAGCAGGACCTGACGAACGTTCCTCCGGTGTGTGGGGAGATCCGGAGAGAAAACCAAGATGTCGTCCAGGTATACCACCACGCAGGAGTAGAGAAGGTCACAGAAGATATCATTGACCAACTCTTGAAAGACGGCGGGAGCATTACAGAGACCGAAGGGCATTACGAGGTATTCATAGTGGCCGTCCCGGGTGTTGAATGCCATCTTCCATTCATCCCCCTGACGGATACGAATCAGGTTATAGGCCCCACGGAGATCCAGCTTGGTGAAGATTCTAGCACCCCTCAGACGTTCAAATAATTCAGGATTGAGCGGAAGGGGGTATTTATTCTTCACCGTGATCTGGTTAAGGCCTCTATAGTCTATGCAGGGACGAAGTGAGCCATCCTTTTTAACGAAGAAGAAGCCTGCTCCCGCCGGGGAGGTAGATTTCCGGATAAATCCCCGGGCCTGGTTCTCCTCGATATATTCAGACATGAACCGGGTCTCAGCAGCGGACAAATGGTAGATACGCCCTCGGGGCGGAGTAGCGCCAGGTACCAAGTCGATAGGGCAATCGTATGGTCTATGAGGAGGTAATGTCTCTGCTTCCTTTTTATTAAAGACATCAGCATAAGACCAATAGGGTACCGGCAGGCCGGGTAGATTGGCTGGGGGAGGAGAAGGACGGGCAGGACGAACGGGAACTAAACAAGTCTTATGGCAGTCCTGTCCCCAGCGCAGGACTTCTCCGGTCTGTCAATCAAGCACGGGTGCATGTCTCTGGAGCCAAGGTAGGCCAAGCAAAAGGGCATGAGAGAGTCCAGGTAGAACATGAAAGAAGATGCTCTCAGAGTGCAGCATTCCCACCTGCAGAGTTATGGTTCGGTGATAAGTTGGATGGGATGCGGTAAGAGACCCCCGTCCACGGAGGCGACAGATAAGGGTGCGGCCAGAGGTTTGGTGGGAATGCGGTATTTCTCTACCAGGGACTGAGAGATAAGATTTCCGGCAGCTCCAGAATCAAGTTGAGCTAGTTCAAAGTAACGGTTCTCCCCGCAGAGGATAGAGACCGACAGCATCAGAGATGGAGAGAATTTATTCTTGTCTATGACGACCTCTCTGAGCGATCCTAGACACAGGCGTTTCCCGATCTCTCCGTGCAGGAACGGATCCGGTGCTCCTTACTGCCACAGTAGAAGCAGCTCCCCTCGGCACGGCGTGACTCTTGACGGGTTTTGACCACCTTGGTCTGGTCGACCTGCATAGGCTCGGGTGAGTGCGCCTGGGGAGTAACAGAGGAAGTGACGGGATTCTGGAAGGTAGGAGCAAGGCGCGGAAACCTCCTCTCACGGGTGACCTCTTTGGTACGCTCCTGGAACCGGATGTCAATCCGGGTGGCAAGTGTTATTAAATCTTCGAGGGTGGTAGGAATGTCCCGACCGGCAAGTTCATCCTTAATCCAGCCGGATAGACCTTCCCAGAAGACGGACACCAGGGCGTTTTTATCCCAGGCAAGCTCAGAAGCAAGGGTACGGAACCGTATGGCATATTGGCCCACGGTGAGACTCCCTTGACAGAGGCGTAGCAGAGATGAGGCGGATGAGGTCTCTCGTCCTGGTTCGTCGAAGACTTTCCGGAAGGCCGTGAGAAAGGCTGGCAGGTTGGACACCAGGGGGTCTCCTCTCTCCCATAGAGGATTTAGCCAAGCCAGCGCCTCCCCAGTGAGATGGGACATGATGAAGGCCACTTTGGCTCGGTCGGTGGAAAACTGGTGTGCCAAAAGTTCGAAGTGCAGGGTGCACTGGTTAATGAAGCCCCGTGCCTGACCGGGATCTCCACCAAAACGAGGCGGGGACCGGGAAGGGATGCCATGGTATTGATGGGCAGCGGCGCTGCCGGGGTAGTAGTTGTGCGAGGGGAAGCAGCTCCCGACGAGGCAGTCAGTGTGTCCAGGCGGGAGTGAACACTACGCAGGTGGCCCAAGATGGAGTCCTGTTGGGACCTCTGACGGGAAAGTTCATGACATAGGTCCGAGAGCGAGGGAGCTTGGGTGCCACTGGGTTCCATGGCCCGAGCAAACTGTAACGGGTCTGGGAGGTGGAACCTCTGAGCTACTATACAAAGGGGCAGTCATTGTAAGGAAGCGGGTGGCTCCCAGGGAAGGCGGGCAGGTAGTCACGGCAAGTGACAGGAACAGTCTATGGGTAGAAGGGCAGGAGGTCACGGCAAGTGACGGGAACAGTCTCTTGACAGGCGGGTGGTCACGGCAAGTGACAGCAGGGTAAGAGTTTCTAGACAGGCAGGTGGTCACGGCAAGTGACAGCAAGGTAAGAGTCTCTAGACAGACAGGTGGTCACGGCAAGTGACGGCAGAGCCTCCAGGTAGGCTAGCAGGCGGGTAGCAGGTGAGCGCTACCAGGTGAGCGGGTAAGAGTCTCTCGGCTGGCTGGCAGGTTGTCACGGCAAGTGACGGCAGAGCCTCCAGGTAGGCTAGCAGGCGGGTAGCAGGTGAGCGCTCCCAGGTGAGCGGGTAAGAGTCTCTCGGCTGGCTGGCAGGTGGTCATGGCAAATGACGGCAGAGCCTCCAGGTAGGCTAGCAGGCGGTTAGCAGGTGAGCGCTCCCAGGTGAGCGGGTAAGAGTCTCTCGGCTGGCTGGGAGGTGGTCACGGCAAGTGACGGCAGAGCCTCCAGGTAGGCTAGCTGGCGGGTAGCAGGTGAGCGCTCCCAGGTGAGCGGGTAAGAGTCTCTCGGCTGGCTGGCAGATGGTCTCAGGCAGGTATCAGGCAGGTGCTTCCTAATCCGCCGGCGGACTGGTCCATAGACAGACTGGCGGATGCAGGTAGACAGACTGTCGGACCGCAGGAATGCAAGCAGGTAGACAGAGCTGGAAATCAGACTGGCAACGGAACCTGAGGGCTGAAGCAGAGGTGAAAGGCTTTGCAACAACTTTGCTTGGGCACCTCCTTTTTGGAGGAGGTGCCTTATATATGGGAGCTCCACCGGCAATTGGCCGGGGACACCTTAGGACGACGCGAGTGGCACCTTTAAGAGAGAGGGAGCGCGCGCGCCCTAAGCACAGTGCCCAGGAAGCGGTGAGCGCTGCCAGCAGCGCGGGAAGAGGACGCCGAGGACGGAGCAGGCAGGTGAGAGGTATCTGCCTAGCAGGAGGCAGGGATGCCGACTCTACATACGGGTATACACAGACACGGGGGAGCGGTATATACGGGTGTCCGCAGACACGGGGGGAGCCGGATATGCAGGTGTCCGCAGACACGGGGGGAGCCGGATATACAGGTGTCCGCAGACACGGGGGGATCCGGATATACAGGTGTCCGCAGACACGGGGGGAGCCGGATATACAGGTGTACACAGACGGGGGGAGCCGGATATACAGGTGTCCGCAGACACGGGGGGAGCCGGATATACAGGTGTCCGCAGACACGGGGGGAGCCGGATATACAGGTGTCCGCAGACACGGGGGGAGCCGGATATACAGGTGTCCACAGACACGGGGGGAGCCGGATATACAGGTGTACGCAGACACGGGGGGAGCCGGATATACAGGTGTCCGCAGACACGGGGGGAGCCGGATATACAGGTGTCCGCAGACACGGGGGGAGTGGTACATACAGGTGTCCGCAGACACAGCCGGATATACAGGTGTACACAGACACGGGGGGAGCCGGATATACAGGTGTACACAGACACGGGGGGAGCCGGATATACAGGTGTCCACAGACACGGGGGGAGCAGTATATACAGGTGTCCACAGACACGGGGGGAGCCGGATATACAGGTGTCCACAGACACGGGGGGAGCCGGATATACAGGTGTCCACAGACACGGGGGGAGCAGTATATACAGGTGTACACTGACAAGGGGGGAGCCGGATATACAGGTGTACACAGACACAGGGGGAGCCGGATATACAGGTGTACACAGACACGGGGGGAGCCGGATATACAGGTGTCCACAGACACGGGGGGAGCCGGATATACAGGTGTCCACAGACATGGGGGGAGCCGGATATACAGGTGTCCACAGACACGGGGGGAGCCGGATATACAGGTGTACGCAGACACGGGAGGAGCCGGATATACAGGTGTACGCAGACACGGGGGGAGCCGGATATACAGGTGTACGCAGACACGGGGGGAGCCGGATATACAGGTGTACGCAGACACGGGGGGAGCCGGATATACAGGTGTACGCAGACACGGGGGGAGCCGGATATACAGGTGTTCACAGACACGGGGGGAGCCGGATATACAGGTGTCCACAGACACGGGGGGAGCCGGATATACAGGTCTCCGCAGACACGGGGGGAGCCGGATATACAGGTGTCCGCAGACACGGGGGGAGCCGGATATACAGGTGTCCGCAGACACGGGGGGAGCCGGATATACAGGTGTACGCAGACACGGGGGGAGCCGGGTATACAGGTGTACGCAGACACGGGGGGAGCCGGATATACAGGTGTCCGCAGACACGGGGGGAGCCGGATATACAGGTGTCCGCAGACACGGGGGGAGCCGGATATACAGGTGTCCGCAGAAACGGGGGGAGCCGGATATACAGGTGTCCGCAGACACGGGGGGAGCCGGATATACAGGTGTCCGCAGACACGGGGGGAGCCGGATATGCTGGTGTCCGCAGACACGGGGGGAGCCGGATATGCTGGTGTCCGCAGACACGGGGGAGTGCCGGATATACAGGTGTCCGCAGACACGGGGGGAGCCGGATATACAGGTGTCCGCAGACACGGGGGGAGCCGGATATACAGGTGAACGCAGACACGGGGAACCGGATATACAGGTGTACACAGACACGGGGGGAGCCGGATATACAGGTGTACGCAGACACGGGGGGAGCCGGATATACAGGTGTACGCAGACACGGGGGGAGCCGGATATACAGGTGTCCGCAGACACGGGGGGAGTCGGATATACAGGTGTACACAGACACGGGGGGAGCCGGATATACAGGTGTACACAGACACGGGGGGAGCCGGATATACAGGTGTACACAGACACGGGGGGAGCCGGATATACAGGTGTCCGCAGACGGGGGGAGCCGGATATACAGGTGTACGCAGACACGGGGGGAGCCGGATATACAGGTGTCCGCAGACACGGGGGGAGCCGGATATACAGGTGTCCGCAGACACGGGGGGAGCCGGATATACAGGTGTCCGCAGACACGGGGGGAGCCGGATATACAGGTGTCCACAGACACGGGGGGAGCCGGATATACAGGTGTCCGCAGACACGGGGGGAGCCGGATATGCAGGTGTCCGCAGACACGGGGGAGTGCCGGATATGCAGGTGTCCGCAGACACGGGGTAGCCGGATATACAGGTGTCCGCAGACAGGGGGGGAGCCGGATATACAGGTGTCAGCAGACACGGGGGGAGCCGGATATACAGGTGTACGCAGACACGGGGAGCCGGATATACAGGTGTCCGCATGCACGGGGGGAGCCGGATATACAGGTGTACGCAGACACGGGGAGCCGGATATACAGGTGTCCGCAGGCACGGGGGGAGCCGGATATACAGGTGTACACAGACACGGGGGGAGCCGGATATACAGGTGTCAGCAGACACGGGGGGAGCCGGGTATACTGGTGTCCGCAGACACGGGGGGAGCCGGAAATACAGGTGTCCGCAGACACGGGGGGAGCCGGATATACAGGTGTACACAGACACGGGGAGCCGGATATACAGGTGTCCGCAGACACGGGGGGAGCCGGATATACAGGTGTCCGCAGACACGGGGGAAGCCGGATATACAGGTGTCCGCAGACACGGGGGGAGCCGGATATACAGGTGTCCGCAGACAAGGGGGGAGCCGGATATACAGGTGTCCGCTGACATGGGGGGAGCCGGATATACAGGTGTCCGCAGACACGGGGGGAGCCGGATATACAGGTGTCCGCAGACACGAGGAGAGCCGGATATACAGGTGTATGCAGACACGGGGGGAGCCGGATATGCAGGTGTACGCAGACACGGGGGGAGCCGGATATACAGGTGTACGCAGACACGGGAGGGGAGCCGGATATACAGGTGTCCGCAGACACGGGGGGAGCCGGATATACAGGTGTACAAAGACACGGGGGAAGCCGGATATACAGGTGTACACAGACACGGGGGGAGCCGGATATACAGGTGTCCACAGACACGGGGGGAGCCGGATATACAGGTGTCTGCAGACACGGGGGGAGCCGGATATACAGGTGTCCGCAGACACGGGGGGAGCCGGATATACAGGTGTCCGCAGACACGGGGGGAGCCGGATATACAGGTGTCCGCAGACACGGGGGGAGCCGGATATACAGGTGTCCTCAGACACGTGGGGAGCCAGATATACAGGTGTCCACAGACACGGGGGAGCCGGATATACAGGTGTCCGCAGACACGGGGGGAGCCGGATATACAGGTGTCCACAGACACGGGGGGAGCCGGATATACAGGTGTCCACAGACACGGAGGGAGCCGGATATACAGGTGTCCACAGACACGGGGGGAGCCGGATATACAGGTGTACACAGACACGGGGGGAGCCGGATATACAGGTGTCCGCAGACACGGGGGGAACCGGATATACAGGTGTCCGCAGACACGGGGGGAGCCGGATATACAGGTGTACGCAGACACGGGGGGAGCCGGATATACAGGTGTACGCAGACACGGGGGGAGCCGGATATACAGGTGTCCGCAGACACGGGGGGAGCCGGATATACAGGTGTCCACAGACACGGGGGGAGCTGGATATACAGGTGTACACAGACACGGGGGGAGTGGTATATACAGGTGTCCGGAGACTTGGGGGGAGCCGGATATACAGGTGTCAGCAGACACGGGGGGAGCCGGATATACAGGTGTACGCAGACACGGGGGGAGCCGGATATACAGGTGTACGCAGACACGGGAGGGGAGCCGGATATACAGGTGTCCGCAGAGACGGGGGGAGCCGGATATACAGGTGTACAAAGACACGGGGGGAGCCGGATATGCAGGTGTCCACAGACACAGGGGGAGCAGTATATACAGGTGTACACTGACACGGGGGGAGCCGGATATACAGGTGTCCACAGACACGGGGGGAGCCGGATATACAGGTGTCCACAGACACGGGGGGAGCAGTATATACAGGTGTACACTAACAAGGGGGGAGCCGGATATATAGGTGTACACAGACACGGGGGGAGCCGGATATACAGGTGTCCACAGACACGGGGGGAGCCGGATATACAGGTGTCTACAGACACGGGGGAAGCCGGATATACAGGTGTACACAGACACGGGGGGAGCCGGATATGCAGGTGTCCGCAGACACGGGGGGAGCCGGATATACAGGTGTCCACAGACACGGGGGGAGCCGGATATACAGGTGTACACAGACACGGGGGGAGCCGGATATACAGGTGTCCGCAGACACGGGGGGAGCCGGATATAAAGGTGTCCGCAGACACGGGGGGAGCCGGATATACAGGTGTCCGCAGACACGGGGGGAGCCGGATATACAGGTGTCCGCAGACAGGGGGGGAGCCGGATATACAGGTGTCAGCAGACACGGGGGGAGCCGGATATACAGGTGTACGCAGACACGGGGAGCCGGATATACAGGTGTCCGCATGCACGGGGGGAGCCGGATATACAGGTGTACGCAGACACGGGGAGCCGGATATTCAGGTGTCCGCAGGCACGGGGGGAGCCGGATATACAGGTGTACACAGACACGGGGGGAGCCGGATATACAGGTGTCAGCAGACACGGGGGGAGCCGGATATACTGGTGTCCGCAGACACGGGGGGAGCCGGAAATACAGGTGTCCGCAGACACGGGGGGAGCCGGATATACAGGTGTACACAGACACGGGGAGCCGGATATACAGGTGTCCGCAGACACGGGGGGAGCCGGATATACAGGTGTCCGCAGACACGGGGGAAGCCGGATATACAGGTGTCCGCAGACACGGGGGGAGCCGGATATACAGGTGTCCGCAGACAAGGGGGGAGCCGGATATACAGGTGTCCGCTGACATGGGGGGAGCCGGATACACAGGTGTCCGCAGACACGGGGGGAGCCGGATATGCAGGTGTCCGCAGACACGAGGAGAGCCGGATATACAGGTGTATGCAGACACGGGGGGAGCCGGATATACAGGTGTACGCAGACACGGGGGGAGCCGGATATACAGGTGTACGCAGACACGGGAGGGGAGCCGGATATACAGGTGTCCGCAGAGACGGGGGGAGCCGGATATACAGGTGTACAAAGACACGGGGGAAGCCGGATATACAGGTGTACACAGACACGGGGGGAGCCGGATATACAGGTGTCCGCAGACACGGGGGGAGCCGGATATACAGGTGTACGCAGACACGGGGGGAGCCGGATATACAGGTGTACGCAGACACGGGGGGAGCCGGATATACAGGTGTCCGCAGACACGGGGGGAGCCGGATATACAGGTGTCCACAGACACGGGGGGAGCTGGATATACAGGTGTACACAGACACTGGGGGAGTGGTATATACAGGTGTCCGGAGACTTGGGGGGAGCCGGATATACAGGTGTACACAGACACGGGGGGAGTGGTATATACAGGTGTCCGCAGACTCGGGGGGAGCCGGATATACAGGTGTCCACAGACACGGGGGGGAGCCGGATATACAGGTGTACACAGACACGGGGGGAGCCGGATATGCAGGTGTCCACAGACACAGGGGGAGCAGTATATACAGGTGTACACTGACACGGGGGGAGCCGGATATACAGGTGTCCACAGACACGGGGGGAGCCGGATATACAGGTGTCCACAGACACGGGGGGAGCAGTATATACAGGTGTACACTAACAAGGGGGGAGCCGGATATATAGGTGTACACAGACACGGGGGGAGCCGGATATACAGGTGTCCACAGACACGGGGGGAGCCGGATATACAGGTGTCTACAGACACGGGGGGAGCCGGATATACAGGTGTACACAGACACGGGGGGAGCCGGATATGCAGGTGTCCGCAGACACGGGGGGAGCCGGATATACAGGTGTCCACAGACACGGGGGGAGCCGGATATACAGGTGTACACAGACACGGGGGGAGCCGGATATACAGGTGTACACAGACACGGGGGGAGCCGGATATAAAGGTGTCCGCAGACACGGGGGGAGCCGGATATACAGGTGTCCGCAGACACGGGGGGAGCCGGATATACAGGTGTCCGCAGACACGGGGGGAGCCGGATATACAGGTGTCCGCAGACACGGGGGGAGCCGGATATACAGGTGTCCGCAGACACGGGGGGAGCCGGATATACAGGTGTCCGCAGACACGGGGGGAGCCGGATATACAGGTGTCCGCAGACACGGGGGGAGCCGGATATACAGGTGTCCGCAGACACGGGGGGAGCCGGATATACAGGTGTCCGCAGACACGGGGGGAGCCGGATATACAGGTGTCCGCAGACACGGGGGGAGCCGGATATACAGGTGTCCGCAGACACGGGGTGAGCCGGATATACAGGTGTCCGCATGCACGGGGGGAGCCGGATATACAGGTGTACGCAGACACGGGGAGCCGGATATTCAGGTGTCCGCAGGCACGGGGGGAGCCGGATATACAGGTGTACACAGACACGGGGGGAGCCGGATATACAGGTGTCAGCAGACACGGGGGGAGCCGGATATACTGGTGTCCGCAGACACGGGGGGAGCCGGAAATACAGGTGTCCGCAGACACGGGGGGAGCCGGATATACAGGTGTACACAGACACGGGGAGCCGGATATACAGGTGTCCGCAGACACGGGGGGAGCCGGATATACAGGTGTCCGCAGACACGGGGGAAGCCGGATATACAGGTGTCCGCAGACACGGGGGGAGCCGGATATACAGGTGTCCGCAGACAAGGGGGGAGCCGGATATACAGGTGTCCGCTGACATGGGGGGAGCCGGATATACAGGTGTCCGCAGACACGGGGGGAGCCGGATATGCAGGTGTCCGCAGACACGAGGAGAGCCGGATATACAGGTGTATGCAGACACGGGGGGAGCCGGATATACAGGTGTACGCAGACACGGGGGGAGCCGGATATACAGGTGTACGCAGACACGGGAGGGGAGCCGGATATACAGGTGTCCGCAGACACGGGGGGAGCCGGATATACAGGTGTACAAAGACACGGGGGAAGCCGGATATACAGGTGTACACAGACACGGGGGGAGCCGGATATACAGGTGTCCACAGACACGGGGGGAGCCGGATATACAGGTGTCCGCAGACACGGGGGGAGCCGGATATACAGGTGTCCGCAGACACGGGGGGAGCCGGATATACAGGTGTCCGCAGACACGGGGGGAGCCGGATATACAGGTGTCCGCAGACACGGGGGGAGCCGGATATACAGGTGTCCTCAGACACGTGGGGAGCCGGATATACAGGTGTCCACAGACACGGGGGAGCCGGATATACAGGTGTCCGCAGACACGGGGGGAGCCGGATATACAGGTGTCCACAGACACGGGGGGAGCCGGATATACAGGTGTCCACAGACACGGAGGGAGCCGGATATACAGGTGTCCACAGACACGGGGGGAGCCGGATATACAGGTGTACACAGACACGGGGGGAGCCGGATATACAGGTGTCCGCAGACACGGGGGGAGCCGGATATACAGGTGTCCGCAGACACGGGGGGAGCCGGATATACAGGTGTACGCAGACACGGGGGGAGCCGGATATACAGGTGTCCGCAGACACGGGGGGAGCCGGATATACAGGTGTCCACAGACACGGGGGGAGCTGGATATACAGGTGTACACAGACACGGGGGGAGTGGTATATATAGGTGTCCGGAGACTTGGGGGGAGCCGGATATACAGGTGTACACAGACACGGGGGGAGTGGTATATACAGGTGTCCGCAGACTCGGGGGGAGCCGGATATACAGGTGTCCACAGACACGGGGGGGAGCCGGATATACAGGTGTACACAGACACGGGGGGAGCCGGATATGCAGGTGTCCACAGACACAGGGGGAGCAGTATATACAGGTGTACACTGACACGGGGGGAGCCGGATATACAGGTGTCCACAGACACGGGGGGAGCCGGATATACAGGTGTCCACAGACACGGGGGGAGCAGTATATACAGGTGTACACTAACAAGGGGGGAGCCGGATATATAGGTGTACACAGACACGGGGGGAGCCGGATATACAGGTGTCCACAGACACGGGGGGAGCCGGATATACAGGTGTCTACAGACACGGGGGGAGCCGGATATACAGGTGTACACAGACACGGGGGGAGCCGGATATGCAGGTGTCCGCAGACACGGGGGGAGCCGGATATACAGGTGTCCACAGACACGGGGGGAGCCGGATATACAGGTGTACACAGACACGGGGGGAGCCGGATATACAGGTGTACACAGACACGGGGGGAGCCGGATATAAAGGTGTCCGCAGACACGGGGGGAGCCGGATATACAGGTGTCCGCAGACACGGGGGGAGCCGGATATACAGGTGTCCGCAGACACGGGGGGAGCCGGATATACAGGTGTCCGCAGACACGGGGGGAGCCGGATATACAGGTGTCCGCAGACACGGGGGGAGCCGGATATACAGGTGTCCGCAGACACGGGGGGAGCCGGATATACAGGTGTCCGCAGACACGGGGGGAGCCGGATATACAGGTGTCCGCAGACACGGGGGGAGCCGGATATACAGGTGTCCGCAGACACGGGGGGAGCCGGATATACAGGTGTCCGCAGACACGGGGGGAGCCGGATATACAGGTGTCCGCAGACACGGGGTGAGCCGGATATACAGGTGTCCGCAGACACGGGGTGAGCCGGATATACAGGTTTCCGCAGACACGGGGTGAGCCGGATATACAGGTGTCCGCAGACACGGGGGGAGTCGGATATGCAGGTGTCCGCAGACACAGGGGGAGCCGGATATACAGGTGTCCGCAGACACGGGGGGAGCCGGATATACAGATGTCCGCAGACAGGGGGGGAGCCGGATATACAGGTGTCAGCAGACACGGGGGGAGCCGGATATACAAGTGTCCGCAGACACGGGGGGAGCCGGATATACAGGTGTCCGCAGACACGGGGGGAGCTGGATATACAGGTGTCCGCAGACACGGGTGGAGCCGGATATACAGGTGGCCACAGACACGGGGGGAGCCGGATATACAGGTGTCCGCAGACACGGGGGGGAGCCGGATATAAAGGTGTCCGCAGACACGGGGGGGGGGAGCCGGATATACAGGTGTCCGCAGACATGGGGGGAGCCGGATATACAGGTGTCCGCAGACATGGGGGGAGCCGGATATACAGGTGTCCACAGACACTGGGGGAGCCGGATATACAGGTATACACAGACACGGGGGGAGCCGGATATATAGGTGTCCATAGACGCGGGGGGAGCCGGATATACAGGTGTCCATAGACACGGGGGGAGCCGGATATACAGGTGTACACAGACACGGGGGGAGCCGGATATACAGGTGTACACAGACACGGGGAGAGCCGGATATACAGGTGTCCGCAGACACGGGGGGAGCCGGATATACAGGTGTACACAGACACGGGGGGAGCGGGCTATACAGGTGTCCGCAGACACTGGGGGAGCTGGATATACAGGTGTCCGCAGACACTGGGGGAGCCGGATATACAGGTGTCCGCAGACACGGGGGGAGCCGGATATACAGGTGTCCGCAGACACGGGGGGAGCCGGATATACAGGTGTACACAGATACGGGGGGAGCCGGATATACGGGTGTCCGCAGACACGGGGGAGCCGGATATACAGGTGTCCACAGACACTGGGGGAGCCGGATATACAGGTGTACACAGACACGGGGGGAGCCGGATATACAGGTGTCCACAGACACGGGGAGAGCCGGATATACAGGTGTCCACAGACACGGGGGGAGCCGGATATACAGGTGTACACAGACACGGGGGGAGCCGGATATACAGGTGTCCACAGACACGGGGGGAGCCGGATATACAGGTGTACACAGACAAGGAGGGAGCCGGATATACAGGTGTACACAGACACGGGGGGAGCCGGATATACAGGTGTACACGGGGCGAGCCTGATATACAGGTGTCCACAGACACGGGGGGAGCCGGATATACAGGTGTCCACAGACACGGGGGGAGCCGGATATACAGGTGTCCACAGACACGGGGGGAGCCGGATATACAGGTGTACACGGGGGGAGCCGGATATACAGGTGTACACAGACTCTGGGGGAGCCGGATATACAGGTGTACACGGGGGGAGCCGGATATACAGGTGTCCACAGACACGGGGGGAGCCGGATATACAGGTGTACACGGGGGGAGCCTGATATACAGGTGTCCACAAACACGGGGGGAGCCGGATATACAGGTGTCCGCAGACACGGGGGGAGCCGGATATACAGGTGTCCGCAGACACTGGGGGAGCCGGATATACAGGTGTCCGCAGACACGGAGGGAGCCGGATATACCGGTGTACACAGACACGGGGGGGGGGCGGATATACAGGTGTACACGGGGGGAGCCGGATATACAGGTGTCCACAGACACGGGGGGAGACGGATATACAGGTGTCCACAGACACGGGGGGAGACGGATATACAGGTGTCCACAGACACGGGGGGAGACGGATATACAGGTGTCCACAGACACGGGGGGAGCCGGATATACAGGTGTACACAGACACCAGGGGAGCGGTATATACAGGTGTCCGCAGACACCGGGGGAGCCGGATATACAGGTGTCGACAGACACAGGGGAGCCGGATATACAGGTGTCCACAGACACAGGGGGAGCCGGATATACAGGTGTACACAGACAAGGGGGGAGCCGGATATACAGGTGTACACAGACACGGGGGGAGCCGGATATACAGGTGTACACAGACACGGGGGGAGCCGGATATACAGGTGTACACAGACACGGGGGGAGCCGGATATACAGGTGTCCACAGACACCAGGGAAGCGGTATATACAGGTGTCCGCAGACACCGGGGGAGCCGGATATACAGGTGTACACAGACACCAGGGGAGCGGTATATACAGGTGTCCGCAGACACCGGGGGAGCCGGATATACAGGTGTCCACAGACACGGGGGGAGCCGGATATACAGGTGTCCACAGACACGGGGGGAGCCGGATATACAGGTGTCCACAGACACGGGGGGGAGCCGGATATACAGTTGTCCACAGACACGGGGGAAGCCGGATATACCGGTGTCCACAGACACCAGGGGAGCGGTATATACAGGTGTACACAGACATGGGGGGAGCCGGATATACAGGTGTACACAGACACGGGGGGAGCCGGATATACAGGTATCCGCAGACACGGGGGGAGCTGGATATATAGGTGTACACAGACACGGGAGGAGCCGGAGATACAGGTGTACACAGACACGGGGGGAGCCGGATATACAGGTGTACACGGGGGGATCCGGATATACAGGTGTCCGCAGACACGGGGGGAGCCGGATATACAGGTGTCCGCAGACACGGGGGGAGCGGTATATACAGGTGTACACAGACAAGGGGGGAGCCGGATATACAGGTGTCCGCAGACACGGGGGGAGCCGGATATACAGGTGTACACAGACACGGGGGGAGCCGGATATACAGGTGTACACAGACACGGGGGGAGCCGGATATACAGGTGTACACAGACACGGGGAGCCGGATATACAGGTGTACACAGACACGGGGGGAGCCGGATATACAGGTGTACACAGACACGGGGTGAGCCGGATATACAGGTGTACACAGACACGGGGGGAGCCGGATATACAGGTGTCCGCAGACACGGGGGGAGCCGGATATACAGGTGTCCGCAGACATGGGGGGAGCCGGATATACAGGTGTCCGCAGACACGGGTGGAGCCGGATATACAGGTGGCCACAGACACGGGGGAGCCGGATATACAGGTGTCCGCAGACACGGGGGGAAGCCGGATATACAGGTGTCCGCAGACACGGGGGGGGGAGCCGGATATACAGGTGTCCGCAGACATGGGGGGAGCCGGATATACAGGTGTCCGCAGACATGGGGGGAGCCGGATATACAGGTGTCCACAGACACTGGGGGAGCCGGATATACAGGTGTACACAGACACGGGGGGAGCCGGATATATAGGTGTCCATAGACGCGGGGGGAGCCGGATATACAGGTGTCCATAGACACGGGGGGAGCCGGATATACAGGTGTACACAGACACGGGGGGAGCCGGATATACAGGTGTACACAGACACGGGGGGAGCCGGATATACAGGTGTCCGCAGACACTGGGTGAGCCGGATATACAGGTGTCCGCAGACACTGGGGGAGCCGGATATACAGGTGTACACAGACACGGGGGGAGCCGGATATACAGGTGTCCGCAGACACTGGGGGAGCCGGATATACAGGTGTCCGCAGACACTGGGGGAGCCGGATATACAGGTGTCCGCAGACACGGGGGGAGCCGGATATACAGGTGTACACAGACAAGGGGGGAGCCGGATATACAGGTGTCCGCAGATACGGGGGGAGCCGGATATACGGGTGTCCGCAGACACGGGGGAGCCGGATATACAGGTGTCCACAGACACTGGGGGAGCCGGATATACAGGTGTACACAGACACGGGGGGAGCCGGATATACAGGTGTCCACAGACACGGGGAGAGCCGGATATACAGGTGTCCACAGACACGGGGGGAGCCGGATATACAGGTGTACACAGACAAGGAGGGAGCCGGATATACAGGTGTACACAGACACGGGGGGAGCCGGATATACAGGTGTACACGGGGCGAGCCTGATATACAGGTGTCCACAGACACGGGGGGAGCCGGATATACAGGTGTCCACAGACACGGGGGGAGCCGGATATACAGGTGTCCACAGACACGAGGGGAGCCGGATATACAGGTGTACACGGGGGGAGCCGGATATACAGGTGTACACAGACTCTGGGGGAGCCGGATATACAGGTGTACACGGGGGGAGCCGGATATACAGGTGTCCACAGACACGGGGGGAGCCGGATATACAGGTGTACACGGGGGAGCCTGATATACAGGTGTCCACAGACACGGGGGGAGCCGGATATACAGGTGTCCGCAGACACGGGGGGAGCCGGATATACAGGTGTCCGCAGACACTGGGGGAGCCGGATATACAGGTGTCCGCAGACACGGAGGGAGCCGGATATACCGGTGTACACAGACACGGGGGGAGCCGGATATACAGGTGTACACGGGGGGAGCCGGATATACAGGTGTCCGCAGACACCGGGGGAGCCGGATATACAGGTGTCGACAGACACAGGGGGAGCCGGATATACAGGTGTCCACAGACACAGGGGGAGCCGGATATACAGGTGTACACAGACAAGGGGGGAGCCGGATATACAGGTGTACACAGACACGGGGGGAGCCGGATATACAGGTGTACACAGACACGGGGGGAGCCGGATATACAGGTGTCCACAGACACCAGGGAAGCGGTATATACAGGTGTCCGCAGACACCGGGGGAGCCGGATATACAGGTGTACACAGACACCAGGGGAGCGGTATATACAGGTGTCCGCAGACACCGGGGGAGCCGGATATACAGGTGTACACAGACACCAGAGGAGCGGTATATACAGGTGTCCGCAGACACGGGGGGAGCCGGATATACAGGTGTCCGCTGACACGGGGGGAGCGGTATATACAGGTGTACACAGACACGGGGGGAGCCGGATATACAGGTGTCCACAGACACGCGGGGAGCCGGATATACAGGTGTCCACAGACACGGGGGGAGCCGGATATACAGGTGTCCACAGACACGGGGGGAGCCGGATATACAGGTGTCCACAGACACGGGGGGAGCCGGATATACAGGTGTCCACAGACACGGGGGGAGCCGGATATACAGGTGTCCACAGACACGGGGGGCGCCGGATATACAGGTGTCCACAGACACGGGGGGAGCCGGATATACAGGTGTCCACAGACACGGGGGGAGCCGGATATACAGGTGTCCACACACACGGGGGGGAGCCGGATATACAGGTGTACACAGACACCAGGGGAGCGGTATATACAGGTGTACACAGACACGGGGGGAGCCGGATATACAGGTGTCCACAGACACGGGGGGAGCCGGATATACAGGTGTCCACAGATACGGGGGGGAGCCGGATATACAGTTGTCCACAGACACGGGGGGAGCCGGATATACCGGTGTCCACAGACACCAGGGGAGCGGTATATACAGGTGTACACAGACATGGGGGGAGCCGGATATACAGGTGTACACAGACACGGGGGGAGCCGGATATACAGGTATCCGCAGACACGGGGGGAGCTGGATATACAGGTGTACACAGACACGGGAGGAGCCGGATATACAGGTGTACACAGACGCGGGGGGAGCCGGATATACAGGTGTACACGGGGGGAGCCGGATATACAGGTGTCCGCAGACACGGGGGGAGCCGGATATACAGGTGTCCGCAGACACGGGGGGAGCGGTATATACAGGTGTACACAGACACGGGGGGAGCCGGATATACAGGTGTCCGCAGACACGGGGGGAGCCGGATATACAGGTGTACACAGACACGGGGGGAGCCGGATATACAGGTGTACACAGACACGGGGGGAGCCGGATATACAGGTGTACACAGACACGGGGAGCCGGATATACAGGTGTACACAGACACGGGGGGAGCCGGATATACAGGTGTCCACAGACACGGGGGGAGCTGGATATACAGGTGTACACAGACACGGGGGGAGCCGGATATACAGGTGTACACAGACACGGGGGGAGCCGGATATACAGGTGTCCACAGACACTGGGGGAGCCGGATATACAGGTATACACAGAGACGGGGGGAGCCGGATATATAGGTGTCCATAGACGCGGGGGGAGCCGGATATACAGGTGTCCATAGACACGGGGGTAGCCGGATATTCAGGTGTACACAGACACGGGGGGAGCCGGATATACAGGTGTCCGCAGACACTGGGTGAGCCGGATATACAGGTGTCCGCAGACACTGGGGGAGCCGGATATACAGGTGTACACAGACACGGGGGGAGCCGGATATACAGGTGTCCGCAGACACTGGGGGAGCTGGATATACAGGTGTCCGCAGACACTGGGGGAGCCGGATATACAGGTGTCCGCAGACACGGGGGGAGCCGGATATACAGGTGTGCACAGACAAGGGGGGAGCCGGATATACAGGTGTACACGGGGGGAGCCGGATATACAGGTGTCCACAGATACGGAGGGAGCCGGATATACGGGTGTCCGCAGACACGGGGGAGCCGGATATACAGGTGTCCACAGACACTGGGGGAGCCGGATATACAGGTGTACACAGACACGGGGGGAGCCGGATATACAGGTGTCCACAGACACGGGGAGAGCCGGATATACAGGTGTCCACAGACACGGGGGGAGCCGGATATACAGGTGTCCACAGACACGGGGGGAGCCGGATATACAGGTGTACACAGACAAGGAGGGAGCCGGATATACAGGTGTACACAGACACGGGGGGAGCCGGATATACAGGTGTACACGGGGCGAGCCTGATATACAGGTGTCCACAGACACGGGGGGAGCCGGATATACAGGTGTCCACAGACACGGGGGGAGCCGGATATACAGGTGTACACGGGGGGAACCGGATATACAGGTGTACACAGACTCTGGGGGAGCCGGATATACAGGTGTACACGGGGGGAGCCGGATATACAGGTGTACACAGACTCTGGGGGAGCCGGATATACAGGTGTACACGGGGCGAGCCTGATATACAGGTGTCCACAGACACGGGGGGAGCCGGATATACAGGTGTCCACAGACACGGGGGGAGCCGGATATACAGGTGTACACGGGGGGAACCGGATATACAGGTGTCCACAGACACGGGGGGAGCCGGATATACAGGTGTACACGAGGGGAGCCTGATATACAGGTGTCCACAGACACGGGGGGAGCCGGATATACAGGTGTCCGCAGACACGGGGGGAGCCGGATATACAGGTGTCCGCAGACACTGGGGGAGCCGGATATACAGGTGTCCGCAGACACGGAGGGAGCCGGATATACCGGTGTACACAGACACGGGGGGGAGCCGGATATACAGGTGTACACGGGGGGAGCCGGATATACAGGTGTCCACAGACACGGGGGGAGACGGATATACAGGTGTCCACAGACACGGGGGGAGACGGATATACAGGTGTCCACAGACACGGGGGGAGCCGGATATACAGGTGTACACAGACACCACGGGAGCGGTATATACAGGTGTCCGCAGACACCGGGGGAGCCGGATATACAGGTGTCGACAGACACAGGGGGAGCCGGATATACAGGTGTCCACAGACACAGGGGGAGCCGGATATACAGGTGTACACAGACAAGGGGGGAGCCGGATATACAGGTGTACACAGACACGGGGGGAGCCGGATATACAGGTGTACACAGACACGGGGGGAGCCGGATATACAGGTGTACACAGACACGGGGGGAGCCGGATATACAGGTGTACACAGACACCAGGGAAGCGGTATATACAGGTGTCCGCAGACACCGGGGGAGCCGGATATACAGGTGTACACAGACACCAGGGGAGCGGTATATACAGGTGTCCGCAGACACCGGGGGAGCCGGATATACAGGTGTACACAGACACCAGAGGAGCGGTATATACAGGTGTCCGCAGACACGGGGGGAGCCGGATATACAGGTGTCCGCTGACACGGGGGGAGCGGTATATACAGGTGTACACAGACACGGGGGGAGCCGGATATACAGGTGTCCACAGACACGGGGGGAGCCGGATATACAGGTGTCCACAGACACGGGGGGAGCCGGATATACAGGTGTCCACAGACACGGGGGGAGCCGGATATACAGGTGTCCACAGACACGGGGGGAGCCGGATATACAGGTGTCCACAGACACGGGGGGAGCCGGATATACAGGTGTCCACAGACACGGGGGGCGCCGGATATACAGGTGTCCACAGACACGGGGGGAGCCGGATATACAGGTGTCCACAGACACGGGGGGAGCCGGATATACAGGTGTCCACACACACGGGGGGAGCCGGATATACAGGTGTCCACACACACGGGGGGGAGCCGGATATACAGGTGTACACAGACACCAGGGGAGCGGTATATACAGGTGTACACAGACACGGGGGGAGCCGGATATACAGGTGTCCACAGACACGGGGGGAGCCGGATATACAGGTGTCCACAGACACGGGGGGGAGCCGGATATACAGTTGTCCACAGACACGGGGGGAGCCGGATATACCGGTGTCCACAGACACCAGGGGAGCGGTATATACAGGTGTACACAGACATGGGGGGAGCCGGATATACAGGTGTACACAGACACGGGGGGAGCCGGATATACAGGTATCCGCAGACACGGGGGGAACTGGATATACAGGTGTACACAGACACGGGAGGAGCCGGATATACAGGTGTACACAGACACGGGGGGAGCCGGATATACAGGTGTACACGGGGGGAGCCGGATATACAGGTGTCCGCAGACACGGGGGGAGCCGGATATACAGGTGTCCGCAGACACGGGGGGAGCGGTATATACAGGTGTACACAGACACGGGGGGAGCCGGATATACAGGTGTCCACAGACACGGGGGGAGCCGGATATACAGGTGTCCACAGACACGGGGGGAGCCGGATATACAGGTGTCCGCAGACACGGGGGGAGCCGGATATACAGGTGTACACAGACACGGGGGGAGCCGGATATACAGGTGTACACAGACACGGGGGGAGCCGGATATACAGGTGTACACAGACACGGGGAGCCGGATATACAGGTGTCCACAGACACGGGGGGAGCCGGATATACAGGTGTCCACAGACACGGGGGGAGCTGGATATACAGGTGTACACAGACACGGGGGGAGCCGGATATACAGGTGTACACAGACACAGGGAGCCGGATATACAGGTGTACACAGACACGGGGGGAGCCGGATATACAGGTGTACACAGACACGGGGGGAGCCGGATATACAGGTGTCCGCAGACACGGGGGGAGCCGGATATACAGGTGTCCGCAGACACGGGGGGAGCCGGATATACAGGTGTCCGCAGACACGGGGGGAGCCGGATATACAGGTGTACACAGACACGGGGAGCCGGATATACAGGTGTACACAGACACGGGGGGAGCCGGATATACAGGTGTACACAGACAAGGGGGGAGCCGGATATACAGGTGTACACAGACACCAGGGGAGCCGGATATACAGGTGTCCGCAGACACGGGGGGGAGCCGGATATACAGGTGTCCGCAGACACGGGGGGAGCCGGATATACAGGTGTCCGCAGACACGGGGGGAGCCGGATATACAGGTGTACACAGACACGGGGGAGCCGGATATACAGGTGTCCGCAGACACGGGGGGAGCCGGATATACAGGTGTACACAGACACGGGGGGAGCCGGATATACAGGTGTACACAGACACGGGGGGAGCCGGATATACAGGTGTACACAGACACCAGGGGAGCCGGATATACAGGTGTACACAGACACGGGGGGAGCCGGATATACAGGTGTCCACAGACACGGGGAGAGCCGGATATACAGGTGTCCACAGACACGGGGGGAGCCGGATATACAGGTGTCCACAGACACGGGGGGAGCCGGATATACAGGTGTACACAGACAAGGAGGGAGCCAGATATACAGGTGTACACAGACACGGGGGGAGCCGGATATACAGGTGTACACAGACACGGGGGGAGCCGGATATACAGGTGTACACGGGGGGAGCCTGATATACAGGTGTCCACAGACACGGGGGAAGCCGGATATACAGGTGTCCACAGACACGGGGGGCGCCGGATATACAGGTATACACAGACAAGGGGGCAGTGGTATATACAGGTGTCCGCAGACACAGGGGGAGTCGGATATACAGGTGTACACAGACACGGGGGGAGCCGGATATACAGGTGTCCGCAGACACTGGGGGAGCCGGATATACAGGTGTCCGCAGACACTGGGGGAGCCGGATATACAGGTGTACACGGGGGGAGCCGGATATACAGGTGTCCGCAGACACGGGGGGAGCCGGATATGCAGGTGTCCGCAGACACGGAGGGAGCCGGATATATAGGTGTCCACAGACACGGGGGGAGCCGGATATACAGGTGTCCACAGAGACGGGGGGAGCCGGATATACAGGTGTACACGGGGGGAGCCTGATATACAGGTGTCCACAGACACGGGGGGAGCCGGATATACAGGTGTCCACAGACACGGGGGGAGCCGGATATACAGGTGTCCACAGACACTGGGGGAGCCGGATATACAGGTGTACACGGGGGGAGCCGGATATACAGGTGTACACAGACACGGGGGGAGCCGGATATACAGGTGTCCACAGACACGGGGGGAGCCGGATATACAGGTGTACACGGGGGGAGCCTGACATACAGGTGTCCGCAGACACGGGGGGAGCCGGATATACAGGTGTCCGCAGACACGGGGGGAGCCGGATATACAGGTGTCCGCAGACACGGGGGGAGCCGGATATACAGGTGTCCGCAGACACGGGGGGAGCCGTATATACAGGTGTCCGCAGACACGGGGGGAGCCGGATATACAGGTGTCCGCAGACACGGGGGGAGCCGGATATACAGGTGTCCGCAGACACGGGGGGAGCCGGATATACAGGTGTCCGCAGACACGGGGTGAGCCGGATATACAGGTGTCCGCAGACACGGGGTGAGCCGGATATACAGGTTTCCGCAGACACGGGGTGAGCCGGATATACAGGTGTCCGCAGACACGGGGGGAGCCGGATATACAGGTGTCCGCAGACACGGGGGGAGCCGGATATACAGGTGTCCGCAGACACGGGGGGAGCCGGATATACAGGTGTCCGCAGACACGGGGGGAGCTGGATATACAGGTGTCCGCAGACACGGGGGGAGCGGTATATACAGGTGTACACAGACACGGGGGGAGCCGGATATACAGGTGTCCGCAGACACGGGGGGAGCCGGATATGCAGGTGTCCGCAGACACGGGGGGAGCCGGATATACAGGTGTCCGCAGACACGGGGGGAGCCGGATATACAGGTGTCCGCAGACAGGGGGGGAGCCGGATATACAGGTGTCCGCAGACACGGGGGGAGCCGGATATGCAGGTGTCAGCAGACACGGGGGGAGCCGGATATACAAGTGTCCGCAGACACGGGGGGAGCCGGATATACAGGTGTCCGCAGACACGGGGGGAGCCGGATATACAGGTGTCCGCAGACACGGGTGGAGCCGGATATACAGGTGGCCACAGACACGGGGGGAGCCGGATATACAGGTGTCCGCAGACACGGGGGGGAGCCGGATATACAGGTGTCCGCAGACACGGGGGGGGGAGCCGGATATACAGGTGTCCGCAGACATGGGGGGAGCCGGATATAGAGGTGTCCGCAGACATGGGGGGAGCCGGATATACAGGTGTCCACATACACTGGGGGAGCCGGATATACAGGTGTACACAGACACGGGGGGAGCCGGATATATAGGTGTCCATAGACGCGGGGGGAGCCGGATATACAGGTGTCCATAGACACAGGGGGAGCCGGATATACAGGTGTACACAGACACGGGGGGAGCCGGATATACAGGTGTACACAGACACGGGGGGAGCCGGATATACAGGTGTCCGCAGACACTGGGGGAGCTGGATATACAGGTGTCCGCAGACACTGGGGGAGCCGGATATACAGGTGTCCGCAGACACGGGGGGAGCCGGATATACAGGTGTACACAGACAAGGGGGGAGCCGGATATACAGGTGTACACGGGGGGAGCCGGATATACAGGTGTCCACAGATACGGGGGGAGCCGGATATACGGGTGTCCGCAGACACGGGGGAGCCGGATATACAGGTGTCCACAGACACTGGGGGAGCCGGATATACAGGTGTACACAGACACAGGGGCAGCCGGATATACAGGTGTCCACAGACACGGGGAGAGCCGGATATACAGGTGTCCACAGACACGGGGGGAGCCGGATATACAGGTGTCCACAGACACGGGGGGAGCCGGATATACAGGTGTCCACAGACACGGGGGGAGCCGGATATACAGGTGTACACAGACAAGGAGGGAGCCGGATGTACAGGTGTACACAGACACGGGAGGAGCCGGATATACAGGTGTACACGGGGCGAGCCTGATATACAGGTGTCCACAGACACGGGGGGAGCCGGATATACAGGTGTCCACAGACACGGGGGGAGCCGGATATACAGGTGTCCACAGACACGGGGGGAGCCGGATATACAGGTGTACACGGGGGGAGCCGGATATACAGGTGTACACAGACTCTGGGGGAGCCGGATATACAGGTGTACACGGGGGGAGCCGGATATACAGGTGTCCACAGACACGGGGGGAGCCGGATATACAGGTGTACACGGGGGGAGCCTGATATACAGGTGTCCACAGACACGGGGGGAGCCGGATATACAGGTGTCCGCAGACACGGGGGGAGCCGGATATACAGGTGTCCGCAGACACTGGGGGAGCCGGATATACAGGTGTCCGCAGACACGGAGGGAGCCGGATATACCGGTGTACACAGACACGGGGGGAGCCGGATATACAGGTGTACACGAGGGGAGCTGGATATACAGGTGTCCACAGACACGGGGGGAGACGGATATACAGGTGTCCACAGACACGGGGGGAGACGGATATACAGGTGTCCACAGACACGGGGGGAGACGGATATACAGGTGTCCACAGACACGGGGGGAGACGGATATACAGGTGTCCACAGACACGGGGGGAGCCGGATATACAGGTGTACACAGACACCAGGGGAGCGGTATATACAGGTGTCCGCAGACACCGGGGGAGCCGGATATACAGGTGTCAACAGACACAGGGGGAGCCAGATATACAGGTGTCCACAGACACAGGGGGAGCCGGATATACAGGTGTACACAGACAAGGAGGGAGCCGGATATACAGGTGTACACAGACACGGGGGGAGCCGGATATACAGGTGTACACAGACACGGGGGGAGCCGGATATACAGGTGTACACGGGGGGAGCCTGATATACAGGTGTCCACAGACACGGGGGAAGCCGGATATACAGGTGTCCACAGACACGGGGGGCGCCGGATATACAGGTGTCCACAGACACGGGGGGAGCCGGATATACAGGTATACACAGACAAGGGGGCAGTGGTATATACAGGTGTCCGCAGACACAGGGGGAGTCGGATATACAGGTGAACACAGACACGGGGGGAGCCGGATATACAGGTGTCCGCAGACACTGGGGGAGCCGGATATACAGGTGTCCGCAGACACTGGGGGAGCCGGATATACAGGTGTCCGCAGACACGGAGGGAGCCGGATATACAGGTGTCCACAGACACGGGGGGAGCCGGATATACAGGTGTCCACAGAGACGGGGGGAGCCGGATATACAGGTGTACACGGGGGGAGCCTGATATACAGGTGTCCACAGACACGGGGGGAGCCGGATATACAGGTGTCCACAGACACGGGGGGAGCCGGATATACAGGTGTCCACAGACACTGGGGGAGCCGGATATACAGGTGTACACGGGGGGAGCCGGATATACAGGTGTACACAGACACGGGGGGAGCCGGATATACAGGTGTCCACAGACACGGGGGGAGCCGGATATACAGGTGTACACGGGGGGAGCCTGACATACAGGTGTCCACAGACACGGGGGGAGCCGGATATACAGGTGTCCACAGACACGGGGGGAGCCGGATATACAGGTGTACACAGACACGGGGGGAGCCGGATATACAGGTGTACACAGACACGGGGGGAGCCGGATATACAGGTGTACACAGACACGGGGGGAGCCGGATATACAGGTGTACACAGACACGGGGGGAGCCGGATATACAGGTGTACACAGACACGGGGGGAGCCGGATATACCGGTGTACACAGACACGGGCGGAGCCTGATATACAGGTGTCCACAGACACGGGGGTAGACGGATATACAGGTGTCCACAGACACGGGGGGAGCCGGATATATAGGTGTCCACAGACACCGGGGGAGCTGGATATACAGGTGTCCACAGACACGGGGGGAGCCGGATATACAGGTGTACACAGACACGGGGGGAGCCGGATATACAGGTGTACACAGACACCAGGGGAGCGGTATATACAGGTGTCCGCAGACACCGGGAAAGCCGGATATACAGGTGTCCACAGACACAGGGGGAGCCGGATATACAGGTGTCCACAGACACAGGGGGAGCCGGATATACAGGTGTACACAGACATGGGGGGAGCGGTATATACAGGTGTACACAGACACGGGGGGAGCCGGATATACAGGTGTACACAGACACGGGGGGAGCCGGATATACAGGTGTCCACAGACACCAGGGGAGCGGTATATACAGGTGTCCGCAGACACCGGGGGAGCCGGATATACAGGTGTACACAGACACCAGGGGAGCGGTATATACAGGTGTCCGCAGACACCGGGGGAGCCGGATATACAGGTGTCCACAGACACGGGGGGAGCCGGATATACAGGTGTCCACAGACACGGGGGGCGCCGGATATACAGGTGTCCACAGACACGGGGGGAGCCGGATATACAGTTGTCCACAGACACAGGGGGAGCCGGATATACAGGTGTCCACACACACGGGGGGAAGCCGGATATACAGGTGTACACAGACACGGGGGAGCGGGATATACAGGTGTACACAGACACCAGGGGAGCGGTATATACAGGTGTACACAGACACGGGGGGAGGCGGATATACAGGTGTCCACAGACACGGGGGAGAGCCGGATATACAGGTGTCCACAGACACCAGGGGAGCGGTATGTACAGGTGTACACAGACACGGGGGGAGCCGGATATACAGATGTCCGCAGACACGGGAGGAGCCGGATATACAGATGTCCGCAGACACGGGGGGAGCCGGATATACTGGTGTACACAGACACGGGGGGAGCCGGATATACAGGTGTACACAGACACGGGGGGCGCCGGATATACAGGTGTACGCAGACACGGGGGGAGCCGGATATACAGGTGTCCGCAGACAAGGGGAGAGCAGGATATATAGGTGTACACAGACACGGGGGGAGCCGGATATACAGGTGTACACGGGGAGCCGGATATACAGGTGTACACAGACATGGGGGGAGCCGGATATACAGGTGTACACGGGGGGAGCCGGATATACAGGTGTCCGCAGACACGGGGGGAGCCGGATATACAGGTGTCCGCAGACTGGGGGGAGCGGTATATACAGGTGTACACAGACACGGGGGGAGCCGGATATACAGGTGTACACAGACACGGGGGGAGCCGGATATACAGGTGTACACAGACACGGGGGGAGTGTTATATACGGGTGTACACAGATACGGGGGGAGTGGTATATACAGGTGTACACAGACACGGGTGGAGCCGGATATACAGGTGTCCGCAGACACGGAGGGAGCCGGATATACAAGTGTACACAGACACGGGGGGAGCCGGATATACAGGTGTCCGCAGACACGGGGGGAGCCGGATATACAGGTGTCCGCAGACACGGGGGGAGCCGGATATACAGGTGTACACAGACACGGGGAGCCGGATATACAGGTGTCCACAGACACGGGGGGAGCCGGATATACAGGTGTCCACAGACACGGGGGGAGCCGGATATACAGGTGTCCACAGACACAGGGGGAGCCGGATATACAGGTGTACACAGACACGGGGGGAGCCGGATATACAGGTGTACACAGACACGGGGGGAGCCGGATATACAGGTGTACACAGACACGGGGGGAGCCGGATATACAGGTGTCCGCAGACACGGGGGGAGCCGGATATACAGGTGTCCGCAGACACGGGGGGGAGCCGGATATACAGGTGTCCGCAGACACGGGGGGAGCCGGATATACAGGTGTACACAGACACGGGGGGAGCCGGATATACAGGTGTACACAGACACGGGGGGAGCCGGATATACAGGTGTATACAGACACCAGGGGAGCCGGATATACAGGTGTACACAGACATCAGGGGAGCGGTATATACAGGTGTACACAGACACGGGGGGAGCGTTATATACAGGTGTACACAGACACGGGGGGAGCCGGATATACAGGTGTACACAGACACGGGGGGAGCCGGATATACAGGTGTACACAGACACGGGGGGGAGTGTTATATACAGGTGTACACAGACACCAGGGGAGTGTTATATACAGGTGTACACAGACACAGGGGGAGCGGTATATACAGGTGTACACAGACACGGGGGGAGCCGGATATACAGGTGTACACAGACACGCGGGGAGACGGATATACAGGTGTACGCAGACACGGGGGGAGTGGTATATACAGGTGTACGCAGACACGGGGGGAGTGGTATATACAGGTGTACGCAGACACAGAGGGAGCGGTATATACAGGTGTACACAGACACGGGGGAGCGTTATATACGGGTGTACACAGACACGGGGGGAGCCGGATATACAGGTGTCCACAGACACGGGGGGAGCCGGATATACAGGTGTCCGCAGACACGGGGGGAGCCGGATATACCAGTGTCCGCAGACATGCGGTGCCGGATATACAGGTGTACACAGACACGGGGGGAGTGTTATATACGGGTGTACACAGATACGGGGGGAGTGGTATATACAGGTGTATACAGACACGAGGGAGCCGGATATACAGGTGTACACAGACACGGGGGGAGCCGGATATACAGTTGTCCACAGACACGGTGGGAGCCGGATATACAGGTGTCCACAGACACGGGGGGAGCCGGATATACAGGTGTCCACAGACACGGGGGGAGCCGGATATACAGGTGTCCACAGACACGGGGGGAGCCGGATATACAGGTGTCCACAGACACGGGGGGAGCCGGATATACAGGTGTCCACAGACACGGGGGGAGCCGGATATACAGGTGTCCGCAGACACGGGGGGAGTGGTATATACAGGTGTACGCAGACACAGGGGGTGTGTTATATACAGGTGTACGCAGACACGGGGGGAGTGGTATATACAGGTGTACGCAGACACAGGGGGAGCGGTATATACAGGTGTACACAGACACGGGGGGAGTGTTATATACGGGTGTACACAGACACGGGGGGAGCCGGATATACAGGTGTCCACAGACACGGGGGGAGCCGGATATACAGGTGTCCGCAGACACGGGGGGAGCCGGATATACAGGTGTCCGCAGACACGGGGTGCCGGATATACAGGTGTACACAGACACGGGGGGAGTGTTATATACGGGTGTACACAGATACGGGGGGAGTGGTATATACAGGTGTACACAGACACGGGGGAGCCGGATATACAGGTGTACACAGACACGGGGGGAGCCGGATATACAGTTGTCCACAGACACGGTGGGAGCCGGATATACAGGTGTACACAGACACGGGGGGAGCCGGATATACAGGTGTCCACAGACACGGGGGGAGCCGGATATACAGGTGTCCACAGACACGGGGGGAGCCGGATATACAGGTGTCCACAGACACGGGGGGAGCCGGATATACAGGTGTCCACAGACACGGGGGGAGCCGGATATACAGGTGTCCGCAGACACGGGGGGAGCCGGATATACAGGTGTCCGCAGACACGGGGGGAGCCGGATATACAGGTGTACACAGACACGGGGCGCCAGATATACAGGTGTACACAGACACGGGGGAGCCGGATATACAGGTGTACACAGACACGGGGGGAGCCGGATATACAGGTGTCCACAGACACGGGGGGAGCCGGATATACAGGTGTCCACAGACACGGGGGGAGCCGGATATACAGGTGTCCACAGACACGGGGGGAGCCGGATATACAGGTGTCCACAGACACGGGGGGAGCCGGATATACAGGTGTCCGCAGACACGGGGGGAGCGGTATATACAGGTGTACACAGACACGGGGGGAGCCGGATATACAGGTGTACACAGACACGGGGGGAGCCGGATATACAGGTGTCCGCAGACACGCGGGGAGCCGGATATACAGGTGTCCGCAGACACGGGGGGAGCCGGATATACAGGTGTCCGCAGACACGGGGGGAGCCGGATATACAGGTGTACACAGACACGGGGGGAGCCGGATATACAGGTGTACACAGACACGGGGAGCCGGATATACAGGTGTACACAGACACGGGGGGTGCCGGATATACAGGTGTACACGGGGAGAGCCAGATATACAGGTGTCCACAGACACGGGGGGGGGGGGAAGCTGGATATACAGGTGTACACAGACACGGGGGGAGCCGGATATACAGGTGTACACAGACACGGGGGGAGCCGGATATACAGGTGTCCACAGACACGGGGGAGTCGGATATACAGGTGTCCACAGACACGGGGGGAGCCGGATATACAGGTGTCCACAGACACGGGGGGAGCCGGATATACAGGTGTACACAGACACGGGGGGAGCGGGATATACAGGTGTACACAGACACCAGGGGAGCGGTATATACAGGTGTACACAGACACGGGGGGAGCCGGATATACAGGTGTCCACAGAAACGGGGGGAGCCGGATATACAGGTGTACACGGGGGGAGCCGGATATACAGGTGTCCACAGACACGGGGGGAGCCGGATATACAGGTGTCCACAGACACGGGGGGGAGCCGGATATACAGGTGTCCACAGACACAGGGGGAGCCGGATATACCGGTGTACACAGACACGGGGGGAGCCGGATATACAGGTGTCCACAGACACGGGGGGGAGCCGGATATACAGGTGTACACAGACACGGGGGGAGCCGGATATACAGATGTCCGCAGACACGGGGGGAGCCGGATATACAGGTGTACACAGACACGGGGAGCCGGATATACAGGTGTACACAGACACGGGGGGTGCCGGATATACAGGTGTACACGGGGGGAGCCAGATATACAGGTGTCCACAGACACGGGGGGGGGGGAAGCCGGATATACAGGTGTACACAGACACGGGGGGAGCCGGATATACAGGTGTACACAGACACGGGGGGAGCCGGATATACAGGTGTCCACAGACACGGGGGAGTCGGATATACAGGTGTCCACAGACACGGGGGGAGCCGGATATACAGGTGTCCACAGACACGGGGGGAGCCGGATATACAGGTGTACACAGACACGGGGGGAGCGGGATATACAGGTGTACACAGACACCAGGGGAGCGGTATATACAGGTGTACACAGACACGGGGGGAGCCGGATATACAGGTGTCCACAGAAACGGGGGGAGCCGGATATACAGGTGTACACGGGGGGAGCCGGATATACAGGTGTACACGGGGGGAGCCGGATATACAGGTGTCCACAGACACGGGGGGAGCCGGATATACAGGTGTCCACAGACACGGGGGGGAGCCGGATATACAGGTGTCCACAGACACAGGGGGAGCCGGATATACCGGTGTACACAGACACGGGGGGAGCCGGATATACAGGTGTCCACAGACACGGGGGGGAGCCGGATATACAGGTGTACACAGACACGGGGGGAGCCGGATATACAGATGTCCGCAGACACAGGGGGAGCCGGATATACAGGTGTATACAGACACGGGGGGAGCCGGATATACAGGTGTACACGGGGGGAGCGGGATATACAGGTGTACACTGACACGGGGGGAGCCGGATATACAGGTGTCCGCAGACACGGGGGGAGCCGGATATACAGGTGTCCGCAGACATGGGGAGAGCCGGATATACAGGTGTACACAGACACGGGGGGAGCCGGATATACAGGTGTCCACAGACACGGGGGGAGCCGGATATACAGGTGTACACAGACACGGGGGGAGACGGATATACAGGTATCCACAGACACGGGGGGAGCCGGATATACAGGTGTACACAGACACGTAGGGAGCCGGATATACAGGTGTCTGCAGACACGGGGGGAGCCGTATATACAGGTGTCCGCAGACACGGGGGGAGCCGGATATACAGGTGTCCGCAGACACGGGGGGAGCCGGATATACAGGTGTACACAGACACAGGGAGCCGGAAATACAGGTGTACACAGACACGGGGGGAGCCGAATATACAGGTGTCCGCAGACACGGGGGGAGCCGGATATACAGGTGTACACAGACACGGGGGGGAGTGTTATATACAGGTGTACACAGACACCAGGGGAGTGTTATATACAGGTGTACACAGACACAGTATATACAGGTGTACACAGACACGGGGGGAGCCGGATATACAGGTGTACACAGACACGGGGGGAGACGGATATACAGGTGTACGCAGACACGGGGGGAGTGGTATATACAGGTGTACGCAGACACGGGGGGAGTGGTATATACAGGTGTACGCAGACACAGGGGGAGCGGTATATACAGGTGTACACAGACACGGGGGAGCGTTATATACGGGTGTACACAGACACGGGGGGAGCCGGATATACAGGTGTCCACAGACACGGGGGGAGCCGGATATACAGGTGTCCGCAGACACGGGGGGAGCCGGATATACCAGTGTCCGCAGACACGGGGTGCCGGATATACAGGTGTACACAGACACGGGGGGAGTGTTATATACGGGTGTACACAGATACGGGGGGAGTGGTATATACAGGTGTATACAGACACGAGGGAGCCGGATATACAGGTGTACACAGACACGGGGGGAGCCGGATATACAGTTGTCCACAGACACGGTGGGAGCCGGATATACAGGTGTACACAGACACGGGGGGAGCCGGATATACAGGTGTCCACAGACACGGGGGGAGCCGGATATACAGGTGTCCACAGACACGGGGGGAGCCGGATATACAGGTGTCCACAGACACGGGGGGAGCCGTATATACAGGTGTCCACAGACACGGGGGGAGCCGGATATACAGGTGTCCGCAGACACGGGGGGAGTGGTATATACAGGTGTACGCAGACACAGGGGGTGTGTTATATACAGGTGTACGCAGACACGGGGGGAGTGGTATATACAGGTGTACGCAGACACAGGGGGAGCGGTATATACAGGTGTACACAGACACGGGGGGAGTGTTATATACGGGTGTACACAGACACGGGGGGAGCCGGATATACAGGTGTCCACAGACACGGGGGGAGCCGGATATACAGGTGTCCGCAGACACGGGGGGAGCCGGATATACAGGTGTCCGCAGACACGGGGTGCCGGATATACAGGTGTACACAGACACGGGGGGAGTGTTATATACGGGTGTACACAGATACGGGGGGAGTGGTATATACAGGTGTACACAGACACGGGGGAGCCGGATATACAGGTGTACACAGACACGGGGGGAGCCGGATATACAGTTGTCCACAGACACGGTGGGAGCCGGATATACAGGTGTACACAGACACGGGGGGAGCCGGATATACAGGTGTCCACAGACACGGGGGGAGCCGGATATACAGGTGTCCACAGACACGGGGGGAGCCGGATATACAGGTGTCCACAGACACGGGGGGAGCCGGATATACAGGTGTCCGCAGACACGGGGGGAGCCGGATATACAGGTGTCCGCAGACACGGGGGGAGCCGGATATACAGGTGTACACAGACACGCGGGGAGCGGGATATACAGGTGTACACAGACACGGGGCGCCAGATATACAGGTGTACACAGACACGGGGGAGCCGGATATACAGGTGTACACAGACACGGGGGGAGCCGGATATACAGGTGTCCACAGACACGGGGGGAGCCGGATATACAGGTGTCCACAGACACGGGGGGAGCCGGATATACAGGTGTCCACAGACACGGGGGGAGCCGGATATACAGGTATCCACAGACACGGGGGGAGCCGGATATACAGGTGTCCGCAGACACGGGGGGAGCGGTATATACAGGTGTACACAGACACGGGGGGAGCCGGATATACAGGTGTACACAGACACGGGGGGAGCCGGATATACAGGTGTCCGCAGACACGGGGGGAGCCGGATATACAGGTGTCCGCAGACACGGGGGGAGCCGGATATACAGGTGTCCGCAGACACGGGGGGAGCCGGATATACAGGTGTCCGCAGACACGGGGGGAGCCGGACATACAGGTGTACACAGACACGGGGAGCCGGATATACAGGTGTACACAGACACGGGGGGTGCCGGATATACAGGTGTACACGGGGGGAGCCAGATATACAGGTGTCCACAGACACGGGGGGGGGGAAGCCGGATATACAGGTGTACACAGACACGGGGGGAGCCGGATATACAGGTGTACACAGACACGGGGGGAGCCAGATATACAGGTGTCCACAGACACGGGGGAGTCGGATATACAGGCGTCCACAGACACGGGGGGAGCCGGATATACAGGTGTCCACAGACACGGGGGGGAGCCGGATATACAGGTGTACACAGACACGGGGGGAGCGGGATATACAGGTGTACACAGACACCAGGGGAGCGGTATATACAGGTGTACACAGACACGGGGGGAGCCGGATATACAGGTGTCCACAGAAACCGGGGGAGCCGGATATACAGGTGTACACGGGGGGAGCCGGATATACAGGTGTCCACAGACACGGGGGGAGCCGGATATACAGGTGTCCACAGACACGGGGGGGAGCCGGATATACAGGTGTCCACAGACACAGGGGGAGCCGGATATACCGGTGTACACAGACACGGGGGGAGCCGGATATACAGGTGTCCACAGACACGGGGGGGAGCCGGATATACAGGTGTACACAGACACGGGGGGAGCCGGATATACAGATGTCCGCAGACACAGGGGGAGCCGGATATACAGGTGTACACGGGGAGCCGGATATACAGGTGTATACAGACACGGGGGGAGCCGGATATACAGGTGTACACGGGGGGAGCCGGATATACAGGTGTCCACAGACACGGGGGGAGCCGGATATACAGGTGTACACAGACACGGGGGGAGACGGATATACAGGTATCCACAGACACGGGGGGAGCCGGATATACAGGTGTACACAGACACGTAGGGAGCCGGATATACAGGTGTCCGCAGACACGGGGGGAGCCGTATATACAGGTGTCCGCAGACACGGGGGGAGCCGGATATACAGGTGTCCGCAGACACGGGGGGAGCCGGATATACAGGTGTACACAGACACGGGGGGAGCCGGATATAAAGGTGTACACAGACACGGGGGGAGCCGGATATACAGGTGTACACAGACATGGGGGGAGCCGGATATACAGGTGTACACAGACACCGGGGGAGCCGGATATACAGGTGTACACAGACACCAGGGGAGCGGTATATACAGGTGTCCGCAGACACTGGGGGAGCCGGATATACAGGTGTACACAGACCAGGGGAGTGTTATATACAGGTGTACACAGACACGGGGGGAGTGGTATATACAGGTGTACACAGACACGGAGGGAGTGTTATATACGGGTGTACACAGACACGGGGGGAGCCGGATATACAGGTGTCCGCAGACACGGGGGGAGCCGGATATACAGGTGTCCGCAGACACGGGGGGAGCCGGATATACAGGTGTACACAGACACAGGGAGCCAGAAATACAGGTGTACACAGACACGGGGGGAGCCGAATATACAGGTGTCCGCAGACACGGGGGGAGCCGGATATACAGGTGTCCGCAGACACGGGGGGAGCCGGATGTACAGGTGTACACAGACACGGGGGGAGCCGGATATAAAGGTGTACACAGACACGGGGGGAGCCGGATATACAGGTGTACACAGACATGGGGGGAGCCGGATATACAGGTGTACACAGATACGGGGGGAGTGTTATATACGGGTGTACATAGACACGGGGGGAGTGTTATGTACAGGTGTACACAGACACGGGGGGAGCCGGATATACAGGTGTACACAGACCAGGGGAGTGTTATATACAGGTGTACACAGACACGGAGGGAGTGTTATATACGGGTGTACACAGACACGGGGGGAGCCGGATATACAGGTGTCCACAGACACGGGGGGAGCCGGATATACAGGTGTCCACAGACACGGGGGGAGTGGTATATACAGGTGTACGCAGACACAGGGGGAGCGGTATATACAGGTGTACACAGACACGGAGGGAGTGTTATATACGGGTGTACACAGACACGGGGGGAGCCGGATATACAGGTGTCCACAGACACGGGGGGAGCCGGATATACAGGTGTCCACAGACACGGGGGGAGCGGTATATACAGGTGTACACAGACACGGGGGAGTGTTATATACGGGTGTACACAGACACGGGGGGAGTGTTATATACGGGTGTACACAGACACGGGGGAGTGTTATATACGGGTGTACACAGACACGGGGGGAGTGTTATATACGGGTGTACACAGACACGGGGGGAGCCGGATATACAGGTGTACACAGACACGGGGGGAGCCGGATATACAGGTGTACACAGACACGGGGGGAGCCGGATATAAAGGTGTACACAGACACGGGGGGAGCCGGATATACAGGTGTACACAGACACGGGGGGAGCCGGATATACAGGTGTCCACAGACACGGGGGGTGTGGTATATACAGGTGTCCACAGACACGGAGGGAGCCGGATATACAGGTGTACACAGACACGGGGGGAGCCGGATATACAGGTGTCCACAGACACGGGGGGAGCGGGATATACAGGTGTACACAGACACGGGGGGAGCCGGATATACAGGTGTACACAGACACCGGGGGAGCCGGATATACAGGTGTACACAGACACCAGGGGAGCGGTATATACAGGTGTACACAGACACCAGGGGAGCTGTATATACAGGTGTACACAGACATGGGGGGAGTGTTATGTACAGGTGTACACAGACACGGGGGGATCCGGATATACAGGTGTACACAGACCAGGGGAGTGTTATATACAGGTGTACACAGACACGGGGGGAGTGGTATATACAGGTGTACGCAGACACAGGGGGAGCGGTATATACAGGTGTACACAGACACGGAGGGAGTGTTATATACGGGTGTACACAGACACGGGGGGAGCCGGAGATACAGGTGTACACAGACACGGGGGGAGCCGGATATACAGGTGTCCGCAGACACGGGGGGAGCCGGATATACAGGTGTACACAGACACGGAGGGAGCCGGATATACAGGTGTCCGCAGACAAGGGGGGAGCCGGATATACAGGTGTACACAGACACGGGGGGAGCCGGATATACAGGTGTCCACAGACACGGGGGGAGCCGGATATACAGGTGTCCGCAGACACGGGGGGAGCCGGATATACAGGTGTACACAAACACGGGGGGAGCCGGATATACAGGTGTCCACAGACACGGGGGGAGCCGGATATACAGGTGTACACAGACACAGGGGGAGACGGATATACAGGTATCCACAGACACGGGGGGAGCCGGATATACAGGTGTACACAGACACGGAGGGAGCCGGATATACAGGTGTCCGCAGACAAGGGGGGAGCCGGATATACAGGTGTCCGCAGACACGGGGGGAGCCGGATATACAGGTGTCCGCAGACACGGGGGGAGCCGGATATACAGGTGTACACAGACACAGGGAGCCGGATATACAGGTGTACACAGACACGGGGGGAGCCGAATATACAGGTGTCCGCAGACACGGGGGGAGCCGGATATACAGGTGTCCGCAGACACGGGGGGAGCCGGATATACAGGTGTCCGCAGACACGGGGGGAGCCGGATATACAGGTGTACACAGACACGGGGGGAGCCGGATATACAGGTGTACACAGACACGGGGGGAGCCGGATATACAGGTGTACACAGACACGGGGGGAGCCGGATATAAAGGTGTACACAGACATGGGGGGAGCCGGATATACAGGTGTACACAGACATGGGGGGAGCCGGATATACAGGTGTACACAGACACCGGGGGAGCCGGATATACAGGTGTACACAGACACCAGGGGAGCGGTATATACAGGTGTCCGCAGACACGGGGGGAGTGGTATATACAGGTGTACGCAGACACAGGGGGAGCGGTATATACAGGTGTACACAGACACGGAGGGAGTGTTATATACGGGTGTACACAGACACGGGGGGAGCCGGATATACAGGTGTCCACAGACACGGGGGGAGCCGGATATACAGGTGTACACAGACACGAGGGGAGTGTTATATACGGGTGTACACAGACACGGGGGGAGCCGGATATACAGGTGTACACAGACCAGGGGAGTGTTATATACAGGTGTACACAGACACGGGGGGAGTGGTTTATACAGGTGTACGCAGAAACAGGGGGAGCGGTATATACAGGTGTACACAGACACGGAGGGAGTGTTATGTACAGGTGTACACAGACACGGGGGGAGCCGGATATACAGGTGTACACAGACCAGGGGAGTGTTATATACAGGTGTACACAGACACGGGGGGAGTGGTTTATACAGGTGTACGCAGACACAGGGGGAGCGGTATATACAGGTGTACACAGACACGGAGGGAGTGTTATATACGGGTGTAAACAGACACGGGGGGAGCCGGATATACAGGTGTCCACAGACACGGGGGGAGCCAGATATACAGGTGTACACAGACACGGGGGGAGTGTTATATACGGGTGTACACAGACACGGGGGGAGTGTTATATACGGGTGTACACAGACACGGGGGAGTGTTATATACGGGTGTACACAGACACGGGGGGAGTGTTATATACGGGTGTACACAGACACGGGGGGAGCCGGATATACAGGTGTACACAGACACGGGGGGAGCCGGATATACAGGTGTACACAGACACGGGGGGAGCCGGATATAAAGGTGTACACAGACACGGGGGGAGCCGGATATACAGGTGTACACAGACACGGGGGGAGCCGGATATACAGGTGTCCACAGACACGGGGGGAGCCGGATATACTGGTGTCCACAGACACGGGGGGAGCCGGATATACAGGTGTACACAGACACGGGGGGAGCCGGATATACAGGTGTCCACAGACACGGGGGGAGCGGGATATACAGGTGTACACAGACACGGGGGGAGCCGGATATACAGGTGTACACAGACACCAGGGGAGCGGTATATACAGGTGTACACAGACACGGGGGGATCCGGATATACAGATGTACACAGACCAGGGGAGTGTTATATACAGGTGTACACAGACACGGGGGGAGTGGTATATACAGGTGTCCGCAGACACGGGGGGAGTGGTATATACAGGTGTACACGGGGGGAGCCGGATATACAGGTGTACACAGACACGGGAGGAGCCGGATATACAGGTGTACACGGGGGGAGCCGGATATACAGGTGTCCACAGACACGGAGGGAGCCGGATATACAGGTGTCCACAGACACGGGGGGAGTGTTATATACGGGTGTACACAGACACGGGGGGAGCCGGATATACAGGTGTCCACAGACACGGGGGGAGCCGTATATACAGGTGTCCGCAGACACGGGGTGCCGGATATACAGGTGTACACAGACACGGGGGGAGCGGGATATACAGGTGTACACAGACACCAGGGGAGCGGTATATACAGGTGTACACAGACACGGGGGGAGCCGGATATACAGGTGTACACGGGGGGAGCCGGATATACAGGTGTCCACAGACACGGGGGGAGCCGGATATACAGGTGTCCACAGACACGGGGGGGAGCCGGATATACAGGTGTCCACAGACACAGGGGGAGCCGGATATACCGGTGTCCACAGACACCAGGGGAGCGGTATATACAGGTGTACACAGACACGGGGGGAGCCGGATATACAGATGTCCGCAGACACAGGGGGAGCCGGATATACAGGTGTACACGGGGAGCCGGATATACAGGTGTACACAGACACGGGGGGAGCCGGATATACAGGTGTACACGGGGGGAGCCGGATATACAGGTGTACACTGACACGGGGGGAGCCGGATATACAGGTGTCCGCAGACACGGGGGGAGCCGGATATACAGGTGTCCGCAGACACGGGGGGAGCCGGATATACAGGTGTACACAGACACGGGGGGAGCCGGATATACAGGTGTCCACAGACACGGGGGGAGCCGGATATACAGGTGTACACAGACACGGGGGGAGACGGATATACAGGTATCCACAGACACGGGGGGAGCCGGATATACAGGTGTACACAGACACGGAGGGAGCCGGATATACAGGTGTCCGCAGACACGGGGGGAGCCGGATATACAGGTGTCCGCAGACACGGGGGGAGCCGGATATACAGGTGTCCGCAGACACGGGGGGAGTCGGATATACAGGTGTACACAGACACAGGGAGCCGGATATACAGGTGTACACAGACATGGGGGGAGCCGAATATACAGGTGTCCGCAGACACGGGGGGAGCCGGATATACAGGTGTCCGCAGACACGGGGGGAGCCGGATATACAGGTGTCCGCAGACACGTGGGGAGCCGGATATACAGGTGTCCGCAGACACGGGGGGAGCCGGATATACAGGTGTACACAGACACGGGGGGAGCCGGATATACAGGTGTACACAGACACGGGGGGAGCCGGATATAAAGGTGTACACAGACACGGGGGGAGCCGGATATACAGGTGTACACAGACATGGGGGGAGCCGGATATACAGGTGTACACAGACACCGGGGGAGCCGGATATACAGGTTTACACACACACCAGGTGAGCGGTATATACAGGTGTCCGCAGACACGGGGGGAGCCGGATATACAGGTGTACACAGACCAGGGGAGTGTTATATACAGGTGTACACAGACACGGGGGGAGTGGTATATACAGGTGTACGCAGACACAGGGGGAGCGGTATATACAGGTGTACACAGACACGGAGGGAGTGTTATATACGGGTGTACACAGACACGGGGGGAGCCGGATATACAGGTGTCCACAGACACGGGGGGAGCCGGATATACAGATGTACACAGACACGAGGGGAGTGTTATATACGGGTGTACACAGACACGGGGGGAGTGTTATGTACAGGTGTACACAGACACGGGGGGAGCCGGATATACAGGTGTACACAGACCAGGGGAGTGTTATATACAGGTGTACACAGACACGGGGGGAGTGGTTTATACAGGTGTACGCAGACACAGGGGGAGCGGTATATACAGGTGTACACAGACACGGAGGGAGTGTTATATACGGGTGTAAACAGACACGGGGGGAGCCGGATATACAGGTGTCCACAGACACGGGGGGAGCCGGATATAAAGGTGTACACAGACACGGGGGGAGCCGGATATAAAGGTGTACACAGACACGGGGGGAGCCGGATATACAGGTGTACACAGACACGGGGGGAGCCGGATATACAGGTGTCCACAGACACGGGGGGAGCCGGATATACAGGTGTACACAGACACGGGGGGAGCCGGATATACAGGTGTCCACAGACACGGGGGGAGCGGGATATACAGGTGTACACAGACACGGGGGGAGCCGGATATACAGGTGTACACAGACACCAGGCGAACGGTATATACAGGTGTACACAGACACGGGGGGAGTGTTATGTACAGGCGTACACAGACACGGGGGGATCCGGATATACAGATGTACACAGACCAGGGGAGTGTTATATACAGGTGTACACAGACACGGGGGGAGTGGTATATACAGGTGTCCGCAGACACGGGGGGAGTGGTATATACAGGTGTACACGGGGGGAGCCGGATATACAGGTGTCCACAGACACGGAGGGAGCCGGATATACAGGTGTCCACAGACACGGGGGGAGTGTTATATACGGGTGTACACAGACACGGGGGGAGCCGGATATACAGGTGTCCACAGACACGGGGGGAGCCGTATATACAGGTGTCCGCAGACACGGGGTGCCGGATATACAGGTGTACACAGACACGGGGGGAGCGGGATATACAGGTGTACACAGACACCAGGGGAGCGGTATATACAGGTGTACACAGACACGGGGGGAGCCGGATATACAGGTGTACACGGGGGGAGCCGGATATACAGGTGTCCACAGACACGGGGGGAGCCGGATATACAGGTGTCCACAGACACGGGGGGGAGCCGGATATACAGGTGTCCACAGACACAGGGGGAGCCGGATATACCGGTGTCCACAGACACCAGGGGAGCGGTATATACAGGTGTACACAGACACGGGGGGAGCCGGATATACAGATGTCCGCAGACACAGGGGGAGCCGGATATACAGGTGTACACGGGGAGCCGGATATACAGGTGTACACAGACACGGGGGGAGCCGGATATACAGGTGTACACGGGGGGAGCCGGATATACAGGTGTACACTGACACGGGGGGAGCCGGATATACAGGTGTCCGCAGACACGGGGGGAGCCGGATATACAGGTGTACACAGACACGGGGGGAGCCGGATATACAGGTGTCCACAGACACGGGGGGAGCCGGATATACAGGTGTACACAGACACGGGGGGAGACGGATATACAGGTATCCACAGACACGGGGGGAGCCGGATATACAGGTGTACACAGACACGGAGGGAGCCGGATATACAGGTGTCCGCAGACACGGGGGGAGCCGGATATACAGGTGTCCGCAGACACGGGGGGAGCCGGATATACAGGTGTCCGCAGACACGGGGGGAGTCGGATATACAGGTGTACACAGACACAGGGAGCCGGATATACAGGTGTACACAGACACGGGGGGAGCCGAATATACAGGTGTCCGCAGACACGGGGGGAGCCGGATATACAGGTGTCCGCAGACACGGGGGGAGCCGGATATACAGGTGTCCGCAGACACGGGGGGAGCCGGATATACAGGTGTACACAGACACGGGGGGAGCCGGATATACAGGTGTACACAGACACGGGGGGAGCCGGATATACAGGTGTACACAGACACGGGGGGAGCCGGATATAAAGGTGTACACAGACACGGGGGGAGCCGGATATACAGGTGTACACAGACATGGGGGGAGCCGGATATACAGGTGTACACAGACACCGGGGGAGCCGGATATACAGGTGTACACACACACCAGAGGAGCGGTATATACAGGTGTCCGCAGACACGGGGGGAGCCGGATATACAGGTGTACACAGTCCAGGGGAGTGTTATATACAGGTGTACACAGACACGGGGGGAGTGGTATATACAGGTGTACGCAGACACAGGGGGAGCGGTATATACAGGTGTACACAGACACGGAGGGAGTGTTATATACGGGTGTACACAGACACGGGGGGAGCCGGATATACAGGTGTCCACAGACACGGGGGGAGCCGGATATACAGGTGTACACAGACACGAGGGGAGTGTTATATACGGGTGTACACAGACACGGGGGGAGTGTTATGTACAGGTGTACACAGACACGGGGGGAGCCGGATATACAGGTGTACACAGACCAGGGGAGTGTTATATACAGGTGTACACAGACACGGGGGGAGTGGTTTATACAGGTGTACGCAGACACAGGGGGAGCGGTATATACAGGTGTACACAGACACGGAGGGAGTGTTATATACGGGTGTAAACAGACACGGGGGGAGCCGGATATACAGGTGTCCACAGACACGGGGGGAGCCGGATATACAGGTGTACACAGACACGGGGGGAGTGTTATATAGGGGTGTACACAGACCCGGGGGGAGTGTTATATACGGGTGTACACAGACACGGGGGAGTGTTATATACGGGTGTACACAGACACGGGGGGAGTGTGATATACGGGTGTACACAGAAACGTGGGAGCCGGATATACAGGTGTACACAGACACGGGGGGAGCCGGATATACAGGTGTACACAGACACGGGGGGAGCCGGATATAAAGGTGTACACAGACACGGGGGGAGCCGGATATACAGGTGTACACAGACACGGGGGGAGCCGGATATACAGGTGTCCACAGACACGGGGGGAGCCGGATATACAGGTGTACACAGACACGGGGGGAGCCGGATATACAGGTGTCCACAGACACGGGGGGAGCGGGATATACAGGTGTCCGCAGACACGGGGGGAGCCGGATATACAGGTGTCCACAGACACGGGGGGAGCCGGATATACAGGTGTCCGCAGACACAGGGGGAGCCGGATATACAGGTGTACACAGACACGGGGAGCCGGATATACAGGTGTACACAGACACGGGGGGTGCCGGATATACAGGTGTACACGGGGGGAGCCAGATATACAGGTGTCCACAGACACGGGGGGGGGGAAGCCGGATATACAGGTGTACACAGACACGGGGGGAGCCGGATATACAGGTGTACACAGACACGGGGGGAGCCGGATATACAGGTGTCCACAGACACGGGGGAGTCGGATATACAGGTGTCCACAGACACGGGGGGAGCCGGATATACAGGTGTCCACAGACACGGGGGGGAGCCGGATATACAGGTGTACACAGACACGGGGGGAGCGGGATATACAGGTGTACACAGACACCAGGGGAGCGGTATATACAGGTGTACACAGACACGGGGGGAGCCGGATATACAGGTGTCCACAGAAACCGGGGGAGCCGGATATACAGGTGTACACGGGGGGAGCCTGATATACAGGTGTCCACAGACACGGGGGGAGCCGGATATACAGGTGTCCACAGACACGGGGGGGAGCCGGATATACAGGTGTCCACAGACACAGGGGGAGCCGGATATACCGGTGTACACAGACACGGGGGGAGCCGGATATACAGGTGTCCACAGACACGGGGGGGAGCCGGATATACAGGTGTACACAGACACGGGGGGAGCCGGATATACAGATGTCCGCAGACACAGGGGGAGCCGGATATACAGGTGTACACGGAGAGCCGGATATACAGGTGTATACAGACACGGGGGGAGCCGGATATACAGGTGTACACGGGGGGAGCCGGATATACAGGTGTACACTGACACGGGGGGAGCCGGATATACAGGTATCCGCAGACACGGGGGGAGCCGGATATACAGGTGTCCGCAGACATGGGGGGAGCCGGATATACAGGTGTACACAGACACGGGGGGAGACGGATATACAGGTGTCCACAGACACGGGGGGAGCCGGATATACAGGTGTACACAGACACGGGGGGAGACGGATATACAGGTATCCACAGACACGGGGGGAGCCGGATATACAGGTGTACACAGACACGTAGGGAGCCGGATATACAGGTGTCCGCAGACACGGGGGGAGCCGTATATACAGGTGTCCGCAGACACGGGGGGAGCCGGATATACAGGTGTCCGCAGACACGGGGGGAGCCGGATATACAGGTGTACACAGACACAGGGAGCCGGAAATACAGGTGTACACAGACACGGGGGGAGCCGAATATACAGGTGTCCGCAGACACGGGGGGAGCCGGATATACAGGTGTCCGCAGACACGGGGGGAGCCGGATATACAGGTGTACACAGACACGGGGGGAGCCGGATATAAAGGTGTACACAGACACGGGGGGAGCCGGATATACAGGTGTACACAGACATGGGGGGAGCCGGATATACAGGTGTACACAGACACCGGGGGAGCCGGATATACAGGTGTACACAGACACCAGGGGAGCGGTATATACAGGTGTCCGCAGACACTGGGGGAGCCGGATATACAGGTGTACACAGACCAGGGGAGTGTTATATACAGGTGTACACAGACACGGGGGGAGTGGTATATACAGGTGTACACAGACACGGAGGGAGTGTTATATACGGGTGTACACAGACACGGGGGGAGCCGGATATACAGGTGTCCGCAGACACGGGGGGAGCCGGATATACAGGTGTCCGCAGACACGGGGGGGAGCCGGATATACAGGTGTACACAGACACAGGGAGCCGGAAATACAGGTGTACACAGACACGGGGGGAGCCGAATATACAGGTGTCCGCAGACACGGGGGGAGCCGGATATACAGGTGTCCGCAGACACGGGGGGAGCCGGATGTACAGGTGTACACAGACACGGGGGGAGCCGGATATAAAGGTGTACACAGACACGGGGGGAGCCGGATATACAGGTGTACACAGACATGGGGGGAGCCGGATATACAGGTGTACACAGATACGGGGGGAGTGTTATATACGGGTGTACATAGACACGGGGGGAGTGTTATGTACAGGTGTACACAGACACGGGGGGAGCCGGATATACAGGTGTACACAGACCAGGGGAGTGTTATATACAGGTGTACACAGACACGGGGGGAGTGGTATATACAGGTGTACGCAGACACAGGGGGAGCGGTATATACAGGTGTACACAGACACGGAGGGAGTGTTATATACGGGTGTACACAGACACGGGGGGAGCCGGATATACAGGTGTCCACAGACACGGGGGGAGCCGGATATACAGGTGTCCACAGACACGGGGGGAGCGGTATATACAGGTGTCCACAGACACGGGGGGAGTGTTATATACGGGTGTACACAGACACGGGGGGAGCCGGATATACAGGTGTCCACAGACACGGGGGGAGCCGGATATACAGGTGTCCACAGACACGGGGGGAGTGTTATATACGGGTGTACACAGACACGGGGGGAGTGTTATATACGGGTGTACACAGACACGGGGGAGTGTTATATACGGGTGTACACAGACACGGGGGGAGTGTTATATACGGGTGTACACAGACACGGGGGGAGCCGGATATACAGGTGTACACAGACACGGGGGGAGCCGGATATACAGGTGTACACAGACACGGGGGGAGCCGGATATAAAGGTGTACACAGACACGGGGGGAGCCGGATATACAGGTGTACACAGACACGGGGGGAGCCGGATATACAGGTGTCCACAGACACGGGGGGTGTGGTATATACAGGTGTCCACAGACACGGAGGGAGCCGGATATACAGGTGTACACAGACACGGGGGGAGCCGGATATACAGGTGTCCACAGACACGGGGGGAGCGGGATATACAGGTGTACACAGACACGGGGGGAGCCGGATATACAGGTGTACACAGACACCGGGGGAGCCGAATATACAGGTGTACACAGACACCAGGGGAGCGGTATATACAGGTGTACACAGACACCAGGGGAGCGGTATATACAGGTGTACACAGACATGGGGGGAGTGTTATGTACAGGTGTACACAGACACGGGGGGATCCGGATATACAGGTGTACACAGACCAGGGGAGTGTTATATACAGGTGTACACAGACACGGGGGGAGTGGTATATACAGGTGTACGCAGACACAGGGGGAGCGGTATATACAGGTGTACACAGACACGGAGGGAGTGTTATATACGGGTGTACACAGACACCGGGGGAGCCGGAGATACAGGTGTACACAGACACGGGGGGAGTGTTATATACGGGTGTACACAGACACGGGGGGAGTGTTATATATGGGTGTACACAGACACGGGGGGAGCGGTATATACAGGTGTACACAGACACGGTGTTAGCGGTATATACAGGTGTACACAGACACGGGGGGAGCGTTATATACAGGTGTCCGCAGACACGGGGGGAGCCGGATATACAGGTGTACACAGACACGGGGGGAGCGTTATATACAGGTGTCCGCAGACACGGGGGGAGCGTTATATACAGGTGTACACAGACACGGGGGGAGCGGTATATACGGTTGTACACAGACACGGGGGGAGCCGGATATACAGGTGTACACAGACACGGGGGGAGCGTTATATACAGGTGTCCGCAGACACGGGGGGAGTGTTATATACAGGTGTACACAGACACGGGGGGAGCCGGATATACAGGTGTCCACAGACACGGGGGGAGCCGGATATACAGGTGTACACAGACACGGGGGAGTGTTATATACGGGTGTACACAGACACGGGGGGAGTGTTATATACGGGTGTACACAGACACGGGGGGAGCGGTATATACAGGTGTACACAGACACGGGGTTAGCGGTATATACAGGTGTACACAGACACGGGGGGAGCGTTATATACAGGTGTCCGCAGACACGGGGGGAGTGGTATATACAGGTGTCCGCAGACACGGGGGGAGTGGTATATACAGGTGTACACGGGGGGAGCCGGATATACAGGTGTACACAGACACGGGAGGAGCCGGATATACAGGTGTACACGGGGGGAGCCGGATATACAGGTGTCCACAGACACGGGGGGAGCCGGATATACAGGTGTCCACAGACACGGGGGGAGTGTTATATACGGGTGTACACAGACACGGGGGGAGCCGGATATACAGGTGTCCACAGACACGGGGGGAGCCGTATATACAGGTGTCCGCAGACACGGGGGGAGCCGGATATACAGGTGTCCGCAGACACGAGGGGAGCCGGATATACAGGTGTCCGCAGACACGGGGGGAGCGGTATATACAGGTGTACACAGACACGGGGGGAGCCGGATATACAGGTGTCCACAGACACGGGGGGAGCCGGATATACAGGTGTACACGGGGGGAGCCGGATATACAGGTGTCCACAGACACGGGGGGAGCCGGATATACAGGTGTCCACAGACACGGGGGGGAGCCGGATATACAGGTGTCCACAGACACAGGGGGAGCCGGATATACCAGTGTCCACAGACACCAGGGGAGCGGTATATACAGTTGTACACAGACACGGGGGGAGCCGGATATACAGATGTCCGCAGACACAGGGGGAGCCGGATATACAGGTGTACACGGGGAGCCGGATATACAGGTGTACACAGACACGGGGGGAGCCGGATATACAGGTGTACACGGGGGGAGCCGGATATACAGGTGTCCGCAGACACGGGGGGAGCCGGATATACAGGTGTCCGCAGACACGGGGGGAGCCGGATATACAGGTGTCCGCAGACACGGGGGGAGCCGGATATACAGGTGTCCGCAGACACGGGGGGAGCCGGATATACAGGTGTACACAAACACGGGGGGAGCCGGATATACAGGTGTCCACAGACACGGGGGGAGCCGGATATACAGGTGTACACAGACACAGGGGGAGACGGATATACAGGTATCCACAGACACGGGGGGAGCCGGATATACAGGTGTACACAGACACGGAGGGAGCCGGATATACAGGTGTCCGCAGACAAGGGGGGAGCCGGATATACAGGTGTCCGCAGACACGGGGGGAGCCGGATATACAGGTGTCCGCAGACACGGGGGGAGCCGGATATACAGGTGTACACAGACACAGGGAGCCGGATATACAGGTGTACACAGACACGGGGGGAGCCGAATATACAGGTGTCCGCAGACACGGGGGGAGCCGGATATACAGGTGTCCGCAGACACGGGGGGAGCCGGATATACAGGTGTCCGCAGACACGGGGGGAGCCGGATATACAGGTGTACACAGACACGGGGGGAGCCGGATATACAGGTGTACACAGACACGGGGTGAGCCGGATATACAGGTGTACACAGACACGGGGGGAGCCGGATATAAAGGTGTACACAGACATGGGGGGAGCCGGATATACAGGTGTACACAGACATGGGGGGAGCCGAATATACAGGTGTACACAGACACCGGGGGAGCCGGATATACAGGTGTACACAGACACCAGGGGAGCGATATATACAGGTGTCCGCAGACACGGGGGGAGTGGTATATACAGGTGTACGCAGACACAGGGGGAGCGGTATATACAGGTGTACACAGACACGGAGGGAGTGTTATATACGGGTGTACACAGACACGGGGGGAGCCGGATATACAGGTGTCCACAGACACGGGGGGAGCCGGATATACAGGTGTACACAGACACGAGGGGAGTGTTATATACGGGTGTACACAGACATGGGGGGAGTGGTTTATACAGGTGTACGCAGACACAGGGGGAGCGGTATATACAGGTGTACACAGACACGGAGGGAGTGTTATGTACAGGTGTACACAGACACGGGGGGAGCCGGATATACAGGTGTACACAGACCAGGGGAGTGTTATATACAGGTGTACACAGACACGGGGGGAGTGGTTTATACAGGTGTACGCAGACACAGGGGGAGCGGTATATACAGGTGTCCACAGACACGGGGGGAGCCGGATATACAGGTGTACACAGACACGGGGGGAGTGTTATATACGGGTGTACACAGACACGGGGGGAGTGTTATATACGGGTGTACACAGACACGGGGGAGTGTTATATACGGGTGTACACAGACACGGGGGGAGTGTTATATACGGGTGTACACAGACACGGGGGGAGCCGGATATACAGGTGTACACAGACACGGGGGGAGCCGGATATACAGGTGTACACAGACACGGGGGGAGCCGGATATAAAGGTGTACACAGACACGGGGGGAGCCGGATATACAGGTGTACACAGACACGGGGGGAGCCGGATATACAGGCGTCCACAGACACGGGGGGAGCCGGATATACAGGTGTACACAGACACGGGGGGAGCCGGATATACAGGTGTCCACAGACACGGGGGGAGCGGGATATACAGGTGTACACAGACACGGGGGGAGCCGGATATACAGGTGTACACAGACACCAGGGGAGCGGTATATACAGGTGTACACAGACACGGGGGGAGTGTTATGTACAGGCGTACACAGACACGGGGGGATCCGGATATACAGGTGTACACGGGGAGCCGGATATACAGGTGTACACAGACAAGGGGGGAGCCGGATATACAGGTGTACACGGGGGGAGCCGGATATACAGGTGTACACTGACACGGGGGGAGCCGGATATACAGGTGTCCGCAGACACGGGGGGAGCCGGATATACAGGTGTCCGCAGACACGGGGGGAGCCGGTTATACAGGTGTACACAGACACGGGGGGAGCCGGATATACAGGTGTCCACAGACACGGGGGGAGCCGGATATACAGGTGTACACAGACACGGGGGGAGACGGATATACAGGTATCCACAGACACGGGGGGAGCCGGATATACAGGTGTACACAGACACGGAGGGAGCCGGATATACAGGTGTCCGCAGACACGGGGGGAGCCGGATATACAGGTGTCCGCAGACACGGGGGGAGCCGGATATACAGGTGTCCGCAGACACGGGGGGAGTCGGATATACAGGTGTACACAGACACAGGGAGCCGGATATACAGGTGTACACAGACACGGGGGGAGCCGAATATACAGGTGTCCGCAGACACGGGGGGAGCCGGATATACAGGTGTCCGCAGACACGGGGGGAGCCGGATATACAGGTGTCCGCAGACACGGGGGGAGCCGGATATACAGGTGTACACAGACACGGGGGGAGCCGGATATACAGGTGTACACAGACACGGGGGGAGCCGGATATACAGGTGTACACAGACACGGGGGGAGCCGGATATAAAGGTGTACACAGACACGGGGGGAGCCGGATATACAGGTGTACACAGACATGGGGGGAGCCGGATATACAGGTGTACACAGACACCGGGGGAGCCGGATATACAGGTGTACACACACACCAGGGGAGCGGTATATACAGGTGTCCGCAGACACGGGGGGAGCCGGATATACAGGTGTACACAGACCAGGGGAGTGTTATATACAGGTGTACACAGACACGGGGGGAGTGGTATATACAGGTGTACGCAGACACAGGGGGAGCGGTATATACAGGTGTACACAGACACGGAGGGAGTGTTATATACGGGTGTACACAGACACGGGGGGAGCCGGATATACAGGTGTCCACAGACACGGGGGGAGCCGGATATACAGGTGTACACAGACACGAGGGGAGTGTTATATACGGGTGTACACAGACACGGGGGGAGTGTTATGTACAGGTGTACACAGACACGGGGGGAGCCGGATATACAGGTGTACACAGACCAGGGGAGTGTTATATACAGGTGTACACAGACACGGGGGGAGTGGTTTATACAGGTGTACGCAGACACAGGGGGAGCGGTATATACAGGTGTACACAGAAACGGAGGGAGTGTTATATACGGGTGTAAACAGACACGGGGGGAGCCGGATATACAGATGTCCACAGACACGGGGGGAGCCGGATATAAAGGTGTACACAGACACGGGGGGAGCCGGATATAAAGGTGTACACAGACACGGGGGGAGCCGGATATACAGGTGTCCACAGACACGGGGGGAGCCGGATATACAGGTGTACACAGACACGGGGGGAGCCGGATATACAGGTGTCCACAGACACGGGGGGAGCGGGATATACAGGTGTACACAGACACGGGGGGAGCCGGATATACAGGTGTACACAGACACCAGGGGAGCGGTATATACAGGTGTACACAGACACGGGGGGAGTGTTATGTACAGGCGTACACAGACACGGGGGGATCCGGATATACAGATGTACACAGACCAGGGGAGTGTTATATACAGGTGTACACAGACACGGGGGGAGTGGTATATACAGGTGTCCGCAGACACGGGGGGAGTGGTATATACAGGTGTACACGGGGGGAGCCGGATATACAGGTGTCCACAGACACGGAGGGAGCCGGATATACAGGTGTCCACAGACACGGGGGGAGTGTTATATACGGGTGTACACAGACACGGGGGGAGCCGGATATACAGGTGTCCACAGACACGGGGGGAGCCGTATATACAGGTGTCCGCAGACACGGGGTGCCGGATATACAGGTGTACACAGACACGGGGGGAGCGGGATATACAGGTGTACACAGACACCAGGGGAGCGGTATATACAGGTGTACACAGACACGGGGGGAGTCGGATATACAGGTCTACACGGGGGGAGCCGGATATACAGGTGTCCACAGACACGGGGGGAGCCGGATATACAGGTGTCCACAGACACGGGGGGGAGCCGGATATACAGGTGTCCACAGACACAGGGGGAGCCGGATATACCGGTGTCCACAGACACCAGGGGAGCGGTATATACAGGTGTACACAGACACAGGGGGAGCCGGATATACAGATGTCCGCAGACACAGGGGGAGCCGGATATACAGGTGTACACGGGGAGCCGGATATACAGGTGTACACAGACACGGGGGGAGCCGGATATACAGGTGTACACGGGGGGAGCCGGATATACAGGTGTACACTGACACGGGGGGAGCCGGATATACAGGTGTCCGCAGACACGGGGGGAGCCGGATATACAGGTGTCCGCAGACACGGGGGGAGCCGGATATACAGGTGTACACAGACACGGGGGGAGCCGGATATACAGGTGTCCACAGACACGGGGGGAGCCGGATATACAGGTGTACACAGACACGGGGGGAGACGGATATACAGGTATCCACAGACACGGGGGGAGCCGGATATACAGGTGTACACAGACACGGAGGGAGCCGGATATACAGGTGTCCGCAGACACGGGGGGAGCCGGATATACAGGTGTCCGCAGACACGGGGGGAGCCGGATATACAGGTGTCCGCAGACACGGGGGGAGTCGGATATACAGGTGTACACAGACACAGGGAGCCGGATATACAGGTGTACACAGACACGGGGGGAGCCGAATATACAGGTGTCCGCAGACACGGGGGGAGCCGGATATACAGGTGTCCGCAGACACGGGGGGAGCCGGATATACAGGTGTCCGCAGACACGGGGGGAGCCGGATATAAAGGTGTACACAGACACGGGGGGAGCCGGATATACAGGTGTACACAGACATGGGGGGAGCCGGATATACAGGTGTACACAGACACCGGGGGAGCCGGATATACAGGTGTACACACACACCAGGGGAGCGGTATATACAGGTGTCCGCAGACACGGGGGGAGCCGGATATACAGGTGTACACAGACCAGGGGAGTGTTATATACAGGTGTACACAGACACGGGGGGAGTGGTATATACAGGTGTACGCAGACACAGGGGGAGCGGTATATACAGGTGTACACAGACACGGAGGGAGTGTTATATACGGGTGTACACAGACACGGGGGGAGCCGGATATACAGGTGTCCACAGACACGGGGGGAGCCGGATATACAGGTGTACACAGACACGAGGGGAGTGTTATATACGGGTGTACACAGACACGGGGGGAGTGTTATGTACAGGTGTACACAGACACGGGGGGAGCCGGATATACAGGTGTACACAGACCAGGGGAGTGTTATATACAGGTGTACACAGACACGGGGGGAGTGGTTTATACAGGTGTACGCAGACACAGGGGGAGCGGTATATACAGGTGTACACAGACACGGAGGGAGTGTTATATACGGGTGTAAACAGACACGGGGGGAGCCGGATATACAGGTGTCCACAGACACGGGGGGAGCCGGATATACAGGTGTACACAGACACGGGGGGAGTGTTATATAGGGGTGTACACAGACCCGGGGGGAGTGTTATATACGGGTGTACACAGACACGGGGGAGTGTTATATACGGGTGTACACAGACACGGGGGGAGTGTGATATACGGGTGTACACAGACACGTGGGAGCCGGATATACAGGTGTACACAGACACGGGGGGAGCCGGATATACAGGTGTACACAGACACGGGGGGAGCCGGATATAAAGGTGTACACAGACACGGGGGGAGCCGGATATACAGGTGTACACAGACACGGGGGGAGCCGGATATACAGGTGTCCACAGACACGGGGGGAGCCGGATATACAGGTGTACACAGACACGGGGGGAGCCGGATATACAGGTGTCCACAGACACGGGGGGAGCGGGATATACAGGCGTCCGCAGACACGGGGGGAGCCGGATATACAGGTGTCCACAGACACGGGGGGAGCCGGATATACAGGTGTACACAGACACGGGGGGAGCCGGATATACAGGTGTACACAGACACCAGGGGAGCGGTATATACAGGTGTACACAGACACGGGGGGAGTGTTATGTACAGGTGTACACAGACACGGGGGGATCTGGATATACAGGTGTACACAGACCAGGGGAGTGTTATATACAGGTGTACACAGACACGGGGGGAGTGGTATATACAGGTGTACGCAGACACAGGGGGAGCGGTATATACAGGTGTACACAGACACGGAGGGAGTGTTATATACGGGTGTACACAGACACGGGGGGAGCCGGATATACAGGTGTCCACAGACACGGGGGGAGCCGGATATACAGGTGTACACAGACACGGGGGAGTGTTATATATGGGTGTACACAGACACGGGGGGAGTGTTATATACAGGTGTACACAGACACGGGGGGAGCGGTATATACAGGTGTACACAGACACGGGGTTAGCGGTATATACAGGTGTACACAGACACGGGGGGAGCGTTATATACAGGTGTCCGCAGACACGGGGGGAGTGGTACATACGGGTGTACACAGACACGGGGGGAGCCGGATATACAGGTGTACACAGACACGGGGGGAGCGTTATATACAGGTGTCCGCAGACACGGGGGGAGTGTTATATACAGGTGTACACAGACACGGGGGGAACCGGATATACAGGTGTCCACAGACACGGGGGGAGCCGGATATACAGGTGTCCACAGACACGGGGGGAGCGGTATATACGGGTATACACAGACACGGGGGGTGTGGTATATACAGGTGTACACAGACACGGGGGGTGTGGTATATACAGGTGTACGCAGACACAGGGGGAGCGGTATATACAGGTGTACACAGACACGGGGGGAGTGTTATATACGGCTGTACACAGACACGGGGGGAGCCGGATATACAGGTGTCCGCAGACACGGGGGGAGCCGGATACACAGGTGTCCGCAGACACGGGGGGAGCCGGATACACAGGTGTCCGCAGACACGGGGGGAGCCGGATACACAGGTGTCCGCAGACACGGGGGGAGCCGGATCTACAGGTGTCCGCAGACACGGGGTGAGCCAGATATACAGGTGTCCGCAGACACGGGGGGAGCCGGATATTCAGGTGTCCGCAGACACACGGGGAGCCGGATATACAGGTGTCCGCAGACACAGGGGGAGCCGGATATACAGGTGTACGCAGACACGGGGGGAGCCGGAAATACAGGTGTCCGCAGACACGGGGGGAGCCGGATATACAGGTGTCCGCAGACACGGGGGGAGCCGGATATACAGGTGTCCGCAGACACGGGGGGAACCGGATATACAGGTGTCCGCAGACACGGGGGGAGCCGGATATACAGGTGTCCGCAGACACGGGGGGAGCCGGATATACAGGTGTCCGCAGACACGGGGGGAGCCGGATATACAGGTGTCCGCAGACACGGGGGGAGCCGGATATACAGGTGTCCGCAGACACGGGGGGAGCCGGATATACAGGTGTCCGCAGACACGGGGGGAGCCGGATATACAGGTGTCCGCAGACACGGGGGGAGCCGGATATACAGGTGTCCGCAGACACGGGGGGAGCCGGATATACAGGTGTCCGCAGACACGGGGGGAGCCGGATATACAGGTGTACACAGACACCAGGGGAGCGGTATATACAGGTGTACACAGACACCGGGGGAGCCGGACATACAGGTGTACACAGACACCAGGGGAGCGGTATATACAGGTGTACACAGACACCGGGGGAGTGTTATATACAGGTGTACACAGACACGGGGGGAGCTGGATATACAGGTGTACACAGACACCAGGGGAGTGTTATATACAGGTGTACACAGACACGGGGGGTGTGGTATATACAGGTGTACGCAGACACAGGGGGAGCGGTATATACAGGTGTACACAGACACGGGGGGAGTGTTATATACGGCTGTACACAGACACGGGGGGAGCCGGATATACAGGTGTCCGCAGACACGGGGGGAGCCGGATACACAGGTGTCCGCAGACACGGGGGGAGCCGGATACACAGGTGTCCGCAGACACGGGGGGAGCCGGATACACAGGTGTCCGCAGACACGGGGGGAGCCGGATCTACAGGTGTCCGCAGACACGGGGTGAGCCAGATATACAGGTGTCCGCAGACACGGGGGGAGCCGGATATTCAGGTGTCCGCAGACACGGGGGGAGCCGGATATACAGGTGTCCGCAGACACGGGGGGAGCCGGATATACAGGTGTACGCAGACACGGGGGGAGCCGGAAATACAGGTGTCCGCAGACACGGGGGGAGCCGGATATACAGGTGTCCGCAGACCCGGGGGGAGCCGGATATACAGGTGTCCGCAGACACGGGGGGAACCGGATATACAGGTGTCCGCAGACACGGGGGGAGCCGGATATACAGGTGTCCGCAGACACGGGGGGAGCCGGATATACAGGTGTCCGCAGACACGGGGGGAGCCGGATATACAGGTGTCCGCAGACACGGGGGGAGCCGGATATACAGGTGTCCACAGACAAGGGGGGAGCCGGATATACAGGTGTACACAGACACGGCAGGAGCCGGATATACCAGGGGAGGAGTCCTGAGGAGATAATTTGCATATTTCCACTGCATTTTGGGGTAAGTGAAGAGTCTCCGCGAGCTCAAAGAACACTGGATTTTGGCTGTTGGAGCTGAAAAGAGGACATCGGTAAACCGCGCGAAGCATTTTTCACTGTTTTCAGAACATTAACAGTAAGAACATGGAAGAGTCCAGGAGCCATTTGGTGAGCTGCATATCCTGCTACATGTTCACAGACTTGCCAGTGGAAAAGCCAAACTTCACATGCCAGAAATGCAAGCTTGTGTCCCTGTTGGAGGAAAAGTTGCGAAATCTAGAAGAGAGGTTGACTACCTTGAAAATCATTAAGGAAGGTGAAGAGTTCTTAGACAGAGCAGAATTATCTCTTCATGATTCAGAAAGAGAAGAAATTCGAACTGCACCTGACGAAACAGAGGAATGGAAGCCTGTGACCCACAGAAGCCGGAGGATCGAGAGGCAGTCAGCACCCATACTGCTCAGGAACCAGTACCAGGCTCTCACGCAGGAGAACCTTGAAGAAATACAGCAAGATAAGACTTTGCCAGCAATGAATAACCTTGTAAGCCCTCAGAATCCTCCTGGATGGAGAAAGAAGAATGTTGTGAAGAAAAAACGAAGAGTGGTGGTCATGGGGGATTCCCTGTTAAGAGGAACAGAGGCCGCTATCTGCAGACCAGACATAACCTCAAGAGAAATGTGCTGTCTTCCAGGAGCAAAAATTAAAGATGTGTCTGACAGGATATCAAGACTCTTCAGACCTACAGATCACTACCCATTCCTGCTAATACATGTGGGGACAAATGACACCGCAAGAAAGGACCTGGAAACCATCTGCAGTGACTTTGAAGACTTAGGCAAGAAAGTGAAAGAATTGGGAGCGCAGGTGGTCTTCTCATCCATCCTCCCAGTGGATGGCCATGGAACAATGAGGTGGAATAAGATTCTACAGGTGAACAACTGGCTACGTCGATGGTGCCGTCAACAAGGATTTGGATTTCTGGATCACGGGATGAATTACCTATACGATGGACTACTTGCTAGAGATGGGGTGCACCTTACGAAGACTGGAAAACATGTATTTGGGAGTCGCCTTGCTACACTCATCAGGAGAGCTTTATACCAGAACAATGTGGGAAGGGAAGCAAAAGGCCAGAAAAAGCCATACAGCTGACAAATACTATTGAGATCTCTGCTACTGGAAGTGGAAAGAAAGAACAAAGACAAAAAAATCTAAATAAAAATATGGGAGGAAGAGAAACCAATCACAAACTAAAATGTTTTTATACAAATGCACAAAGCATGGGCAACAAACAAGGAGAATTGGAACTACTAATGCAGGAAAAGGAATATGATGTCATTGGAATCACTGAAACTTGGTGGGACGATACACATGATTGGAATAAAAGGCTAAAAGGATACAACTTATTTGCAAGAAACAGACTTGATAAACGAGGAGGAGGTGTCGCATTGTATGTTAGAAAAGTGTATATCTGCACAGAGATTGAAGCTTCAGAGACTGGGAGTTCTGTGGAAACTGTTTGGGTAAGAATACAAGGAGAGAACAACGGAAAGGACACCATTGTAGGCATTTACTACAGGCCACCTGGGCAAGCTGAAGATATGGATGAACTCTTTATGTATCAAATGACCAAGTTCTCCAAAAAATATGACGTAGTGGTCATGGGAGATTTCAACTATCCAGACATTTGTTGGGAATCTCTCTCAAGTAAAACTAACAGGTCAAGCAAATTCTTATCCTCTCTTGCTGACAACTTTATCTTCCAAAAGGTAGGGGAGAAAACAAGGGGATCTGCTACTTTGGATCTAATCCTTATAAACAGGGAGGAAATGGTTGAGGAGGTAAAGGTGGCTGGGACCCTAGGAGGCAGCGATCATGCTATTATAGAATTTTGGATAACTAGAGGAGGAAGACATGTGAAGACTCAAACTTCAAGGTTAGATTTTAGAAAGGCAGATTTTAAGAGACTCAGAAAGAGAATAGGAGGGATCCAATGGCTGGATGTCCTTAAGGACAAAAATGTCCAGGAAGGATGGGAAATTTTTAAAAATGAGATTCTCAAAGCACAATCGTTAACAATCCCGAAAAGTAGGAAGAATGGGAAGCATTTAAGGAAACCAGGATGGATGAACACAGAACTTAAACACATGCTGAAAAGAAAGAAAGAAATGTTTATTAAATGGAAAGAGGGAGGCATATCTAAAGAAGATTATAATGCAGTCTGCAGATCCTGCAGGGCACGTATCAGGTTAGCTAAAGCTGACAATGAATTAAGGCTTGCAAGAGATGTCAAAAGCAATAAAAAAGGATTTTGGGGGTATGTCAAAAGTAAAAGAAAAGTCAAAGATGCTATAGGATTTTTACAGGATGAAAATGGAGAAATGGTAAGAGAGGATGTTGAGAAGGCCGAACTTTTTAATTCCTATTTTACATCTGTTTTCTCTCAGAAAGAAAATGTAACATCAACTGATTTTCACTGTCCTTTTAAAGGAATAGAAGAATCCAAGTTATCTGTAAACAGAAAGATTGTGAGGGAATATTTAGCTAACATAAATGAGTTCAAGTCTCCAGGTCCAGATGAATTACACCCCAGAGTACTGAAGGAGATCGTAGAAGAAATTTTAGAACCACTCTCCATAATCTTTGAAAATTCTTGGAGAACAGGAGAAGTCCCAGAAGACTGGAGAAGAGCAAATATTGTTCCTATCTTCAAAAAGGGGAAGAAGGTGGACCCAGGGAACTATAGGCCGGTGAGTCTGACTTCTATACCAGGAAAGATCTTTGAACAAATTATTAAACAACATGTATGTAAGTACCTGGATAAGAATGAAGTGATTAACCAGAGTCAGCATGGGTTTGTAACTAACAAGTCATGTCAGACTAACTTAATTTCCTTCTATGACAGAATCACTGACTGGGTGGATCAGGGAAATGCTGTAGATATAGTATATCTTGACTTCAGCAAAGCATTTGACAAAGTATCTCACACCATCCTTATTGAAAAAATGACCAAGTATGCAATGGACCAGGCAACTGTTAGGTGGATTCATAACTGGCTTAGTGATCGGACTCAAAGGGTGGTTGTAAATGGCTTCACATCCAGCTGGATGAATGTCTCAAGTGGGATACCACAGGGCTCTGTCCTGGGACCTGTATTGTTCAACATCTTCATCAATGATTTAGATGAAGGAATTGAGGGTAAACTGATTAAATTTGCTGATGACACAAAGCTAGGAGGGATAGCTAATACTAGAGAAGAGAGAGAGAGGATTCAAAAAGACCTAAATAAACTGGAGCAGTGGGCAGCAACCAACAGAATGGTTTTTAACAGGGAAAAATGCAAAGTACTACATCTGGGCAATAAAAATGAAAAAAGCATATACAGAATGGGAGGAATAGAGCTAAGCAACAGTACATGTGAAAAAGACTTAGGTATACTAATAGATCATAGACTGAACATGAGTCAACAGTGTGATGCAGCAGCAAAAAAGGCAAATACAATTCTGGGATGTATTAACAGAAGCATACAGTCTAGATCACGTGAAGTCATTATCGGTCTTTACTCCTCTTTGGTCAGACCTCATCTGGAATACTGTGTACAGTTTTGGGCACCACATTTTAAAAAAGACATAGACAAACTGGAGCAAGTTCAGAGAAGAGCGACCAGAATGGTGACTGGTCTGCAAACCATGTCCTATGAGGAACGGTTGCAGGATTTGGGAATGTTTAGCTTGCAAAAAAGAAGACTGAGAGGAGACTTAATAGCTGTCTACAAATATGTCAGGGGCTGTCACATTGTAGAAGGATCATCTTTATTCTCATTTGCACAGGGAAAGACTAGAAGCAACGGGATGAAACTAAATGGGAGGAGACACAGATTAGATATTAGAAAAAACTTTTTGACAGTTAGGGTGATTAATGAGTGGAAAAGACTGCCACGAGAGGTGGTGAGTTCCCCTTCAATGGACGTCTTCAAACAGAGGCTGGACAGACATCTGTCTGAGATGATCTAGTGAATCCTGCTTTGAGCAGGGGGTTGGACCAGATGACCCAGGAGGTCCCTTCCAACTCTACCATTCTATGATTCTATGATTCTACACAGACACGGGGGGAGCCGGATATACAGGTGTACACAGACATGGGGGGAGCCGGATATACAGGTGTACACAGACACGGGGGGAGCCGGATATACAGGTGTACACAGACACGGGGGAAGTGTTATATACAGGTGTACACAGACACGGGGGGAGCCGGATATACAGGTGTACACAGACACCAGGGGAGTGTTATATACAGGTGTACACAGACACGGGGGGAGTGGTATATACAGGTGTACGCAGACACGGGGAGCCGGATATACAGGTGTACACAGACACGGGGGGAGTGTTATATACGGGTGTACACAGACACGGGGGGAGGCGGATATACAGGTGTCCACAGACACGGGGGGAGCCGGATATACAGGTGTCCACAGACACGGGGGGAGCCGGATATACAGGTGTCCACAGACACGGGGAGAGCCGGATATACAGGTGTACACAGACACGGGGGGGAGCGGTATATACAGGTGTCCACAGACACGGGGAGAGCCGGATATACAGGTGTCCACAGACACGGGGGGAGCCGGATATACAGGTGTCCACAGACACGGGGGGAGCCGGATATACAGGTGTCCACAGACACGGGGGGAGCTGGATATACAGGTGTACACAGACACGGGGGGAGCCGGATATACAGGTGTACACAGACACGGGGGGAGCCGGATATACAGGTGTCCACAGACACGGGGGGAGCCGGATATACAGGTGTCCACAGACACGGGGGGAGCCGGATATACAGGTGTCCACAGACACGGGGGGAGCCGGATATACAGGTGTCCACAGACACGGGGGGAGCCGGATATACAGGTGTCCACAGACACGGGGGGAGCCGGATATACAGGTGTCCACAGACACGGGGAGCGCCGGATATACAGGTGTCCACAGACACGGGGGGAGCCGGATATACAGGTGTACACAGACAAGGGGGGAGTGGTATATACAGGTGTCCGCAGACACAGGGGGAGCCGGATATACAGGTGTACACAGACACGGGGGGAGCCGGATATACAGGTGTACACAGACACGGGGGGAGCGGTATATACAGGTGTCCGCAGACACGGGGGGAGCCGGATATACAGGTGTACACAGACACGGGGGGAGCTGTATATACAGGTGTCCGCAGAGACGGGGGGAGCGGTATATACAGGTGTCCGCAGACACGGGGGGAGCGGTATATACAGGTGTCCGCAGACACGGGGGGAGCCGGATATACAGGTGTCCACAGACACGGGGAGAGCCGGATATACAGGTGTCCACAGACACGGGGGGAGCCGGATATACAGGTGTACACAGACACGGGGGGAGCGGTATATACAGGTGTCCGCAGACACGGGGGGAGCCGGATATACAGGTGTACACAGACACGGGGGGAGCGGTATATACAGGTGTCCGCAGACACGGGGGGAGGCGGATATACAGGTGTCCACAGACACGGGGGGAGCCGGATATACAGGTGTCCACAGACACGGGGGGAGCCGGATATACAGGTGTCCACAGACACCGGGGGAGCCGGATATACAGGTATCCGCAGACACGGGGGGAGCCGGATATACAGGTGTCCACAGACACGGGGGGAGCCGGATATACAGGTGTCCACAGACACCAGGGGAGCGGTATATACAGGTGTCCGCAGACACCGGGGGAGCCGGATATACAGGTGTACACAGACACGGGGGGAGCCGGATATACAGGTGTACACAGACACCAGAGGAGCGGTATATACAGGTGTCCGCAGACACGGGGGGAGCCGGATATACAGGTGTCCGCTGACACGGGGGGAGCGGTATATACAGGTGTACACAGACACGGGGGGAGCCGGATATACAGGTGTACACAGACACGGGGGGAGCCGGATACACAGGTGTACACAGACACGGGGGGAGCCGGATATACAGGTGTCCACAGACACGGGGGGAGCCGGATATACAGGTGTACACAGACACGGAGGGAGCCGGATATACACTTGTACACAGACACGGGGGGAGCCGGATATACAGGTGTCCACAGACACGGGGGGAGCCGGATATACAGGTGTCCACAGACACAGGGGGAGCCGGATATACAGGTGTCCACAGACACGGATGGAGCCGGATATACAGGTGTCCACAGACACGGGGAGCGCCGGATATACAGGTGTCCACAGACACGGGGGGAGCCGGATATACAGGTGTACACAGACACGGGGGGAGCGGTATATACAGGTGTCCGCAGACACAGGGGGAGCCGGATATACAGGTGTACACAGACACGGGGGGAGCCGGATATAAAGGTGTACACAGACACGGGGGGAGCGGTATATACAGGTGTCCGCAGACACGGGGGGAGCCGGATATACAGGTGTACACAGACACGGGGGGAGCTGTATATACAGGTGTCCGCAGACACGGGGGGAGCGGTATATACAGGTGTCCGCAGACACGGGGGGAGCGGTATATACAGGTGTCCGCAGACACGGGGGGAGCCGGATATACAGGTGTCCACAGACACGGGGAGAGCCGGATATACAGGTGTCCACAGACATGGGGGGAGCCGGATACACAGGTGTACACAGACACGGGGGGAGCGGTATATACAGGTGTCCGCAGACACGGGGGGAGCCGGATATACAGGTGTACACAGACACGGGGGGAGCGGTATATGCAGGTGTCCGCAGACACGGGGGGAGGCGGATATACAGGTGTCCACAGACACGGGGGGAGCCGGATATACAGGTGTCCACAGACACGGGGGGAGCCGGATATACAGGTGTCCACAGACACCGGGGGAGCCGGATATACAGGTATCCGCAGACACGGGGGGAGCCGGATATACAGGTGTCCACAGACACGGGGGGAGCCGGATATACAGGTGTACACAGACACGGGGGGAGCTGTATATACAAGTGTCCGCAGACACGGGGGGAGCGGTATATACAGGTGTCCACAGACACGGGGGGAGCGGTATATACAAGTGTCCGCAGACACGGGGGGAGCCGGATATACAGGTGTCCACAGACACGGGGAGAGCCGGATATACAGATGTCCACAGACACGGGGGGAGCCAGATATACAGGTGTACACAGACACGGGGGGAGCGGTATATACAGGTGTCCGCAGACACGGGGGGAGCCGGATATACAGGTGTACACAGACACGGGGGGAGCGGTATATACAGGTGTCCGCAGACACGGGGGGAGGCGGATATACAGGTGTCCACAGACACGGGGGGAGCCGGATATACAGGTGTCCATAGACACGGGGGGAGCCGGATATACAGGTGTCCACAGACACCGGGGGAGCCGGATATACAGGTATCCGCAGACACGGGGGGAGCCGGATATACAGGTGTCCACAGACACGGGGGGAGCCGGATATACAGGTGTCCACAGACACCGGGGGAGCCGGATATACAGGTGTACACAGACTCCAGGGGAGCGGTATATACAGGTGTCCGCAGACACCGGGGGAGCCGGATATACAGGTGTACACAGACACCAGAGGAGCGGTATATACAGGTGTCCGCAGACACGGGGGGAGCCGGATATACAGGTGTCCGCTGACACGGGGGGAGCGGTATATACAGGTGTACACAGACACGGGGGGAGCCGGATATACAGGTGTACACAGACACGGGGGGAGCCGGATATACAGGTGTCCACAGACACGGGGGGAGCCGGATATACAGGTGTCCACAGACACGGGGGGAGCCGGATATACAGGTGTCCACAGACACGGGGGGAGCCGGATATACAGGTGTCCACAGACACTGGGGGAGCCGGATATACAGGTGTCCACAGACACGGGGGGAGCTGGATATACAGGTGTCCACAGACACGGGGGGAGCCGGATATACAGGTGTACATAGACACGGGGGGGAGCCGGATATACAGGTGTCTACAGACACGGGGGGAGCGGGATATACTGGTGTACACAGACACCAGGGGAGCGGTATATACAGGTGTACACAGACAGGGGGGGAGCCGGATATACAGGTGTCCACAGACACGGGGGGAGCCGGATATACAGGTGTACACGGGGGGAGCCGGATATACAGGTGTCCACAGACACGGGGGGAGCCGGATATACAGGTGTCCACAGACACGGGGGGGAACCGGATATACAGGTGTCCACAGACACGGGGGGGGAACCGGATATACAGGTGTCCACAGACACGGGGGGAGCCGGATATACCGGTGTCCACAGACACCAGGGGAGCGGTATATACAGGTGTACACAGACACGGGGGGAGCTGGATATACAGATGTCCGCAGACACAGGGGGAGCCGGATATACAGGTGTACACAGACACGGGGGGAGCCGGATATACAGGTGTACACGGGGGGAGCCGGATATACAGCTGTACACTGACACGGGGGGAGCCAGATATACAGGTGTCCGCAGACACGGGGGGAGCCGGATATACAGGTGTCCGCAGACACGGGGGGAGCCGGATATACAGGTGTCCGCAGACACGGGGGGAGCCGGATATACAGGTGTCCGCAGACACGGGGGGAGTGTTATATACGGGTGTACACAGATACGGGGGGAGTGGTATATACAGGTGTACACAGACACGGGGAGCCGGATATACAGGTGTACAAAGACACGGGGGGAGCCGGATATACAGGTATCCACAGACACGGGGGAAGCCGGATATACAGGTGTACACAGACACGGGGGGAGCCGGATATACAGGTGTACACAGACACGGGGGGAGCCGGATATACAGGTGTACACAGACACGGGGGGAGCCGGATATACAGGTGTACACAGACACGGGGGGAGCCGGATATACAGATGTCCACAGACACGGGGGGAGCCGGATATACAGGTGTCCACAGACACGTGGGGAGCCGGATATACAGGTGTACACAGACACGGGGGGAGCCGGATATACAGGTGTACACAGACACGGGGGGAGCCGGATATACAGGTATCCACAGACACGGGGGGAGCCGGATATACAGGTATCCACAGACACGGGGGGAGCCGGATATACAGGTATCCACAGACACGGGGGGAGCCGGATATACAGGTGTCCACAGACACGGGGGGAGCCGGATATACATGTGTCCGCAGACACGGGGGGAGCCGGATATACAGGTGTCCGCAGACACGGGGGGAGCAGGATATACAGGTGTCCGCAGACACGGGGGGAGCCGGATATACAGGTGTCCGCAGACACGTGGGGAGCCGGATATACAGGTGTCCGCAGACACGGGGGGAGCCGGATATACAGGTGTCCGCAGACACGGGGGGAGCCGGATATACAGGTGTCCGCAGACACGGGGGGAGCCGGATATACAGGTGTCCGCAGACACGGGGGGAGCCGGATATACAGGTGTCCGCAGACACGGGGGGAGTGTTATATACGGGTGTACACAGATACGGGGGGAGTGGTATATACAGGTGTACACAGACACGGGGAGCCGGATATACAGGTGTACAAAGACACGGGGGGAGCCGGATATACAGGTATCCACAGACACGGGGGAAGCCGGATATACAGGTGTACACAGACACGGGGGGAGCCGGATATACAGGTGTACACAGACACGGGGGGAGCCGGATATACAGGTGTACACAGACACGGGGGGAGCCGGATATACAGGTGTACACAGACACGGGGGGAGCCGGATATACAGATGTCCACAGACACGGGGGGAGCCGGATATACAGGTGTCCACAGACACGTGGGGAGCCGGATATACAGGTGTACACAGACACGGGGGGAGCCGGATATACAGGTGTACACAGACACGGGGGGAGCCGGATATACAGGTATCCACAGACACGGGGGGAGCCGGATATACAGGTATCCACAGACACGGGGGGAGCCGGATATACAGGTATCCACAGACACGGGGGGAGCCGGATATACAGGTGTCCACAGACACGGGGGGAGCCGGATATACATGTGTCCGCAGACACGGGGGGAGCCGGATATACAGGTGTCCGCAGACACGGGGGGAGCAGGATATACAGGTGTCCGCAGACACGGGGGGAGCCGGATATACAGGTGTCCGCAGACACGGGGGGAGCCGGATATACAGGTGTCCGCAGACACGGGGGGAGCCGGATATACAGGTGTCCGCAGACACGGGGGGAGCCGGATATACAGGTGTACACAGACACGGGGGGAGCCGGATATACAGGTGTACACAGACACGGGGGGAGCAGGATATACAGGTGTACACAGACACGGGGGGAGCCGAATATACAGGTGTACACAGACACGGGGGGAGCCGAATATACAGGTGTACACAGACACGGGGGGAGCCGGATATACAGGTGTACACAGACACCGGGGGAGCCGGATATACAGGTGTACACAGACACCAGGGGAGCGGTATATACAGGTGTACACAGACACCAGGGGAGCGGTATATACAGGTGTACACAGACACGGGGGGAGTGTTATATACAGGTGTACACAGACACGGGGGGAGCCGGATATACAGGTGTACACAGACCAGGGGAGTGTTATATACAGGTGTACACAGACACGGGGGGAGTGGTATATACAGGTGTACGCAGACACAGGGGGAGCGGTATATACAGGTGTACACAGACACGTAGGGAGTGTTATATACGGGTGTACACAGACACGGGGGGAGCCGGATATACAGGTGTCCACAGACACGGGGGGAGCCGGATATACAGGTCTACACAGACACGGGGGGAGTGTTATATACAGGTTTCCGCAGACACGGGAGGAGTGGTATATACAGGTGTCCGCAGACACGGGGGGAGTGGTATATACAGGTGTCCGCAGACACGGGGGGAGTGGTATATACAGGTGTCCGCAGACACGGGGGGAGTGGTATATACAGGTGTCCGCAGACACGGGGGGAGTGGTATATACAGGTGTACACGGGGGGAGCCGGTTATACAGGTGTACACAGACACGGGAGGAGCCAGATATACAGGTGTACACGGGGGGAGCCGGATATACAGGTGTCCACAGACACGGGGGGAGCCGGATATACGGGTGTACACAGACACGGGGGGAGTGTTATATACAGGTGTCCGCAGACACGGGGAACCGGATATACAGGTGTCCGCAGACACGGGGGGAGCCGGATATACAGGTGTCCGCAGACACGGGGGGGGTGTTATATACGAGTGTACACAGATACGGTGGGAGTGGTATATACAGGTGTACACAGACACGGGGGGAGCCGGATATACAGGTGTCCGCAGACACGGGGGGAGCCGGATATACAGGTGTACACAGACACGGGGGGAGCCGGATATACAGGTGTCCACAGACACGGGGGGAGCCGGATATACAGGTGTCCGCAGACACGGGGGGAGCCGGATATACAGGTGTCCGCAGACACGGGGGGAGCCTGATATACAGGTGTCCGCAGACACGGGGGGAGCCGGATATACAGGTGTCCGCAAACACGGGGGGAGCCGGATATACAGGTATCCGCAGACACGGGGGGAGCCGGATATACAGGTGTCCGCAGACACGGGGGGAGCCGGATATACAGGTGTCCGCAGACACGGGGGGAGCCGGATATACAGGTGTCCGCAGACACGGGGGGAGCAGGATATACAGGTGTCCGCAGACACGGGGGGAGCCGGATATACAGGTGTCCGCAGACACGTTGGGAGCCGGATATACAGGTGTCCGCAGACACGGGGGGAGCCGGATATACAGGTGTCCGCAGACACGGGGGGAGCCGGATATACAGGTGTACACAGACACGGGGGGAGCCGGATATACAGGTGTACACAGACACGGGGGGAGCAGGATATACAGGTGTACACAGACACGGGGGGAGCCGAATATACAGGTGTACACAGACACGGGGGGAGCCGAATATACAGGTGTACACAGACACGGGGGGAGCCGGATATACAGGTGTACACAGACACCGGGGGAGCCGGATATACAGGTGTACACAGACACCAGGGGAGCGGTATATACAGGTGTACACAGACACCAGGGGAGCGGTATATACAGGTGTACACAGACACGGGGGGAGTGTTATATACAGGTGTACACAGACACGGGGGGAGCCGGATATACAGGTGTACACAGACCAGGGGAGTGTTATATACAGGTGTACACAGACACGGGGGGAGTGGTATATACAGGTGTACGCAGACACAGGGGGAGCGGTATATACAGGTGTACACAGACACGGAGGGAGTGTTATATACGGGTGTACACAGACACGGGGGGAGCCGGATATACAGGTCTACACAGACACGGGGGGAGTGTTATATACAGGTGTCCGCAGACACGGGGGGAGTGGTATATACAGGTGTCCGCAGACACGGGGGGAGTGGTATATACAGGTGTCCGCAGACACGGGGGGAGTGGTATATACAGGTGTCCGCAGACACGGGGGGAGTGGTATATACAGGTGTACACGGGGGGAGCCGGATATACAGGTGTCCACAGACACGGGGGGAGCCGGATATACAGGTGTACACAGACACGGGAGGAGCCAGATATACAGGTGTACATGGGGGGAGCCGGATATACAGGTGTCCACAGACACGGGGGGAGCCGGATATACGGGTGTACACAGACACGGGGGGAGTGTTATATACAGGTGTCCGCAGACACGGGGAACCGGATATACA